>NC_086239.1:38732330-39032330 GCF_036321145.2 Pelmatolapia mariae | reverse complement strand
TGATTAGATTTCAGTGTTGAAATCGTGATGTTTGAGTTACGGAACCTCAGAAGACATGTATTAACTACAGTCCCCACAGAGACAGATGAACAAATGTGAGTGTGTGTGTGATGAAGTCCAATAGTTACATAAGCAGCTACTGGTGAAATATTTCCCAAATATTAAAGTCATGAAGTAGCAGACCCCCACTCACAGAAAAAGTGTTAGTATAACTGTGCTAGTCTAGGTATCTTTGTGAGGACCTCTATAAATTCGAGCCTAAGTGAAGACATTAGTGAATAGTGAGGACTTCTTCTCTTTCAGAAAAAAGGAGAGCTTTCGAAGGACCTCTTTTATGACACCTTTGCTTGCTGACCCTAAACCACTAAATCAAGCTGGTGTAATGCTGCAGCAGCATGTGACTTTACATAGCATGTGGCCGTCAGCTTTTCACATGAATGTCGGTTTCAAACTCCACTGCTGGCCCCTCACTCTGCCACCTTTCTACCTTTCACAGAAAAAGGTGAGAAGGAATAACAGTGCATTGTTTTAATATTGATGGGTCATTTTCTTTTGATATAAAACACTGCAATGACCACCGGCATGAAACAGATGTCATACTATAATATTCCTGCTTGGACCAGGGAGTGTAAAGGAAGAGTTAGTCAAACCTTCAACAGTGCATGTGTGGGTTTACTGTCCAGGGATAAAGTTAGAGCTGGACTATGGGAACTTTTTCCCGTGTGTCTCAGTTTAATTACCAGAAGGTTTTTGGGCCTAATTTAATGTCTAAGGCAATAATAAAATGTCAGACATATAAAAGTCTTCAAAGTTTTCTGACTGATCGCAGTGAGGTCACTCAAGGTAGGTTATGGAAGCCTGAGTGGACCGCACAGTATGTTATGTTGTGTTATATGAGTATTGTGTGTATTTTTGTATACCTGTGTTCTCAGGACAGATGACACAGTCATCGATGCCCCAGGCCTTTCCGATCCCTCTGCAGCACATTTCCTTGCTCCGAAGGCCAGGAAGAGGAGAGCTGCACTAAAAACAAACACAGTCCAGGATAAATCTGATGGACCGCAGCCATGCTAACATCTATCAGGCTGGACTTTCATCAAAACAAGACACAACAATATGCATCGTGTAGCAACGAGATGATTTAAGGACTGCTTTGTCATTTTAAAGGATGTAGGACCATGTGGTTACATTTTCTGCTTTTTGTAATCACATTAAAGTTGATATTCAGTGTTTCCTTACTTCCTGTCATATATCTCCTAACACAGTGATAACTCGCCAAATGATGAGGTGTATATGTACAAGTAATCCCTGTGTGCCAAAAGCTCAGCTTTCAGATTGCTTTAAACACTCAGTTTCAGACTGTTTGTTCTACTCTTGGATCCCTATGATGTCATAGACAGCACTTATCCCTAACATGGGTTCAAGGTCATGCTGACTTTGCAATCCAGCAGTGACAGAAAAAACCCCAGCCTATGTGGGGTAAAAAGTGCCAAAAAGGTTGTTTTTTGTTTGATGTGACAGAACACAGGAATTATCCGCCTGACAGTCTTAGAAATCTCCAAACATGGAACATTGAACAAAATCCATGTTAATGGGTAAAAACTAAGTTCTCCTTTGAAAACCTGCTGGTAAATCTTAGGAGGTATTTTGTGTTCATATTTTGCCACTCACCTGTCCGTCTTTAACCTCTCTGAAGCAGTACTTAAAGCCGGACTGCTGGGTGTAGACACTGTCCCCTCTCACAGTCTGGGCCAGGACTCTGCTGTCAGCAGGAGCCGGAGCACCCGCTGACCCTGAGGAGGAGGAGGAAGAGAGCGTCCGCAGGGTGGGAGTGAATCCAGACACCTGGAACAAGAAGATTCAACTTACCTACAAGCAAGTGAATGCAAAAGACTACAGGCATATTCAATGACAGGGTTAAAAATAAATGAATAAATGACATTAAACTTGATCTGTGGTTAAAATTTTAAAACTCCTGCAAGAAATTAAGATGACTGTTTAGATGTGCGTCTGTCAGTCGAACCTCGGATACAGGAGGAACAATGTGGTTTCGTCCTGGTCGTGGAACTCTGGCCCAGCTTTTTATGAGCTCCTGAGGATACTGCACAGGAGTTTGCCCACCAGTCTATATGTTCTTTGTGGATTTGAAGAAGGAGTTCGACTGTGTGGGATTCCTGTGGGAGTTGCTTCGGGAGTATGGGGTGTCTAGCCCATTGCTATGGGCCATTCGATCCTTATACAACCTTTGCAAAAGCTTGGTCTGCATAGCCGGCAATAAGTCGGACTCGTTCCTGGTGGGTGATGGACTCCGCCAGGGCTGCCCTTTGTCACTGCTGATGGCCTCCAGCTTGCACTGGAGCAGTTCCCAACCGAGTGTTAAGCAGCGGGAATGAAAATCAGCACCTCCAAATCTGAGGCCATGGTCCTCAAAAGGGTGGAGTGCCCACTCCGGGTCAGGGACGAGTTCCTGCCCCAAGTGAAGCAGTTTAATAATTATAATAATGGATTGCATTTATATAGCGCTTTTCGAAACCCTCAAAGTGCTTTTTACAATTCCACTATTCATTCACTCTCACATTCACACACTGGTGGAGGCAGCTACAGTTGTAGCCACAGCTGCCCTGGGGCAGACTGACAGAAGTGAGGCTGCCATATCGCGCCATCGGCCCCTCTGGCCATCACCAGTAGGCGGCAGGTGAAGTGTCTTGCCCAAGGACACAACGACCGAGACTGTCCGAGCCGGGGCTCGAACCGGCAACCTTCCGATTACAAGACGAACTGCCAACTCTTGAGCCACGATCGCCCTGTTTATGTATCTCGAGGTCTTGTTCACGAGTGATGTGAGAAGTGAGCGGGAGATCGACAGACGGATTGGTGCTCTGGCTGGTCACGAGCTGTGGGTAGTGACCGAAAGAACGGGATCACAGATACAAGCGGCGGAAATGGCTGGCCTTTCCCTTAGAGATAGGGTGAGAGGTTCTGCCATCCCGGAGGGGCTCAGAGTAGAGCTGCTGCTCCTCCACATCAAAAGAAGCCAGTTGAGGTGGTTCAGGCATCTGACAAGGATGCCTCCTGGGCGCCTCCTGGGTGAGGTGTCCAGGCATGTCCCACCCCTCCAGGGCAGACCCAGGACACGCTGGAGAGATTATATCTCTTGGCTGGCCTGAGAAGGCTTCGGTGTTCTCCTGGAGTAGCTGGAGGAGGTACTTAGGCTGCTTGCCAAACGACATGGCCCCGGATAAACGGAAGAAGGTCGATGGATTTAGATGTTTTTAAAGAACTTCCAAGAATTTTTTTTAAATAACTAAAGAATTCTATATTTAAGAAAACAATTGTTTCAAATAAAATCAAAGATTTAAATTATAAAAAATAAATTATATATAGATATAATATAATTATTATTAATTATTAAAAATGTAATAAAAGATCATTAAAAGATTTAAAAATTCCAATTGTAAAATTTAGAGATTATTCATAACATGTAAAATATTAAATCTAAGAACATAACAAAAGAATATGTGGAAATATAAAAATATGTAAAAACATAAACATAACATGACATAAATGCAAAAACTGAATATTAATGTTTATGAAATATCTACAAAATAAAAAGATTGTAAAACCTCGATGACTGTGAGAGAATATTATTTAAATGCCTGTGGCCAGTAATAAATAAAGATATTTACAAAACTATAAGAATGTAAAAATAAAAAAACCTGAAACAACTGTTCTTTGTTTTATCAACAGCTTGAACAAAAAGTTTATCATCACATGATGACTGACAGTTTAATCGTCCAATCAGAGGAGCTGTTAATGTTCTTACCTTCACCTGGTGGACCTTCACGTTGGCCTCAGGGGGGTGCTGAACTCTGACCTTCACCATGGGCCCGCTGGGGGCTGCACGTGAGTGTGAACATTAAAGGATAACTGCAGTGAGGCACCATTCACAATAGCAACAAATTACCAATGGAAGCCCGAAGCTGCCAAAAATGTATCAAATAAATGACCAATGACAAACGAATAAAGATATTATTACATATAAACATAATAATGTCAGAACAAAACTGAGCAAACTATAACCGAAATAAATAAAAATCTGTAAAATATTGAGATATCAAGAAATATTTTTAAAAATTCTATATTTCAAAACTCCAAAGAGTTACACAAAAAATGTCACAGCCACCCACAGACACAGTTGGGGTTAAAGGTCACAGGTCGCTTACCTCCAGCAGTCATCGTCTCTGCGTCCCGTCCTAGCGGCAGCAGGAACTCGGACCGAACCAGCTCCTGATTGGATGCCATGGCAGAGAGGAGAACGGGCTTGACGATCTCATTGGTGGAGAAGGCTGCAGAGGAGTCTGTGGGTGTGACGGGGATCTGGCAGAACTTCCCGGTGAAGTTTGGCGGGCACAGGCATCGGTCCTTCTGCAGACAGACTCCGCCGTTCTTACAGAGCAGAGGACAGAGGACTGCGGGAGGCAAACAAACCTGCTTACTTCTCTATTCAGTAAATAAATACAATCACAGGTTCATGATTCCTGTAAGCTGTTTACAGAACAACAGCAGTAAAATCTGTCAAATTAGGAAGAGCTCACACACAGGCTAAGGATCGAAATAAAAAATAAAGTACCAAAAGCTTCAGTTCCTTTAATGTACAGCAGAGGCAGCAGTGAGTCAGTCCCCATAGACTCCCATGTTAAAATAACACCTCTACGCTGGGAGGATGCTTGTATTAATTGTATTAAAGCTTAAAGTTGAATTCTTGGGGGCGTGGCCTCTTTGCCCAAGGTGGATGGTGACACAGGTGGCTGTAGCTGCTTGCTGTCTGCTAGGCTTCACCTGAGCTGGACCTCTGGACTATGTTTGTGCTGTTGGAGCTTTTTGGAGCATCTTTAATGACATCATCTGACCAATAATATGAAATAATTCATCATTTTCTACATCAGTCTTTGATTACTGAAGTAACCAGGAGACAGAAAAAGTTTCCAGAAGAAATCCGATCGTGTGTGAGTTTAATGAGCCTGCTGCTCTCCTGGGGGTACCATCTGGACCAATCTGGGAACAACAGAAGAAGCATTTTAAGAAATGATTGGTGATATGTGGGTCTGAACAAAGCTAACTGCTACGATGGGATAGCAGGCTCCACCCACTTCCTGCATGCTTTACGAGCTCAGCCTCAGGACGCTGGTGTACAGTTACCCAGAGTTCAGCTGCTGCTAATTAACTGATACACAAAGGCCTTAGCACTGCAGCCATGACCTTTCTGGTCTTCAACCTGCCAGTTTGAGTCTAAACACCAAAGCTAGTCCTGTTCCCTCCCCACAAAAACACAAATGCCATTGCTCTGTGATCTGACAAAGTTATTGCTGGGGGTAATTCTGCACTTACAGCTGTAATTCAGGCACCCGACACTGTCATCCCTGTTTGATGAGTTCAGGTTTAAAAACAGACATCGGTAGATGAAGAATATTTCCTGTGACTTTGTTTCATATGTTCAGTTTCTTTCTTTTTAACTGTAAACACTGAATGGTTATTTTCAACTCATTTGCAGTATTGGAAATTAAGACTTCTTCAACATAACCTTTTATAACCCACAGGCAGTACCTTTTCAGCCCACCGGGGGGAGTCTAGCGCTAAAACATAGACGACATAAAAGATGAATGTTGTTACTGTGACGTCAAGTCCTGTTCTGAAGTTAAGCGTTTTCGCCATTTACAGTGTTTTGACGAGTGAGGGGAAGCTCTGACCTCTTTTCTGGCACTTAAAATGAGCAAAATTTCAAAAATGGACTTCCTGTTTTATTGTATATAACCTGCGATGACTGAGCTCATAAACCCATCAGGAAAATGTTTACAGAGCTCGGGGCTGGGGCTGTTTTTCCATAGGCTTGCAGAGGAACTCTTGAATCGGATCAAACTCGTGTTTGAACTTCAGTAAAAAGATGAACGACTTCCACTGCTGACGCTCCGTGTGTGTCCGTGTCCACGCCCTCACAGTGTGCGTGTAGTCCTGTTTGTTGATGTTACTCTATCACACACACACACACACACACACACACACTGCACTGCTGCGTGTGTGTTGCTGTAAACACAGTTATCATGCTGGACATCAAACCACAGATGGACCACATCAGCACAAACACACTCGGAGAGTTTGGACGACGTTCCTGGGGCGAAGCTGAGAAAAGACAGAGCGAGTGTGGGGGATTACACTGATGAAATACTGTAAACACTGAAAAACTGACAGAGAGAATAAACAGAGACAAACATGAAAAATCTATGAGATGAACTTTGATTTTGCCCGTCCCCATTGGCCAACGTCTGGAAGCCTGCCGAGAGGCAGCACCTGGAGGCTTTGAGCTGTAGCTGTACTTCATCCTGTGTCTGTGTGGAAGTTTAAAAAATGTAGTGTGCCAAGTATTCACAGCTTCGGGCTCACATTTCATATCTTTAACGAATGATCTGAAACTCTGGTCAGGTTTAATCTGAAAATCTGAACGGATAGTCACAAAACATCATCAAACACACTCCAACCCAAAGCCACAAAAGAACAAAGACTAACACTGATTTAGTTTAGCTCACACACAGCACTGCAGCTCACTAATGACTCAGTCACACTAAGATAAACATGAGAGAGTCACCTCCTGAAGACTAGTGAAAGTTGGTGTGTGCCCAGTCATTGCATGGAATATTTTCAAATCAAATCAAATCACTTTTACTGTCACATAGAGCTGGGCGATATAAGATTTCTTCATATCACGATATGTTTTTTTCATTTCAGGCGATAACGATATATATCACAATATAAGCCAAATAACTATATTTGTAAGATTTAAATGTGCCGTTGCTCACAAGTAAAATGTGAAATAATCAGCAGCTTGTTTTGATTTAAATATTTATTTCCCATAATAAGTTCAACAGGGTAGATGTACTTAAGGAACATGAGACTTCAGTTTCAGATAAATAAAGGCAAATATTGCAAACTACACAAAACGCAGCCGCTAAAGCGTTTAAGTTTCAAAATAGAACAAACAAAACAGACTACTAAATTGTCAATTCCACTTAGAAACAAAATTTTAATTCTAAA
This sequence comes from Pelmatolapia mariae, assembly GCF_036321145.2. Lineage (NCBI taxonomy): Eukaryota > Metazoa > Chordata > Actinopteri > Cichliformes > Cichlidae > Pelmatolapia > Pelmatolapia mariae. The sequence continues at coordinate 39,025,244 of NC_086239.1, read as the reverse complement.
AATAAATCTTAGTTTGTTTTACAGAAGAACAGACAAAATTGACTAACTTTTGTCAATATCAAATAAACTGAGAACTAAAAGGAAATTCTCAATCTCTCCTTGTTGTATAGCTTAGCTTTTCAAACAGTTTTAACAGTGACTTTAGTCTGACAAAAGCTGAATGACGAATTAGCGCTTTCAGTCAGAGATTGAGCATGCACCGGTTTATTGTATTTCCAGACTTGCTTTCGGCACAATTTACAGTGCGCGCTACCCTGTTTTTTGTCAGACTTGAAATAGCCGAAATACCTTCACACTACGGAACTTCTATGGCCCTTCCGTTCGACAATCTCTCCGGCATTGGAACCATCATTGTTTTTTCTTCGGTAACCTTCGCTCACGCTCTCGGTTGATTTTTCTCTAGTCGGCAAACTCATTTCCTTCATTACCTGGGCAGCCCGGCTGCAAAAACAAATACACATGTGCGGCTTGGCACTTGTGCTGTACGTAACAAGTCACGTGACGTGACGCTGCGGCTGTGATTGGTTCGGCTCTGCGCTACTTAATTTGGATTGGCTGGGTTTTTTTTTTAAGAGGACAAGAGAGATGAGGCCTATCGCAATAGTTTAATTTTTCTATCGAGAAAAAGTTATTTCGCAATACATATCGTTATCGTTCTATCGCCCAGCTCTACTGTCACATCATATGTTTTGGTACACTGCTCCAGCACATGTGAGTGCAAGCTTTACAAACAACAGAGGTGTGCAAAACACAAGAAACATAAGAAACAACAAAATATAAGAGCAGGAATGTGAGAATTTTAAGGATAAATATATGTACAAATATAAGAATTCACTCAGCAACCATTTGGAAGCAGTTGAATTGACCAACCTGGACTGACTGAGACAGACAGACTGACTCCATCTTAGTCCCTTTTTATCAGCGTGTCGATGACCCAAAGTCATTATCCGGTCTTTAAGTGATGACGTATAAATCCTGCTTCCGGGTCCAAACTACTCTGCGTTTATTAAGGCTGTTGTGTTTTTCACATGTTTTAATGCTTTGTATCTTGTTCTATTGAATCTGAACAAGCCCCTAAAAACAGTCAGTGATCACTGTCGGCCTCTCTGTTCATTTTAAAGCTCAGTTTTTAAACCTTCCGATGTAACTGCAGCCCAGCCCATGCAGCAGTATATTAATGACTAACCTCGTATTGTGGATGGATTATTTCAGTTGTTCTCCTGACTGAAGTTTGGTCCGTTTACAGCATCCTGCCATGCGATTGCATTTGTCCCTAACCATCGGGAAGCCTCACGTTAACTTTTATCGAGGGGAAAAAAGTTAGTGTTCATCCTCCAGCTTCACTGTGTTTGTGCTATGCTAACATAGCTGTGTAGCTAGCCACCATGTAGCACACCATTATATACCAGCTAGTCCAACTTCAGTAACCCTACAAACGTCACTGCTGTTTAGTTTTCTGTCTTCATTTATGTTGGAAGTGATAGCAGAGCTGTACGTTTGAATTCTTTCAGAAATCTCTCAGTCAGAACATGCTATATCATGTTTAGATGGAAGCTAGCGAGCTAACTTCCTGCTAACTTCTAAATCTGTTAAACTTCATAAATTCTGTTTTCGTGGATGCCTGGATGTTAAACTTTATTGTTACACCTGGTAAAGCAGCAACCCTGATGCAGACCTGGTCAAAGCACCAATTTGAAAGGCAACAAGATCACAAGTTCACCACACGTGGTTGCAGTAACTGTGGTTGTGCCGTTGCCTACAAACACTATTTAGCATCCCTGTGTGAGTGTAACATTCACGGTCACTGGTGTCTTTACAGGTTTTAAGGAGGTTACCCACAGAACCTTTACGTCTAACGCAAAGCGCATATCTCCGTGTTTTTCAGTTATGGAAACTCGGTACATTTACCCTCAGATAGGACTTCAAAACCAGGAGCTTTCTAAAAATGTTGCACTTATGATGTAAATGTGAAAAAAGAAGGAAGAAAACAACAATAGCATGTGTGGTTTCCTGCCACACCGCAGTGACCGTGACCGTCACCTCCCACAGCTCACACTCAGCTTGTTTTTTCCTGACCCGCAATCCGAATTTATCACTGAACAACAGATACGACTGAGAGACGCAGCAAACTGCACATGCACAAGCTCTCCCTGACAGTTCAGCAGCTAATTAATTTAGTCAGCTCCTGCTAGCCTGGTAGATTTACTTGAAGAAGTGTGATTAAAAGTAGCTGAAGAATCTGCCAGCCCCCACCCGTGGATGTGCAGACAGCCGTCATCGGGTTATTGGGATATGGAGGAAAAACTTCAAAACGTTAAGAGGAAGATTTTCTCCTCTTTATGGAGGCTTTTGTTGCTTTCTGTTTTGGTTACCCAGTTACAGTCCAGTTCCTGTAATAGACTTAAATTACCCGAACCCCACAAGGAATACATTATCCCCCACCTCGCTCTGTAATGTTAATCCTGTCCAAATGGAATCGACATCCATGCTAGCAGCTCTGAGAAGCTGCTCTGAAATGTTAATATTTAGTTTATTTAGTAGAATTTCTATTGCTTTGGTTTGTATGTTTTGACAGATAACATCTCCCATGATTTCCTTTACATTCGTGTGCTTCTCTGTTTTGATTGTTAGTCTGTATGTAAAGCGAGAGAGGCTGATGGGGGGAACAGCTGTTTGGACAGGGGGATTAACCTCTGACCCTATGATGTCACCACCTCCTCCCTTGTATTTGTGTGTGTTTGTGTGTGTTGCTGTCCAGTCTTACCTCACTGCTTATTTAAACATTCACACATCACCAGCAAAATATCCTGGGCACATATGTGTGTGTGTGTGCGTGTGTGTGCGTGTGCGTGTTCCTGTCTAGCTATCTTTGTGAGGACCGAAATCTGCATTCTACTATACTTGTGAGAACCAACAGTCACTTGTGAGGACACACTCACCGGTCCTCACAAGTTTGAAAATGTGGTTTTAGTGTCAGGGTTACAATTAGGTTATGGTTAGGTTTAGGGTAAGGGTTAGGCATTCATTTCTCATGGTTAGGGTAAGGAGCTAGGGAAACCATTATGTCAATGAAGGTCCTCACTAAGATAGCTGAACAGGGCTGTGTGTGTGTGTGTGTGTGTGTGTGTGTGTGTGTGTGTGTGTGTGTGTGTGTGTGTGTGTGTGTGTTACTGATGTTGTGAGGACAAAGAGCTGTAGTCCACATACTGAGGACTTGACATCGTTATGACGACAAAAAGCAAAGCCCCCCCCCCCCGTGACATAAGCGTTATATTGCTTGATTAAGACTTGGCTGAAAGTCACCATCAGGTTGGCTCTCCAACAAACTAAGTTACTATGATGTCCTCTGAAACACAGGGACGTGCGATGGGGCTATTTTTATGATCAATGAAAGCCATATGTCAGTGGTCACTCTTCTCCCTCTGCCCCTCTGATTCCTCTCCTTCTCTCCAGATGTAGCACTTGTTGCACAAATATCCAGAAAACCAGCAAACAGCCATCGGTATTCATCAACATGAAAATACGATGGCGCAAACTCTTCAAACCATGAATGAGGGTAAAATGAAAAAATGTGGAAAACCCTTTTCTAAACCAAGGCCTTTAAATGCCTTTAAAGCATAAAACAGAGGTAGGCACAACCACATATCTGCAGGTGTACACCCCCCACCACCTCCTGCTCTGCGGAGGAGGATTTATGGTTTACTGACCTACAAATAGTCACAGACAGCTATCGCTGTTAACCTTTACTGCAAGCAGACTGCCACTTCCTGAGTTTAGTGTTTGAGGCAGCAGCTCTTTCTAAGAAATTTAGGTATGGTGCTGAAAGTTGTCAGGGAAAAAAATGCCTCAAAACTTTTTGATCCACTATGTAAACACCTGGAAAGAAATCATGCTTGGTTAAAAAATAAATAAATAAATAAAATCAAGAGCAAACACTTTCCACCCCTCAAGACAGTGTGGAGAGAATAAAGGAATAAACAATAATGCTGAACTTTAAACGCTTTTTCTAGACTGGTGAGATGAAAACTGGTGATGTTAGCCATGTAACAACAGCTTATTACGTGAGCGAACTGATACAATTTACTGCAAACAGACTCCTGGTCTCTTTTTCTAGTTTTGTAGTTCAGAAAATATGGATGACTACAATCAAAGTATTGTCATTTTCTAATTTTGAGTCAGTCGCGCTCTGCAGGAATCTTGAGTATCTCATACAAAGGGCACCTGACTCTTGGGATCTGATAATCAGCAGATCGTGCTACTCTTACACAGACACCACTCCAGCGTTCACGACCTTTGCCTTAATAGCAGAGCATCTGCCCAAAGAGCTCATTACATAAACAGGCTAATCTCAAACTAGAAAACATCCAAGTATGAACTTAATTACCGTTTGGTATTCAAATGGAGAGCAACCATCACCAGCACCACGCTCAGTTTCACCGAAAAGAACAAAAAAGGAAACATCGGGGTAACTTTGCACTGCTGGAGACAGTGAAGTCAATAAATGATGGTGCTGAACTTCTAATAATGTTTACACTGATAAAATGAAAGCTGATAATGCTATTGCATCAGCAGCCTGAAGAGGGAGCCAATGAGCCATTTGTTAAGACTGAAAACAATCAATTTATGGGATTAGCTCAATCAAAGCTTCAAAACTAACTGCCAAACAGTTAAATTAATACTGTAAATACTGCATTTTCTCTTTGTGTAATACCGGCTCAGATGAGGCCTTAAGCTTGTTGGTAAAATGCTGCCCCCTGCTGGGGAAAGTTTTAAAAAGTGCTCAATTTAAGTTCGCAGATTATCTGGTAACATGTAGCTTCCACTCCTGAGGGTTTTTAAAGGTCTGACTATGGAACAGAATATTGAAATGTTTAATTTTCGATTAGTTTTGACCCTTTTCAGATCGTTCTGCTGTGAAATTTGGGATGAATTAAGATAAGCACTCAGCTTATCTCAGTGTGAGTTTGACTTCCAGTTCAAAGCCTTTTTTGTGGGGCTTTTCTGATCGAAGCAGATTAAATATGAATCAGGGTAATTGCGATACAATTACAGTTGGAAATAATGTAACGAGTGATTGGTGATTAGATAAAATGCTGGTTTGTGTTTCGACCCACTAATTAAGTTTAAATTAAACAGTGCTGGACGCTCTGTGCTTCCTGCGAGAGTCCTGAGCTGTTTGACAGCTCCGACTCGCTGCCAGCAGGAACGATTAACACTCACTGACCCGGGATCAGATCAGACTATACAACTATTCACTGGCTGGGCTTCAGCCTCCCAACTCTGCCAACCATCAAAGAGCTGCAGGTCACATGACTCAGCTGGAGCAGCTTCACACGTGAAGCCTCATTGAGAGCGTGAAGATCAAATGTTCAGCGCAGGAGTTATTATCTCTGACGGGCTGGAATTTTCTCGAGCTCATTCTCTATAAATTTTGGTGTAAATCTCAGGTTTGAGCCTCTCATGTTACCTCAGATTCAAGTCCAAGAGTCCAATATCCGACTTTAGCAAAGTAAATCTAGGCAGAGATCATCTGACAACACTTACAGTAATTCATAAAGAATGTCCAGATTCCTCAAACAAAGAAGAAGAAGAAAAAACCCCAGCAGCATTAAGATAATAAAACGCTCCTCGCTATTTATGGGCAACAAAACACAAAAACGGATGATACTGCCAGCAGTGGTGGACTCGGCTGGGACAGGAGAATTAAGCAGACCCATTAACAAAAGCTGCAGTTCCTTTAACATCCACAAGAGGCTGGTGTCAGCAGTGAGTCAGTCCCCATAGACTCCCATTCAAAACTTTACAGCAAAACTAAACATGTTTACAGCCTGATGCACAATCTGTTAGGTGTGTAGATAATTTTGCCTTCATCACAACTGTACACAAAAAAATGTTTTTATAGCTCACCTGTTTAAACTGTATTAAGGCTTAAAGTTTGTATTATTGGGGGCTCTTTGACTGACATGTGGCTGAGGCTGTTAGCGGTCTGCTCGGCTTCACCTCAGCTAACTGGAGTCCCTGAACTGGACCTTTGAAAAATGCGTTTTCATGACGTGTTCAGGGACATGAACGGGAAATTCTACGTCTCAATTAAAACAAGGTTGCGTGGTCTCACAGCACCATCTTGTGGTCTGAACTGGGATTACATCAAGACCAGCTGGCCCTAGCTCGACTTCAGCTGAGATCTCTTCAACACAATACACGGATGTCGTGGACATAAAAGTGTGCTCACATCCTGCTGATCGCTTCACATCGCTTCATACTGGAAGCTTTACACCAACTTCCAGCAGGAATTTAAATTTGAAGCAGATTTAAGACAAGCTGCACAAACCTGCACGTGTGCATTATTTACTGCACGCAAACATGGCAGTGAACCCGACACCGTCCCTCTCTGTGACAGAGTTATTTATTCACATGCAGGTCTTTAAAGTTAAAGCTTCAACTCACAGACTCTGAAGCCTGGTCCGTGAGAGCCATCTCTCCTTCCTCCTCCTTCGCCGCCGCTGTACAGTGTCGTCACGTTGCCTCTCTCGCAGTAGTTGACACATCGGTCCTGGCTACAGCGCACCTTGCAGATGGTCGGCGTGAACATCACCTGGATCGTCTCTACTCCTCCCCCTCCTCTCACTCCTCCTCCTCCTGCTGTCTGTCCATCGGCTGGCAGAAGAGAGGTGAAGAAGAAGATGAAGGAGCAGGACAGTGACAGGAAACAGCAGAGTCGCCGCATGTCGAGTGTTTGGAGTCAGAGTTTGCGAGCGTGCTGCATCGCCAAAAAACTCCCAAACCTCGGCGCTCTGGCTCTGCCCCGCTTTCTCTCTTTCTTGCTCTGTGGTGGAGTGCGAACGAGCGTCGCAGGAAAAAAAGGAGGGAAGGAAGGAAGAAGAAAACACGTTTCCCCCCTCCCCTCTCCCAGTTCGGTTTTTCCCTAAACACTCCTGAGTGAGAGCGAGCGAGCAGCAGAGAGAGAGAGGGGAGAGAGATAATTGAAAGCAGTGTGCAGGACTGGGCTCTGATCCAAACAAAATGTTTAGCGGGGATCTGGTCCATCAGTCCACACTGAGAGAGCAAGCATTACTGTATCAATCTCTCTCCCCTCTTCACTCCTCCTCCTCTTCTTACTTTATTGGCCTTTTCTTCGGTACGAACAGAGGCCCTCTATCTCTGCACACAGTTTCATAACCCACTGCAGAACACTGGAGGATGTCACGGTGGTGATGCAACCCCGGTTTTGGGTTTCTGGGGGTCAAATTCACCAAAAGTCTTAAAGTGGCTCCACGGTGCAGAGTTTGAGGGAGAGCCTGAACTTTAAACCGACAGAATCCGATCATTTCCTCCACCTGTGAACGCAACACTGACCAACACTGACCTTTGACGCTGATACCATGCCAACGTGACCCAGCATTCAGTGTGTTTTTGCTCTGTGTTTTGTCTCCATCAGCCTCCAACGGAGGCCCAGCACATCCATTCACAGTGTAAAAGATGGATGTCACATGACGAGCGTTTTTGCCGTCGCCATTTTGGTGTTTTGAAACCAGATGTGTCAAACGAGGATCGGAGATTCCATTGAAACTGCACACCTGGTGTCACAATCCTCCCCTACTTTATGATTATTTGCTGACTTTTGCTGGAGTCAGCAAATTATTTTGCTTTCCTCTTTTCTATTGCTGGAGGTTTCTTCCTGTTTAAAAGGAGTTTTTCCTTCCCACTGTCGCCAAAGCGCTCGATCAAGGGGGTTGTCTTTGTACTATCGTAGGGTCTTTCCCTTACAATAAAAAGCGCCTTGAGACAACTGTTGTTGTGATTTGGCGCTGTATAAATATAAGTATTAAAGTGCACACTAAGCAGTGTGACTGGTTGGTTATACTGGGAAACCAGTGGAAACAGTCTGTTGTATTTCAGCTGTGTTAAACTGTCTGAGAGAAACCAAAGAACAAATCAAACATGCAAAGAGAAACTGCTTTGGACGAATAAGGGATCAAGTTGATCCTAAGGATCTATTTTTCTACCCTCCCTCTCTCTTTCTCTCTGAGCACTGAGGTCTGAGGGATATTTTCTGGAGATCTGATTGGTCAGTGGATCACGATTTCATGCCTGCTGATCTCTGATCAGCTTTAGAGCAGCTTCGCTCTGCAGGGTAAAGGCCTCTCAGCCAATGAGAGCTGAGACAGACTCCATCTGCTCTGAAACTATGAGCAGACAGTTATAAATAAAATCGTAGTATTTAATTATATATAATAATTATATATTGTTCGATTTTCTAACACTGTGACATGCACAGAGCTCACAGGAAGCTTCATCGCTCTCTTTTTTAATCAGTGACTTATTTACATGATACACTGGAACATCGCTCACCTTATCTTAATGACCTTGTAGTACCATATCACTCCATCAGAGCACTTTGCTCTCACACTGCAGGCTTACTTGTTGTTCGTAGAGTATTTAAAAGTAGAATGGGAGGCAGAGCCTTTTCGTCAGATCAGTGGTGCACGGCTGCTCATAGGGGGCCGTCTGATTGTTGGGTCTGCCTCACAGTATAAAGCACTTTGAGGTGAATATTATTGAGGTTCAGTGCTGTATAAATAAAACTGAACCACTGTTGGACTTCACAGGGTGACACTGCGCACTCCAAACCGGCCCCGTGTCACTGAACCAGTAACGGGGGCCCCAGCAGAGGTGAGGCTGTGGCTCTGGCTGGAATAGAGGCTGGTTGTTCCTGTGGGTGTTTTCCTATGAGCTCATGTCCTGACTGACAGACGGAGAGCTGCTGTAAGGCAGAAACAAAACAAGCAATATTATTATTGTTATTACAGCACCACCAGTTTCTTAAGGCTCCGCTCTCACCGCAGGAGTCAGCCTTCACAAATGCTCATAATGATCTGCTCTGTCACAGTTTAAGGAAATGGGAGCTGACGGCCGGCGTTTGATACCAGCGGGAGCTGCAGGTTTTATTCCTTTTAAAAAGTGAACAACAAAGGTGTGCAAAGGAGGATTTTGCAGCTCACCAACAGGTGCCAGCTAATATTTTTGTTAATGGTACATAACAAAACTCATAAACTCAGTTTTTTGGACCTGGGTTTGTTTTTATGTTGTCAACTGTTTTTTTAACTGATAATCTGACAACGATGGACAAACACACAAAAATTATGGATGCATGTGTTCCAGTCATCCTTAATAAAAGGACTCAGGTCAAGCCAAACTGGGAACATCTCAGAACCAGCTTCCACCAGAGCTATGAGAAAGCCTCCATCTGCAGCTTTCAGCCGTTCCTGCATGAACCGGGTTCTCCCCACAGCAGAACAAAGACAGGAACTGTTTACAGGTCTAATCACGGTGATCAGGCCCGGACTCTGACACCGCATTAACGCTGTCCTTATCTGAAGCGCACAATGAAAACATGGCTTCCAGCTCCATTAACACATGGTGGGTGGAAACAAACAGCGCATTCCTGCAGCGCATGGCTGATAGACGCGCGCCTTTTATCCATCAGCACCAACATATCGGCTCCGCTCAGGTTATTAGAGAAAATAATGATCCACACGTAGTGGTATGTGAGGCAAATACACAGTTACTCTTACTGTGCCCAAACATGATCGGGCATGTTAAGAGCGCTGTGATATCTGTAACACCACACCAGTGTTACACACCACAGACACACAGAATTTTCACTTTTTTATATTATTTTTTTTGGCATTTTAGCTTTTATTGGATAGAGAGAGGCAGGAAAACAGGGAAAGAGAGAGAGGAAGACATGCAGCAAAGGGTCGAACTGAAACCCAGGCCACTACATGCAGCACGTAGTTGCCTGCTCACCCACTGAGCTAATCTGGCACCCTTTTTATATGAAATTATATGAAAAAGCCAATATGGCAACCTTAGAGTGCAAAGGGTGCATCATAAAGAGTTGTTTGTATTTTACTTTAATTTATTTCAGAGTCAACCTCCACCAATTAACAAACTATTTAATATTTTTTTGATCAAGTTGGTTCCATTAATTGTTGAAACATTTAATTATTTATTAATGTATTTAATCAATTTATTTTTGCACTCATGGCCCTCAGTGTTTATTTTTGCTGCTGTTAGCTGTCATTAGCTGCAGTTAACTCCTGTTTGCCTCTGTTCTCTTTCTCTTTGATCCCTAGCTGGCGTTGGGTCTGGATCGACTCCTAAGCCCATACGCTGCTGTGGGTGTCAATGGTTGTCGAATTTCCTTCACAACTCGTTGCCATGCATGGCGATCGTTGGCGATTGTCCTGGCCTCATCGAGATTTATTCTGCCCCTGATGTCATCTTCGACCTGTTTTAGCCATGTTTTCTTCGGTGCCGTTCGGTGGATTCTCCACTGGGTGGGTCGTTTACGCCAGAGGAGTTGATGTGGTAGTCTGCTCGCATCCATTCGACACACATGGCCAAACCATCGCAATCGGCATTTTTGAATTTGCCCCTCGATTGGCGGTTGGTTGTCGCATCTCCGTCGCATGTCCTCGTTTCGAAGGCGGCCTCGAAGTGATGCTCGTAATATCTGTCGAAGGCAGCGCATCTGGAAAACTTTGTTGAGGTCCGCTTTGAGCACCGTCCACGTTTCAGATCCATACAGTAGAATCGGCAGGATCAGCGTCCGGAAAAGGCGGATTTTGGTCGAGATGGAAATATTGATTCGCTTCCACAAGCACCACTTTAGAGAAGTGAATGGTGCAGTTGCTTGACCTATTTGACTGTGGATCTCTGCTGTGGACGCGACCTTCCTTTGCTCGATCAGTGAGCCCAGGTATTTGAACTGCTGGACTTGTTCTATTTGGATACCGTTGAGGTAGACATTGGCAGGCGACCCATCTGTTGTCAACACCTTCGTCTTGTCAGTTTTTATCTTCAAGCTATATGACTCGGCGGCGTGTGCAATCTTATATAGAACATCCGTGGCTTCGGCGTCATCCTAGGCCAACATACTGCTGTCATCTGCAAACACAGGATCCGTCACAGTGCTATTTTCATCAAACTGGACTCCGCGTCTGCCCCTGAAGACTTTCCTCATGATGGCGTCGACTACGATGTTGAAGAGTAGTGGTGAGGCGACGTCTCCCTGGCGGACTCCAGTGCGGATGGTGAATTTAGTCGACAGTTCATTACAGATGCATATTTGGCTCGATGATCCATTGTAATTTTCCTGCAGGAGCTTAATGACTTTTGGTGGGATGTGCTCGGTCTCCAGCGCCATCCAAAGTGCTGGCCAATCGATGCAGTCAAATGCAGATCGAAAGTCAATAAAGACGATGACCATCCGTTTCCCACATCGAATTCGCTCCTCCATCACCTGGCGAATGCTGAATATCTGGTCACAGCACCCACAGTGTGGTCTGAAGCCGGCTTGCTCCTCGCGGCTCGTTTGTTGGCGATGTTTCTGCAGGCGTGGTTGAATTACTTTCATGAAGACTTTTCCAACAATCGAGAGCAGACTGATGCCACGATAGTTTTGGCATTCTCGGTTGTCACCTTTCTTGAAGACTGGGATAATGATGGCTTTCTTCCATGTTCTCTGAATCGTCTCCGTGAGCCAGATGTTTTGCAGAAGAAGGTGCACTCCTTGGAGAAGAACATCACTGCCAGCCTTAATCGATTCCACGGTGATTGCATCCACACCAGGTGCTTTACCAGTATTCAAAGTCCGGATGGCCGTCTTCACCTCTGCCAGGGTCGGTTCATCATCGGACATCGGGGTCTCTGGTGCCTCGATGGGTGGCGGTTCTGCTGGTGGCCCTTGTGGCGGGTCGTGATTGTACAGCGTCTCGAAGAACTCCTTCCAACGCTGTAGCCGCTCAGTCGATGATCGTACGAAGGTGCCATTGGCCTTTCGGATGTTGCCGTTTGTTGATTTGGTTTTTCCACTCAGGCGTCGGAGCGTTCGATAGTTTGCCTCTGTTAGCTGCTGTTAGCCTCTGGATGTAACTTTTTGGACTCCGATGCTTGTTTATCAGAGAGAAAATGTTAGCTTGTGACCAGCTGTAGTTGTTTACCCAGGTTGTCAGCTGTCTGGAGACGGGAGGGTCACATGTGTAATGTGCTGACAATAAATAATTTCAACAATATCAGGAATAAATAAACATGTTTATGTAAATTTTGGGATGTTAAAGCCCTGACTTCATTAGAAGGCTAGAGATGAGGAGGAAGACGATGCGGTGGAAGGAGGAATGAGAGAGAGCAGTGCATGAGCTGCAGAAAGATATAATCAGAAAGAAATTTTGAAAATATACACATAGAATGTTAAATGGCCATAAATAGTTTGAAAGAGCTTCTTGCAATCTGTGAATTAAAAGTAATTTATAAGGCTTACTACATATATGCCTGTTCTCTAGTGCCATGCATAAAATCCTATTAGGAGGCAATGTTCACCTCAGCTACTGTACTCAAGCTAAAGGTGCAATGTGCTGCTCCCATCTGATGTTAATGGATTAATTCTAATTTTATGAGAATGCATCAATTCATTGGAAGACCCAGTTATGCACTACACAAAGTACATCTATCAGTACAGTATTCTCTTTTTCTATTAAACAACAAAGAAATTGTTTACTGCACTGTTTTCAGACCATCAAACACATTTTAATAATAGACAGAGATACCTGAATATATACAAAACGTAGTTTTCAAACAATAACTTCATGTATTAAAGGGGGAAAAAAACTCTATCCTTTCCAAAGAGTGAAGTTAATAAATTCCCAGCTTAATAACGGAGGCAGTTACTTTTCACACAGGGCTATAAGGAGATTTTTTTCCCTTCATAAACAAAATCATCATTAAAAAACTGCATTTTGTATTTACCTGGGTTAGCTTTGTCTAATATTAAAACTGTTTGACAATATGAAACATGTAAGTGCAAAAAAACATTCAAATAACTGACATCACTGACCTGTCGGGGTGCTGAAATGGACGCTGTACTGCCCCTTCTGGGTGTGGAACGTCTTCACACTTGTTTTCAGCGAGGAGGATGAGGAAGCATTAAAAGGGGAGGTTGCACTGTGAACTTTATTCCTCTCCCTCTCAATGTGCGTCATCAGCAGGGCGGCCATCTTGTCACGTCTTCCTCCCTGTGACAGAGTCTTTCTCAGCAGCACTGCCTGGACCTCTCTCAGGCTATTACATACATTATATAACAGCGAACACATAATATGTAGTCAATAAACACAAAAATTACATAAACAAAAAATTTACTTTAAATATACACAAAAAACTATCAAGCACAATGTAGGAATATATGATTAGAATTTTACCATCAGACTAAATAACACTAACAGCTGAACAGTAATAACACTAACAGCTGACAAAGAATAACACTTATAGCTGAACAGGAATAGCACTAACAGCTGAACACAAACAGCTGAACAGTAATAGCACTGACAGCTGAAAAAGAATAACAATAACAGCTGAAAAGGAATAACAGTGACATCTGAAAAAGAATAACACTTATAGCTGAACAGGAATAACACTAACAGCTAAACAGTAATAACACTAACAGCTGAACAGTAATAACACTGACAGCTGAAAAAGAATAGCACTTACAGCTGAACAGGAATAACACTAACAGCTGAACAGTAATAACACTAACAGCTGAACAGTAATAACACTAACGGCTGAACAGTAATAACACTAACACCTGAACAGGAATAACACTAACGGCTGAACAGGAATAGCACTAACAGCTGAACACTAACAGCTGAACAGGAATAACACTAACAGCTAAACAGTAATAACACTAACAGCTGAACAGTAATAACACTGACAGCTGAAAAAGAATAGCACTTGCAGCTGAACAGGAATAACACTAACAGCTAAACAGCAACAACACTAACAGCTGAACAGGAATAGCACTAACAGCTGAACACTAACAGCTGAACAGGAATAGCACGAACAGCTGAACAGTAAAAACAATAAAAGCTGAACAGTAATAACACTAACACCTGAACAGCAACAACACTAACAGCTGAACAGGAATAGCACTAACAGCTGAACACTAACAGCTGAAAAGGAATAACACTAACAGCTGAACAGGAATAGCACTAACAGCTGAACAGTAATAACAATAAAAGCTGAACAGTAATAACACTAACAGCTGAACAGCAACAACACTAACAGCTGAACAGGAATAGCACTAACAGCTGAACACGAACAGCTGAACAGGAATAACACTAACAGCTGAACAGGAATAGCACTAACAGCTGAACACGAACAGCTGAACAGGAATAACACTAACAGCTGAACAGGAATAGCACTAACAGCTGAACACTAACAGCTGAACAGTAATAACACTAACAGCTGAACAGCAACAACACTAACTGCTGAACAGGAATAGCACTAACAGCTGAACACTAACAGCTGAACAGGAATAACACTAACAGCTGAACAGGAATAGCACTAACACCTGAACACTAACAGGTGAACAGGAATAACACTAACAGCTGAACAGGAATAGCACTAACAGCTGAACAGTAATAACACTAACAGCTGACAAAGAATAACACTTATAGCTGAACAGGAATAGCACTAACAGCTGAACACTAACAGCTGAACAGTAATAGCACTGACAGCTGAAAAAGAATAACAATAACAGCTGAAAAGGAATAACAGTGACATCTGAAAAAGAATAACACTGAAAGCTGAACAGGAATAACACTAACAGCTGAACAGTAATAGCACTAACAGCTGAACACTAACAGCTGAACAGTAATAACACTGAGAGCTGAACAGGAATAACACTAACAGCTGAACAGTAATAACACTGACAGCTGAACACTAACTGCTGAACAGTAATAACACTGACAGCTGAACAGTAATAACACTGACAGCTGAACAGTAATAGCACTAACAGCTGAACACTAACAGCTGAACAGTAATAACACTGACAGCTGAACAGTAATAACACTGACAGCTGAACAGTAATAACACTGACAGCTGAACACTAACTGCTGATCAGTAATAACACTGACAGCTGAACACTAACAGCTGAACAGTAATAACACTGACAGCTGAACAGTAATAACACTAAAAGCTGAACAGTAATAACACTAACAGCTGAACAGCAACAACACTAACAGCTGAACAGGAATAGCACTAACAGCTGAACACTAACAGCTGAACAGGAATAGCACGAACAGCTGAACAGTAAAAACAATAAAAGCTGAACAGTAATAACACTAACACCTGAACAGCAACAACACTAACAGCTGAACAGGAATAGCACTAACAGCTGAACACTAACAGCTGAACAGGAATAACACTAACAGCTGAACAGGAATAGCACTAACAGCTGAACAGTAATAACAATAAAAGCTGAACAGTAATAACACTAACAGCTGAACAGCAACAACACTAACAGCTGAACAGGAATAGCACTAACAGCTGAACACTAACAGCTGAACAGGAATAACACTAACAGCTGAACAGGAATAGCACTAACAGCTGAACACTAACAGCTGAACAGTAATAACACTAACAGCTGAACAGCAACAACACTAACTGCTGAACAGGAATAGCACTAACAGCTGAACACTAACAGCTGAACAGGAATAACACTAACAGCTGAACAGGAATAGCACTAACACCTGAACACTAACAGGTGAACAGGAATAACACTAACAGCTGAACAGGAATAGCACTAACAGCTGAACAGTAATAACACTAACAGCTGACAAAGAATAACACTTATAGCTGAACAGGAATAGCACTAACAGCTGAACACTAACAGCTGAACAGTAATAGCACTGACAGCTGAAAAAGAATAACAATAACAGCTGAAAAGGAATAACAGTGACACCTGAAAAAGAATAACACTGAAAGCTGAACAGGAATAACACTAACAGCTGAACACTAACAGCTGAACAGTAATAACACTGAGAGCTGAACAGGAATAACACTAACAGCTGAACAGTAATAACACTGACAGCTGAACACTAACTGCTGAACAGTAATAACACTAACAGCTGAACAGTAATAACACTGACAGCTGAACAGTAATAGCACTAACAGCTGAACACTAACAGCTGAACAGTAATAACACTGACAGCTGAACAGTAATAACACTGACAGCTGAAAAAGAATAGCACTTGCAGCTGAACAGGAATAACACTAACAGCTAAACAGCAACAACACTAACAGCTGAACAGGAATAGCACTAACAGCTGAACACTAACAGCTGAACAGGAATAGCACGAACAGCTGAACAGTAAAAACAATAAAAGCTGAACAGTAATAACACTAACACCTGAACAGCAACAACACTAACAGCTGAACAGGAATAGCACTAACAGCTGAACACTAACAGCTGAAAAGGAATAACACTAACAGCTGAACAGGAATAGCACTAACAGCTGAACAGTAATAACAATAAAAGCTGAACAGTAATAACACTAACAGCTGAACAGCAACAACACTAAGAGCTGAACAGGAATAGCACTAACAGCTGAACACGAACAGCTGAACAGGAATAACACTAACAGCTGAACAGGAATAGCACTAACAGCTGAACACTAACAGCTCAACAGTAATAACACTAACAGCTGAACAGCAACAACACTAACTGCTGAACAGGAATAGCACTAACAGCTGAACACTAACAGCTGAACAGGAATAACACTAACAGCTGAACAGGAATAGCACTAACACCTGAACACTAACAGGTGAACAGGAATAACACTAACAGCTGAACAGGAATAGCACTAACAGCTGAACAGTAATAACACTAACAGCTGACAAAGAATAACACTTATAGCTGAACAGGAATAGCACTAACAGCTGAACACTAACAGCTGAACAGTAATAGCACTGACAGCTGAAAAAGAATAACAATAACAGCTGAAAAGGAATAACAGTGACATCTGAAAAAGAATAACACTGAAAGCTGAACAGGAATAACACTAACAGCTGAACACTAACAGCTGAACAGTAATAACACTGAGAGCTGAACAGGAATAACACTAACAGCTGAACAGTAATAACACTGACAGCTGAACACTAACTGCTGAACAGTAATAACACTGACAGCTGAACAGTAATAACACTGACAGCTGAACAGTAATAGCACTAACAGCTGAACACTAACAGCTGAACAGTAATAACACTGACAGCTGAACAGTAATAACACTGACAGCTGAACAGTAATAACACTGACAGCTGAACACTAACTGCTGATCAGTAATAACACTGACAGCTGAACACTAACAGCTGAACAGTAATAACACTGACAGCTGAACAGTAATAACACTAAAAGCTGAACAGTAATAACACTAACAGCTGAACAGCAACAACACTAACAGCTGAACAGGAATAGCACTAACAGCTGAACACTAACAGCTGAACAGGAATAGCACGAACAGCTGAACAGTAAAAACAATAAAAGCTGAACAGTAATAACACTAACACCTGAACAGCAACAACACTAACAGCTGAACAGGAATAGCACTAACAGCTGAACACTAACAGCTGAACAGGAATAACACTAACAGCTGAACAGGAATAGCACTAACAGCTGAACAGTAATAACAATAAAAGCTGAACAGTAATAACACTAACAGCTGAACAGCAACAACACTAACAGCTGAACAGGAATAGCACTAACAGCTGAACACTAACAGCTGAACAGGAATAACACTAACAGCTGAACAGGAATAGCACTAACAGCTGAACACTAACAGCTGAACAGTAATAACACTAACAGCTGAACAGCAACAACACTAACTGCTGAACAGGAATAGCACTAACAGCTGAACACTAACAGCTGAACAGGAATAACACTAACAGCTGAACAGGAATAGCACTAACACCTGAACACTAACAGGTGAACAGGAATAACACTAACAGCTGAACAGGAATAGCACTAACAGCTGAACAGTAATAACACTAACAGCTGACAAAGAATAACACTTATAGCTGAACAGGAATAGCACTAACAGCTGAACACTAACAGCTGAACAGTAATAGCACTGACAGCTGAAAAAGAATAACAATAACAGCTGAAAAGGAATAACAGTGACACCTGAAAAAGAATAACACTGAAAGCTGAACAGGAATAACACTAACAGCTGAACACTAACAGCTGAACAGTAATAACACTGAGAGCTGAACAGGAATAACACTAACAGCTGAACAGTAATAACACTGACAGCTGAACACTAACTGCTGAACAGTAATAACACTAACAGCTGAACAGTAATAACACTGACAGCTGAACAGTAATAGCACTAACAGCTGAACACTAACAGCTGAACAGTAATAACACTGACAGCTGAACAGTAATAACACTGACAGCTGAACAGTAATAACACTGACAGCTGAACACTAACTGCTGATCAGTAATAACACTGACAGCTGAAAACTAACAGCTGAACAGTAATAACACTGACAGCTGAACAGTAATAACACTGACAGCTGAACAGTAATAACACTGACAGCTGAAAACTAACAGCTGAACAGTAATAACACTAACAGCTGAAAAAGAATAACACTTACAGCTGAACAGGAACAACACTAACTGCTGATCAGTAATAAGACTGACAGCTGAACACTAACAGCTGAACAGTAATAACACTGACAGCTGAACAGTAATAACACTGACAGCTAAACAGTAATAACACTGACAGCTGAACAGTAATAGCACTAACAGCTGAACACTAACAGCTGAACAGTAATAACACTGACAGCTGAACAGTAATAACACTGACAGCTGAACAGTAATAACACTGACAGCTGAACAGTAATAACACTAACAACTGAACACTAACTGCTGATCAGTAATAACACTGACAGCTGAACACTAACAGCTGAACAGTAATAACACTGACAGCTGAACAGTAATAACACTGACAGCTGAACAGTAATAACACTGACAGCTGAAAACTAACAGCTGAACAGTAATAACACTAACAGCTGAAAAAGAATAACACTTACAGCTGAACAGGAACAACACTAACAGCTCAACAGGAATAGCACTAACAGCTGAACACTAACAGCTGAACAGTAATAACACTGACAGCTGAACAGTAATAACACTAACAGCTGAACACTAACAGCTAAATAGTAATAACACTAACAGCTGAACAGCAACAACACTAACAGCTGAAGCACAATAACACTAACAGCTGAACAGTAATGGCACTACAAGCTGAACACTAACAGCTGAAAAGGAATAACACTAACAGTTGAACAGTAAAAGCACTAACAGCTGAACACTAACAGCTGAACAGTAATAACACTGACAGCTGAACACTAACAGCTCAACAGTAATAACACTAACAGCTGAACAGGAATAACACTGACAGCTGAACAGTAATAACACTGACAGCTAAACAGTAATAACACTAACACCTAAATAGTAATAACACTAACAGCTGAATAGCAAAAGCACTAACAGCTGAACACTAACAGCTGAACAGTAATAACACTGACAGCTGAACACTAACAGCTGAACAGTAATAACACTAACAGCTGAACATGAATAACACTGACAGCTGAACAGTAATAACACTGACAGCTAAACAGTAATAACACTAACAGCTGAAGCGTAATAACACTAACAGCTGAACAGTAATGGCACTACAAGCTGAACACTAAAAGCTGAACAGTAATAACACTAACAGCTGAACACTAACAGCTGAACAGTAATAACACTGACAGCTGAACAGTAATAACACTGACAGCTGAACACTGACAGCTGAACAGTAATAACACTAACAGCTGAAAAAGAATAACACTTACAGCTGAACAGGAATAACACTTACAGCTGAACAGGAATAACACTGACAGCTGAACAGGAATAACACTGACAGCTGAACAGTAATAACACTGACAGCTGAACAGTAATAACACTAACAGCTGAACAGTAATAACACTAACAGCTGAACACTAACAGCTAAATAGTAATAACACTAACAGCTGAACAGCAACAACACTAACAGCTGAAGCGCAATAACACTAACAGCTGAACAGTAATGGCACTACAAGCTGAACACTAACAGCTGAAAAGGAATAACACTAACAGTTGAACAGTAAAAGCACTAACAGCTGAACACTAACAGCTGAACAGTAATAACACTAACAGCTGAACAGTAATAACACTAACAGCTGAACACTAACAGCTAAATAGTAATAACACTAACAGCTGAACAGCAACAACACTAACAGCTGAAGCGCAATAACACTAACAGCTGAACAGTAATGGCACTACAAGCTGAACACTAACAGCTGAAAAGGAATAACACTAACAGTTGAACAGTAAAAGCACTAACAGCTGAACACTAACAGCTGAACAGTAATAACACTGACAGCTGAACAGTAAAAGCACTAACAGCTGAACACTAACAGCTGAACAGTAATAACACTGACAGCTGAACACTAACAGCTGAACAGTAATAACACTGACAGCTGAACAGTAATAACACTGACAGCTGAACAGTAATAACACTAACAGCTGAACACTAACAGCTAAATAGTAATAACACTAATAGCTGAACAGCAACAACACTAACAGCTGAAGCATAATAACACTAACAGCTGAACAGTAATGGCACTACAAGCTGAACACTAACAGCTGAAAAGGAATAACACTAACAGCTGAACACTAACAGCTGAACAGTAATAACACTAACAGCTGAACAGTAATAACACTAACAGCTGAAAAAGAATAACACTTACAGCTGAACAGGAATAACACTAACAGCTGAACAGTAATAGCACTGTCTGGTGTCTAAATCCAATTGAGAATCTGTGGCAAGATCTGAAAACTGCTGTTCACAAACGCTGTCCATCTAATCTGACTGAGCTGGAGCTGTTTTGCAAAGAAGAATGGGCAAGGATTTCAGTCTCTAGATGTGCAAAGCTGGTAGAGACATACCCTAAAAGACTGGCAGCTGTAATTGCAGCAAAAGGTGGTTCTACAAAGTATTGACTCAGGGGGCTGAATACTTACGCACACCCCACTTTTCAGTTATTTATTTGTAAAAAATGTTTGGAATCATGTATGATTTTTGTTCCACTTCTCACGTGTACACCACTTTGTATTGGTCTTTCACGTGGAATTCCAATAAAACTGATTCATGTTTGTGGCTGTAATGTGACAAAATGTGGAAAAGTTCAAGAGGGCCGAATACTTTTGCAAGCCACTGTGTAAGCCATATATATATATATACACATATATAAACACCCATCTCGCCCCTGCGGGCGGTTTATCCTTTCAAGCTCGGGTCCTCTACCAGAGACCTGGGAGCTTGAGGGTCCTGCACAGTATCTTAGCTGTTCCCAGGACTGCGCTCTTCTGGACAGAGATCTCCGATGTTGTTCCCGGGATCTGCTGGAGCCACTCGCCTAGCTTGGGAGTCACCGCACCTAGTGCTCCGATTACCACGGGGACCACCGTTACCTTCACCCTCCACATCCTCTCGAGCTCTTCTCTGAGCCCTTGGTATTTCTCCAGCTTCTCGTGTTCCTTCTTCCTGATATTGCTGTCATTCGGAACCGCTACATCGATCACTACGGCGGTTTTCTTCTGTTTGTCTACCACCACTATGTCCGGTTGGTTAGCCACCACCATTTTGTCCGTCTGTATCTGGAAGTCCCACAGGATCTTAGCTCGGTCATTCTCCATCACCCTTGGGGGCATCTCCCATTTTGACCTCGGGACTTCCAGGTTATACTCGGCACAGATGTTCCTGTACACTATGCCGGCCACTTGGTTATGGCGTTCCATGTATGCCTTGCCTGCTAGCATCTTGCACCCTGCTGTTATGTGCTGGATTGTCTCCGGGGCTTCTTTACACAGCCTGCACCTGGGGTCTTGCCTGGTGTGATAGACCCCAGCCTCTATGGATCTTGTACTCAGAGCTTGTTCTTGTGCTGCCATGATTAGTGCCTCCGTGCTGTCTTTCAGTCCAGCTTTGTCCAGCCACTGGTAGGATTTCCGGATATCAGCCACCTCCTCTCTCTGCCGGTGGTACATACCGTGCAGGGGCCTGTCCTTCCATGATGGTTCCTCGTCTTCCTCCTCTTTCTTGGGTTTCTGCTGCCTGAGGTATTCACTGAGCACGCTGTCAGTTGGGGCCATCTTCGTGATGTATTCATGGATGTTTCTTGTCTCATCCTGGACTGTGGTGCTGACACTCACCAGTCCCCGGCCCCCTTCCTTCCGCTTAGCGTACAGCCTCAGGGTGCTGGACTTGGGGTGAAACCCTCCATGCATGGTCAGGAGCTTTCTTGTCTTTATGTCAGTGGCTTCTATCTCCTCCTTTGGCCAGCCTATTACCCCAGCAGGGTACCTGATCACGGGCAGGGCGTAGGTGTTGATGGCCCGGATCTTGTTCTTACCGTTCAGCTGACTCCTCAGGACTTGCCTGACCCTCTGCAGGTACTTGGTGGTTGCAACTTTCCTAGCGGCCTCTTCATGGTTCCCATTCACCTGCGGGATCCCCAGGTACTTGTAACTGTCCTCTATGTCTGCAATGTTGCCTTCTGGTAGTTCAATCCCCTCAGTTCTGACTACCTTCCCTCTCTCTGTCACCATCTGACTACACTTCTCCAGTCCGAACGACATTCCAATGTCATTGCTGTATAGCCTGGTAGTGTGGATCAGTGAATCGATGTCGTTCACTCTTGGCATACAGCTTGATGTCATCCATGTACAGGAGGTGGCTGACAACCGCTCCGTTTCGTAGTCGGTATCCGTAGCCAGTCTTGTTAATGATCTCACTGAGGTGGTTCAGGCCTATGCAGAACAGCAGTGGGGACAGAGCATCTCCTTGGTAGATCCCGCACTTGATGGTGACTTGTGCTATGGGCTTGGAGTTGGCCTCTAGTGTTGTACGCCACATCCCCATTGAGTTCCTGATGAAGGCTCTTAGGGTCCTGTTGATCTTGTACAATTCTAGGCATTCCAGTATCCAGCTGTGGGGCATTGAGTCATAGGCCTTCTTGTAATCAATCCAGGCAGTGCACAGGTTGGTCAGTCTGGTCTTGCAGTCTCGGCTGACTGTTCTGTCCAGTAGCTGGTGTTTTGCGCCTCTGGTATTCTTGCCAATCCCTTTCTGTGTCCCGCTCATGTATTGACCCATGTGCCTGTTCATCTTAGCCGATATGATGCCTGGCAGGAGCTTCCATGTAGTACTGAGGCAGGTTATTGGTCGGTAGTTGGATGGGACCGGTCCCTTCTTGGGGTCCTTGGGGAACCAGCAAAGGTGTACTCTCAGTGGCAAGGGAACAATAAGAGAACAGCACCACCAAGGCTGGAGACGGAGCAATACTGGAAGAGCATATGGGAGAAGGACGCAACCCATAACGGCAATGCTCAGTGGCTAGTGGATCTGAGGGCAGACCATAGCGACCTCCCTGAACAGGGTCCAGTAACCACCACAGTGGCAGACATCCAAGAAAGGGTCTCCAGTATGAAGAGTTGGACAGCACCAGGGCCCGACATGGTTCATGCCTACTGGCTGAAGAAGCTGACTGCACTCCACGAGCGTCTGGCAGCACAAATGAACCAGCTGCTAGTTAACAAGAGACACCCGGAATGGCTAACCGAAGGTCGGACGGTCCTGATCCCCAAGGACCCCAAGAAGGGACCGGTCCCATCCAACTACCGACCAATAACCTGCCTCAGTACTACATGGAAGCTCCTGTCAGGCATCATATCGGCTAAGATGAACAGGCACATGGGTCAATACATGAGCGGGGCACAGAAAGGGATTGGCAAGAATACCAGAGGCGCAAAACACCAGCTACTGGTAGACAGAACAGTCAGCCGAGACTGCAAGACCAGACTGACCAACCTGTGCACAGCCTGGATTGATTACAAGAAGGCCTATGACTCAATGCCCCACAGCTTGATACTGGAATGCCTAGAATTGTACAAGATCAACAGGACCCTAAGAGCCTTCATCAGGAACTCAATGGGAATGTGGTGTACAACACTAGAGGCCAACTCCAAGCCCATAGCACAAGTCACCATCAAGTGCGGGATCTACCAAGGAGATGCTCTGTCCCCACTGCTGTTCTGCATATGCCTGAATCCCCTCAGTGAGATCATTAACAAGACTGGCTATGGATACCAACTACGAAACGGAGCAGTTGTCAGCCACCTCCTGTACATGGATGACATCAAGCTGTATGCCAAGAGTGAACGAGACATCGATTCACTGATACACACTACCAGGCTATACAGCAATGACATTGGAATGTCGTTCGGACTGGAGAAGTGTAGTCGGATGGTGACAAAGAGAGGGAAGGTAGTCAGAACTGAGGGGATTGAACTACCAGAAGGCAACATTGCAGACATAGAGGACAGTTACAAGTACCTGGGGATCCCGCAGGCAAATGGGAACCATGAAGAGGCCGCTAGGGAAGCTGCAACCACCAAGTACCTGCAGAGGGTCAGGCAAGTCCTGAGGAGTCAGCTGAACGGTAAGAACAAGATCCGGGCCATCAACACCTACGCCCTGCCCGTGATCAGGTACCCTGCTGGGGTAATAGGCTGGCCAAAGGAGGAGATAGAAGCCACTGACATAAAGACAAGAAAGCTCCTGACCATGCATGGAGGGTTTCACCCCAAGTCCAGCACCCTGAGGCTGTACGCTAAGCGGAAGGAAGGGGGCCGGGGACTGGTGAGTGTCAGCACCACAGTCCAGGATGAGACAAGAAACATCCACGAATACATCACGAAGATGGCCCCAACTGACAGCGTGCTCAGTGAATACCTCAGGCAGCAGAAACCCAAGAAAGAGGAGGAAGGCGAGGAACCATCATGGAAGGACAGGCCCCTGCACGGTATGTACCACCGGCAGAGAGAGGAGGTGGCTGATATCCAGAAATCCTACCAGTGGCTGGACAAAGCTGGACTGAAAGACAGCACGGAGGCACTAATCATGGCAGCACAAGAACAAGCTCTGAGTACAAGATCCATAGAGGCTGGGGTCTATCACACCAGGCAAGACCCCAGGTGCAGGCTGTGTAAAGATGCCCCGGAGACAATCCAGCACATAACAGCAGGGTGCAAGATGCTAGCAGGCAAGGCATACATGGAACGCCATAACCAAGTGGCCGGCATAGTGTACAGGAACATCTGTGCCGAGTATAACCTGGAAGTCCCGAGGTCAAAATGGGAGATGCCCCCAAGGGTGATGGAGAATGACCGAGCTAAGATCCTGTGGGACTTCCAGATACAGACGGACAAAATGGTGGTGGCTAACCAACCGGACATAGTGGTGGTAGACAAACAGAAGAAGACGGCTGTAGTGATCGATGTAGCGGTTCCGAATGACAGCAATATCAGGAAGAAGGAACACGAGAAGCTGAAGAAATACCAAGGGCTCAGAGAAGAGCTCGAGAGGATGTGGAGGGTGAAGGTAACGGTGGTCCCCGTGGTAATCGGAGCACTAGGTGCGGTGACTCCCATGCTAGGCGAGTGGCTCCAGCAGATCCCGGGAACAACATCGGAGATCTCTGTCCAGAAGAGCGCAGTCGTGGGAACAGCTAAGATACTGCGCAGGACCCTCAAGCTCCCAGGCCTCTGGTAGAGGACCCGAGCTTGAAGGATAAACCGCCCGCAGGGGCGAGATGGGTGTTTTATATATACACATATATATATATATATATATATATATATATATATATATATACACACACATATATATGTATATGTGTGTATATATATATATATATATATATACACACATATATATGTATATGTGTGTATATATATATATATATATATATATATATATATATATATATATATATATATATATATATATATATATATATACACACATATACATATACATATGTATATATATATATGTATATATATATATATATATATACATACACATACATATACATATACACATATATATATATATATATATATATATATATATATAGAGAGAGAGAGAGAGAGAGAGAGAGCGAGAGAGAGAGAGAGAGAGAGCTATTGTTAGGATTTATGTCTATTTATGTCAAACTTTAGCCATTGTTGGCATTTATTTGTGATCCTTAGCCATTCTTAGTATATTTCCTTAACTTTAGCTGTTTAGCAATCATGTATTTAGCAATCATGTAGCAAATGTACTTTTTGTGCATCTTTATGGCATCCATAACGTCTAAAAACACAGGAAAACACTTAAGTCAGAAGACCAACTTCACAACTAGGGAAGTGTAACCTTCTAAGAAATCTTTTTGTGCAATGATTTGCTGTAAATTTTAAAAAAAAAAGAAGCTGTTTTCACAGGAAATCAAACAGAATGTCAGTTACAGATTATACATCTGACCCAGTGTAGCTCCAGTGTTTTGCTTTCCTAGGGCAGTAAACTGAGAGAATGATTTCAAGTGGCCATAAATAGAGTGATAGAAAACAGTGGTGCAGCAGCAGCAGAGTGAACAAACAGCACAGATTAATCTGCTGGAGCTGATAACCACAGAGACGCCCTGCAGTCTGATGCAAAGTTTATTTTTCATTCCTGAACTTAAATGTTACAGCTGCCGCTTTGTCGCTTTTTATGAGCCACATAAAGCACAGTACAGATAAAACCGGCTCTAGATTTAGAGCTCCGGAGAGATCTGAACAGCCTGTTCCAAACATGCAGCTTCTGAACGTTATTTCAACTAAAAGAAAAAATATAACTTTAACCAGTTTAACCCTCGGGGGAGGGGGGGGGGGGGTTTAAACTTCTTCCAACCAAAGACTCTCTAAATACTCGAGAACTCCCACTTTCTGGAGTTCCTGTCCATAGGATGTGCTTTCAAGCTTGTATGGACTGAATAAGGAGCTAATAATTTAAATTTTGTAGGGTTAACCTTTTTCTTCATCATGCCTTTAGTTTAGACACGTAAATCAGTGCTGGATTTATTAAAAGTAAAACGAATTGCTGAGTGCATGCTCAAAATGAGGAGTTAACATCGTTTGGTAAGTGACACGATGTTGACAATATTGATCCGATCCTCACTCAAAATCCTGGATCAGATATCAGCAACCAGATCTATCCCGTCTGAGTCCGTGTTGTTCTAAGTTTACTTCATCAGAAATGCTGGATGGTTTTTTAACAACTCATTCATTTCACACTGCATCAGTACAAAGGTACCAACAGACACCTGACGGTAAGGTGTTGGTAAAAACAGCTCCTTGTTTAGTCATACCGAAATTATCAGCAGATACCCAAAGCCATGGTTTCAAACCAGAGAAGGAAAGAGATGAATTGCTGACACTCTGTCCCAGATCAGAGGGGTTCGGTGTTTATCCAAAATCTACACAAACTCAGAGGCATCCTTAGCAACCCTCTTGTTGTTGTGATGAAAAAGGTCTTTACTGTGAAAAACGTCTGTTTAATCTGCTGCAGACAGAACATAAAACATTCCTCCACCCTCCCACAGCCTGTAGGGACCATGGCTCTAACCTTTGACCTCCACCACCTGACCTATGACTCGAGGGTCGTGCTGACTTTCAGTTTGTGAATCTGGATTTCAGCAGAGGTCAGACTCTCTGGAGAAGTGAAAGCTCAGGTCTTTCTTCCCATCTCCTCATCTGGATCTGAGGTGACGGATTTGTGGAACAAAGATCAGGATGAATGGAGAAGTTTTCCCAGCTGATCCTGGAACATTTAAAAACTTTTTTTTAAATGCCTCCAGCAGCTTCGGGAAGTAGTGCCTGATCTTTGTACAACATACAGTGCACAGTACAGCGTCTATAATCAAATAAAGAACTCCACCTGGTGTCTGAACAGAGAATGGCACTGACTGTGCAGTGATGATGAGGAAGAAGAAAAAGCAGGAGAGAGAAGGATAAAGAGGAGCTACAAAACAGCTGGTTAAACTCTCCAGATACTAAGGAAAGGTGCCTCAGTGCATCCTTCATCATCTCCTTTAGCAAAGGAGACACTGGAGGATCCTTTGTGAAAGGAGAGGGGGTTAGACTGTCCCCCCACCTTAAACACGCTCTGAGCTTAAGTAAAGAGAGTTACAGAGTTAAAGTTTCCCATCAAGGTCAAGGAAGAGTGGACCAGAAAAGACTCAGGAGGGATTTTATTTTTGTGACCCAGGACAGAGGAGTGGAAACAAGGAGTTTAGGAAAGGAAAAAGAGGAGATGAGAAGATAAAGAAGATGAGTCTTTTGTTACCTCAGTTTTTTTGCTCCCGCCATCTTTTTCTCCTTCCTCTCTTCTGTCCTCCTCTCCTTCTCCTCTATCCTTGCCTTCCCCTCATTCTGATCCTCCTCGTCCTGTCCTGGATCAAACTCGGGTGGAGGCGTTTCGAAAGTGCCTGGTCTCCTCTCCTCTGCTTCAGATCCAGAATCAGAACTCTGATTGGAGGCTGTCAGCCCTTCATCTGGATCTGGATCGAGCCGGCTTACAGTGGGACTTTTTGGGGAGGCTTGGTTCTCCTCACGAGTCAGAAACCGCTTGGAAACACCTCCTCCACTGTCAGCCCCATCATTCCCTTCAGTTTGACCTCCAAAGCCTACAGCCTTGGCAGGACCAGAGTCAGGGACCTTTGTGTCCTCCTCTCCATCAGCCTGAGCGGAAGTCGGGTTTGGGTCTGAAGGTTCAGGTGGAGGTTCGGGTGGAGGTGAGCTGGCAGCAGGTTTGGTGCTTCTCTGGGGGCTCAGAGCTGGTTGTGGTGGGATCCGGAGGGGTCTGAGGTGGACCGGGAACTCTGTCGGGTGGATGGATGTCAGCAGGCATCCTGGTGCAGAAAGAGTTGCCATGGGCAGCTGACAGCGGTAACCATGGAACCCTCGTCTGCACACGCACCTGTTAAACTGTCGACACAGCGCCCCGTTACGGCAGGGAGGAGAACACCTGGCTGAAGAAGAAGGAGAGCACGCTTCATTAACAGAACATTACTGCAGCATAGACAGCAGTCAAATACCCTGATGTAACAAGGCCGGGCCGGTCTCACTGTGAAACCAGCAGCTCATTGGCTAATGGACCATCAGTCATAAGTCATTAGCTAATGAGCATACCACAAATAATCCTCCATTTGAAATGTAGACTCATTATTATTCAATGTGACCCACAATGACAGTCTGACCACAAACTCAGCAGGAAGATGTCTACAGGGGTCAACAAAAAGCTGTTTTCTATGTCTGTTTGCACAGTTATCGCCATCTGGTGGCTTTCAGGCAGAATGCAACTGTAACACTCATCATAATGCACTTTGTAGCTGAAAGACGAGTTGGTAACATGATCAGGTATAAAAAGAGCATGTTTAGGAGGCAGAGTTTCTCAGAAGGACAGATGAGCAGAGGCTGACCACTCAGCAAAAATCTGCGCCTTCAAACTAGAACAGTTTCACAATGTTCCTCACTGTGAACATCTGTGAACATCTATATATGTGCTATATATATATATATATAGCACATATATAGCACATCTCTCTCTGTGAGCGTCAGCAGCACTGCATTAAAACATCAGTGCATGTGCTCAGGAACACTTCCAGAAACCAGCGTCTGTGAGCAGCTCGGCCTGCAGGTTACTGCTGCATCACTCAATCACTCAGAGAAGCACCTTTAAAACTGATCTGAGGTCAGACCCAGGTTGGGGGGGGGGCTGAGATTAAAACAGGTTTTTAACTCTGCAGTTTCTCAGGATAACCAGCGTTTTATTCTCTTTGGTTTGATCTGCATTTCCTGTCTGACAAACAGAAACTCAGCGCCGGCGTTTCCCTCTGTGAGTCTGCAGACCAACTACTCAACAACGTGACTGAACACAAAACTTCACTCTGCACGCCCTGAGCTGTGTGTGTGTGTGTGTGTGTGTGTGTGTGTGTGTGTGTGTGTGTGTGTGTGTGTGTGTGTGAAAGCGAGTCAGAGGCAAAATCTGTTTCTATTCACGAGTTTCTGCTTCAGACAATCCCCATAATCCCGTCCTGAAAGAAACCATTAGGATCCATGTGTGTAAAATTACTTTTATATGCGGCTAATCTGCACAGAATAACAACACACACACACACACACACACACACACACACACACACACACACACACACACACACACACACACACACAGGTGTATAATATAATATCCCATTATATCCTGCATGGATTCAGCCCCTGGATCCAGATTAGTCTGAGATATTTTGTCTGGGACGTCATGATGATGTTTCACAGTTTGATTTGTTTTTGCTGATATGAAGAGAAAAGCTGAAGAACAATCACCCAGTTTATTCTCCTCTCGTTTGGAGCTGAGCTGCTAAACAATAAGTGTTGAAAAAAAAAAAAAACCATCATCTGGATGAACAAATCAATCATGTGACCCTGTGACAGAGGGCGAAAAAAGTTGTTTGGTTTTAGCTAAGAATTGCTAATCAAACTAATTAATGTCCACACGAGGCTGGCTTCAAATCTGAGTTCAACAGTGAGTGCTCAGTGTTTTTACGGACTCAGGAAGTGAATTTCCTGCTCATCGTCTCCACTAATGTTTCAGCAGCTTTTGCCATTTCCATGTTAGTTTCGTTTATTAGCACCAGAGGTTTCCTTTGATTAACAGGAAGAAGCAGGTTCAGATTTTATGAATAAAAAATGAACCGTTAGCTTTGAGAAGCAACTCTGCTTTAAACTTTGTTCTGTGGGAGCGCCTGCAGGTCTGCAGGTGGAGTGCATAAATCCAGCTCTGCATGTGAACTCCACCACCCAGCATCATTTCACACTTTGAACTGTGATGAGCGCTGACAGCAGCTCCACCTGACCTGCATTATCAGATCCATCTGTGCAGACTCAGCAGCTGGACGCTGGGTGGATGCTATGGGCATCCATCTGGGCTGCACCCTGAGGACCAAAATCAACCAAATCTGCAGATGGATCAGTGTGCATGCTTGTTGCAGGTGTGTGCTGCAGATTTGTTAAACTGCACAGCAAGATGAGTGATGTTGACTAAAATAAAGAACACTTCTAACAAAATTCATGCTAGTGGTGGTTCCCTCACGTCATACTCACGTTTGGTGCATCTCCTGGTTTTAGGCGACAGCATCCATCCAGCACAGCAGCGATCTCCACATACTCGAGGCCTGCAGAGAAAGGAGGCGTTTTAAACTTTAACACTTGATTTAGAAATAATAAAAGGTAAAAAACATTCCCTCCTTACAAACAGGCAGTCAGCTGTTTGCTGCTGGGTTCACTGTCCTCCAATAAAACATTTAAACATTCCCAGTAAACCGTTAGCAGGTCTTCTGGAAAAAGGAGTCAATTCACAGACAAACCTTGAATCAAGAGCCGCTGCCCCTCATCAAAGTGACGGGCCAGTGTGACTCCACAGCTGTGTACAACAGGAAGTGTGAGGGAAACCAGAGAAAGGATTTGTTTGAAAGCTTAACACAAGCAGTCAGCTGATCAAAGGTGTTGGATCACCCTGCAGAGAAAACATGATCCCAAACAGCCAATCAGAGCCCTAAAGAGGCTGAATCCTGAGCATTAGGGTTCGTGTTTTTTTTTCTGAGACAATTGCTCTAAATCCAAAACTGAGTCTGAGATTAACTCAAATCTAGAACAACGAAACCAAAGTGGAAATCACTCTAGAAACATTTCCCAAAGACAAAAGGTCTTTGTGAGTCTTTCTGGCATCGAGACCACTTAAATCCACCCAAGAACTCTTCCACACCAGGGGAGCTGGTTCTAGGCTGTTGTCCAGCTGCGTTTCAGAGGAAAAGTGGTACAAAATGCTCCAAACCCAGAGATTAAATATCATTGAAGTCTATTTTACTCACATTCACATTAAAAGTGAAGAAACTGAGACAGCCTGAACAGCAAGTTTCCAAGAGGTCCCAAAACCAAGTCCTGAAGTGGTCAAACTCTGTCCAACACAAGTTATGGAGTCAGTCTGAGGTCACAGAAAGACCCGAAGATGAGCAGCCTAAAAGTAAATGGGCAAGTTCTCTGGTGCATATTTTTGATGGAGACATTTGTGTGTTAGACTACACTTTTGGGAAATGCCACTGATGTTTCTCCACTGAAAATAAGTGGAACTAGTTCTAGATTGTAAAGAACGCTGTGGGAGTCGTGGTAACTGTGGGAAGTTCTCCAATATTCATTAACAGAGAAAGTTCTGTCTCGGCAGCAACTTCACTGCAATCCTTTGAAGCCAAGTCCATAGAGCAGTCTGAAAACAGCTTCGAAAAACCAAACACCATCCAACTTCAAATACTGATCCAGTTCTCGCTTTGCAGCTTTTTGCATGAATGTAACAGAAACACAACTTTATGTTAAACATCTAAAATGCAGCTGAAAAAGGCTTAAGAACAATCCGGGCTGCAGGCTTGCTTCAAGAACATCTCGGTATCCCAAGGAAGTGGATGTGGAGGAGAATGTGAGGGTATCTCTGTGACCCGGGTAAGTGGGAGAAAATTGATCATATATATATTGTTTAGGCTGGAGATCTTCTGATGTTCAGACATGAAAGCAACAAGGCGGTCTAACAGATATAACTCTGACAGCGATGAATAAACCGGGCTCAGGGCTTGGTTCGGGTTTCGGGGGCCGCGGCAGAGATGAGACGCTGTTTGTTAAATGTAGCCGACCGAGTGTGGACACAGCTTCTCTGCAGAGGATTTAACCATTACTCACAGCGTACCGGTCGTATTGTAGCAGCACAGGAGGCCCCACTAACTCACACCGGGATCAGTGTGTGTCCAAACAAAGATTTAGCATTACCACACATACAGTCCTGAACCTGTATACACACAGACGGGTGAGTCCGGAGAGAGGGTCAGGGGTACAAGTTAGAGTAAAGACCCCTTCATACAGGAACGGCAGCTGATAGAAATAAGCACGTCGCAGGATTTCTGCTGGTTCACCAGATTAAATTTAAGACTTTAAGACCTTTAATACAAAAACATTCGAAGGATTTTCCTGAGTCTGCAAAGCACGACAAAAATCTCAGCTTAAATACGTTTTGTTGATGCTTTCACCTGCAGCCTTAGAGTAACACAATCATCAAATAATCCCCAAATATTCAAACTGCAGAATAATCTGAAGTGTCTGATCATTTCCAGAACCATATTTGCATGATCTGCGGTTTAAAATAATCCTTCTTTTTCTTATACTGGAACTTAGTGTGTCCTCTCTCTGAAACAAGTGTTTTAGCTTCTCTCACTTTAAAACAGCTTTCACCTGATCAAATATGATGATCCACAATAGCCAGCAAGTGAAAGTTAAAGCTCCGCTTTCAGAGTCAATCGGTAGTAAATCGAAACACATTCAGTTTAGTAGAAACACATCAGAAGTTAAAAATAAGAAATCTTTCCGCAGGAAAGTGACTGAGAACAAATCGTCCTACAAACAGAGCAATGACCCTCCTCCAGGTCATGCATGCACATGCAGACAGCATTTCATTTTGCAGCAGCTTTTATAAAATTAACTGTTTCTCAAACAACTAATCAGTTATCTAATCGCTGCACTTTAAGGAAACGATGGATTAATGAAGTTAAGCTGACAACAATAACACAGTGACGGTCATATGAGACTCTTTCTGGGGACGAAGCACGGTGCTGAGTCTGAATGAGTGGTTCTTATATTTTCATTACAAGCTCTTCTGTTAAAATGACTACAACCTGCGCCACGTCAGGTGCAGGGGGAGGGGCATAAACACACACGGTTGTTTCACTGACTTTTTGGGGACATTATCCCAGAGTTTCACCAACACCAAAGACCTACAAGAGTGACCCAGAAGTCAGGAAGGAGCCAGAGTCGGGTCGAGTCAGGGAGTCCACAGCTTCTCTGAAACCACGAGCCTGTGTTTGCTTCCTACGCTCTCAGACACTTTGAGCTTCAAAGAATCTCTCCTTTAGCCTTCAGACACTGAGCAGCCTGTTGGCCTCCACATTTCATCCACAAAGAAAACTACAAACACAAAGCTCGCCTTCAGTCAGTCTGAGCTTTCTCTGTCCTGACGGGACGGCCGATTAGAGTGACAAAAAAATCAAGTGCTATAAAAGAAACCACAGAAATGTGCTGGAGAAGCTGAGAAGGGTCGATAAAACATTTTATTTATTAATGTGTAGGGTTTTTGGTATTTCCTGTCGTACATCTCCTGTTCCAGAGGGAAACGCTCATTTTAAACATGACCAAAACTTTAAATACTGATGTCGGTGTAGTTTCAAACTTCTCTTAACACTCAGTTTATTACAGTTTTTTCTACTCTTGGATCTGCGAGGTCATAGAAAAGGCATAGCTCTAGTACGGTCACCTCATGTTGAGAAGCTCCACCCACCTAATATCTATGAGGGGCAGCCAATCAGAAGAAAGATCCTTTGTGGGGACAGAAATTAAAACAGCTTGTTTCAGATAGAGAATGAACTGACGGGCTGCATCAAGGCCCAGAACGACATAAAGAGGGATTATTTTAAACTGTGACTCATGCAAAGCTGCTCTAACAGAGTCCAAGGAAAAAATATGGAACTGAAATAAACAGAATAGATCCACACAGAAACACTGTCAATATGTGTGCTAATACACACATTCATACAAAGAAACTTAACATAAGCAGGAAAATGTAAAAGTATCGATACAGGACAAAAATAAAGGTAAGCACTGTGTTGAGCATTTAATTACGCAAATAAAATAAAACAAAAACTCAACTTTCTGATTGCTACGTGGACGCAGAGCAGAGCTGCTATCATTAAACTGATCTACGCTGGTTTTAGTCACAGCAGCTTCTTCTTCTGTTTGAGATTAAACCGGTGTCAGCAGCAGGGAGGCTTTAAGATGTTTCAGAGTCAGCAGAATCACAGACAGACGTGTGCTGTCCTACACGCTAAACATTAACATGTTTTATATACGATTCTGTCAGACAGCATCTCCACCATCAGCCGGCTTCTCTCCTCAGCAGATGTTGCTGTAATGTGGTTCCTGCTGCAGACACTCGGGTCATTCAACGTGCAGCATGTGCACGATAAGAAAAGAAAAATGTGTTCAGAGTAAAGCTGGACTTTGTGATGTCTGGCAGATTAACAGCAGAACTTCTTTGATTTGTACAGAAAATCTTTAAAGGATTTTGACTTTTGAACAAACAAATGTTTGCTGCTGAAATTAATGCAACTCTGCAATAAGCAGCATTGTCTTCTTCTGTGGTTTTACGTAGGAGACCCTCTGCAGACTCAGCAGAAGAAGACTTTTAATGTATTTATCTCACAGCAAACAAACAATGTTTGTTATAAAGAGTTTGTCAGAAGCAAAGTGGCAGGATTTTGGTTTCACTGCAGATGCGTCTCTCTGCCAACACGAACAGCAGAGGACGCTGGCCCTGGATTATTCTCCAGCCTCTGTCCTTTAAGACTGAGTCTCAGAAACTCCCCACCTTCTTCTGATTGGCCAGCTTCTGGAAGCCTACCAACCTCACTGCGACAGGAGTGACTATATTCATGACAATATCACCAACTCGCACTCTCCCATTTTACCTGAGCACACCTGCACTTTACCACACAATAACACACAAAATTACACCACATTAAATCACATGTTGAAGGTCATGTGATCACATCACATGACAACAATTTCCAATCAAATTAAAAAGATCATTTTATGGGTCAAAGCACCAAAAACAAACCCTGCAAGCAAATCAGCTTTACATAGAGTGTGGGACCAAAAAACGTTGTGTGTACATTTGATCATTTAGAGCATTTGGAGAGCATGACGCTAAATCGGCGCCACTTCCTCTGACAGTACGCTGAAGCCAACGAGGCCTGCTTCTTCACACAAACATGTCTGCTTTCCCCCCTTAAACCGGCTCTGTTTAAACACACGCTGTTTATAAGGACGATAACCCCGACCTGAGCCTGAATCTACCCCTAAACCCGCACGGTCAACACACACACACACGCACGCACAAACACACACACACACACGCACACACATTCCTGAGCTGCCTTACGGTCACTACATCACAGACAGGTAGACCAGATGCTCTCAGACATGTTGTTCAGGATAATCCAGCTGTTTTAATGTGTCCAGCACCTGGAAAGCAGCCTCACCCGAGGCCTGCATGATGAAGCAGGACTTTGGTCTCATCCATAAATATGAATTTGCTTATTTTTCCATTTAAAATATACAGAAATGTAAGGATTTCAAAAATAAGAACAGCATAACATGTTTTGGATCGAATATGAACAGAGACATCAAACATCTAGTTTGATAAAAATATTTTTGAGCTTCAATATCTGTAATTCTGTTCACATGATGTCGACTGTTTTAAAGATTTTCTAGATTTTGTGTGTGAGAAGCTGGAAATCAGATATCAGTCCCCTCCTGCAAACTTGAGCTGCCTACAGGAGTCCAAATCCACCTTCAAGCATCCAGCTCTACGTGCCCGAAAGTGCTCCCACAAACATCTGTGCATTCTCCTGATGGGAGGTGGTCAGCTCCTCCCAGACCTGGGTCAGGGCATCCGTGAGCTCCTGCGGTGCGATACACAAACCTCACCTCTGGATTCAGGTCTGAGGAGCATGAGCGCCGATCGGTGTCATCAATGCTTTCGTCATCAAAGAAATGCCTGCACACTCTGAGGCCAGGCATCGTCCTCCACCAGGAGGAGCCTGGGGCCCGCTGCAGGTGGACCCGGCCTGACAGAGTCTGAGGATTTCATCCTGGTTTCTAAGGGCACTCAGGTACCGGTAGCTAACACCTGGAGGTCTGTGGGACCATCCGAGGATATTCCTCCCCAGGGTGCTGAGCCGGTCCTGCTGGATGTGGCTGAAGGGGTCGTAATGTTCACGGCGGCGTCTCCAGACTCTGTCTCTTGTGCTCAGTGTGAGCCTGCTCTCATCCACTAGAGCTGGACCTGTTGGTTCTGCACAGTGATGTGAGCAAAGATTACCGTGCAGCAGGTTTGGCCCTCCTGCAGTCTGATTCTGACAGTCAGTCGGTCAGAAACGTGTACGAGGAGCATGATGGAGGTCTTACTGTAGCATTCGTGCAGTGCTCCTCCTGCTCCTCAGGGAGATGCTCTTCTACAGCTCCCGTGGACACAGAGGAGGAGCTGGTGCACCTGTGCAGCAGGTCCCAGCAGTTGGATGACACCAGCAGAGCACAAAGCAGAACTAGAGAGAAGTCAGTCAGGATGAATAATACCTGCACAACCACTCACCTGAGGGTCACACCTGCACAGCCTGAAGCTGAAGTCATGTTGTGTCTGTGATGATAGAGATTTAAACAGCAGACAGCACACCTGCGGGACTCGCTGTGATGACAAGCCAACACAAAGCACACAACCAAAGCTCCTCACTCAGCTGAGCCTTCCTGTCCTGCTGCCTGTTTACACACAGGTATGACGTCACCGTGACCAGGACACACAAAGTTTTTTGTTCTCTCCTCTCAGATGATTTCATACATGAAGTGAGCCGCAGACCGACAGCAGCCCGGCTGATTATAAGTGAATTATTTGGGTTGTTGGTGTGCTGTGGAATGTGATGGTGATGATGATGGTCATATGTGCGGTGCTCACCCTCTCGGAGCTGATCTCCGGCGGTCCCCGGGCTTCCCTCCGCTCCCCCGCGGTGCTGCCGTGGTTGTGCCCGCGCTCAGCCTCCTCCCCCCGGCCGGGCTCGTCTCCAGTCCCGCGTGCTGTTGTGCGTGCCCGGCGGGCTGCAGTGCTGCGGAGCAGAGCGCTGCAGCCCAGCAGGTCCAGAGGCAGAGCTCACAGAGCCGCATGTTCTCCGCAGGAGCTCCGAGATCAGCTGCAGCTGAGAGGTTCAGGCTCTCTGTGAGTGTGGGACATCCGAACACCCACAGCCGCTGCTGCCGCCAACCAACTGGAAGAGAGCAGCAGCCAAGCAGCCAATGAGAGGCCAGAGGCGGGCGAAGGAGGCAAGGAGGGAAGGAAAGGAGGGAGAGGAGTGTGCTGTGGAGAGCCTGTGCTGATGGTCTTCTGCGGTGGATGTTCTCTGGCACCAGAGGGTGCCATCACAAACACCTGACTGTGTGTGTGTGTGTGTGTGTGTGTTAACCTGCTTTTCACATCTCTCCCTTCATGCAGTGATCTCTGCTTTCACTCTATATTCTGGTCATGTCCACTTTTCAACCAATCAGGATTCAGCCTCTGCATCATTGTAGGGTCTTCACCTCACAGTAAGTTTTTTGAGGAGGCCGAAGAGCGTATTGCGATTTGGTGCTACATAAAAAAAACTGAACTGAATGCGCTGTCAGCCTTCTGCAGGACTGCACAGGAGCACGTCTGTGTCGGCTGCACACCTGTCTGCACAGACAAATAAGACACAAATGCAGCACCGTAACTTCATCATTACTGTGTAAGCTGTCAGCAGCCTGGGATCAACAAATAGTTCTTAAGTCTTTTATCAAATACGTGTTTTACTCGTTTTATGACATGTAACCTCAGTTTCTGTCAGGATGAAGCTGAACCATCACTTATTCAGATGCCCCTCTGTGTGTCAGTGATTGACAGACCCATGAAGTTATCCTCACTTATTTAAGTTAAGATCAGATTAAGATCTGACCGGGGAGTTTCCTGACTATGGATCCAAAATACTGATCTGTGACGTGGACAGCTGCAGGAGTTATGGATGGACTGGTTCTTATTTACTCTCTAGTCAAGCACTCAAAGCACTTTATACAGCATGCCTCATTCACACAGGCACATTTGCTTTTCCCAACTTAGTGCTTTCCAGCATTCACACTCCGATGGATGCATCAGTATCTTGCCCAAGGATCTTTGGCTGGTGCAGTCAGGGATAGACCACCAACCTTCTGATTAGCAGATGAATACACACTCCCTGCTGATCCACAGAACACTGTAAATACAGTAAATTCTGATGTTTGTGAATGTTCTTTATTATTTCACAGAAACATGTAAAACATAATTAAATAAAACCTAATGTAGCAAAATATGTGCAACTGCTAAAACTTTAGGTCCTTATTGCGGGTTAAACGTAACGATGCTATGGAAACGAAGTTGTCTTTTTTAGAGCTTCCTTCACAGACTTCCGGACATTTGCAGCTCGGATATTTTGAAGCTTTTGTTTTGAAAGCAGCGGCCGGAAGTAGGTTGTGTGTAGCCGTGTGTTGCTAATGCAGGGCTAGCTGTGAGGCTGCAGATGAAGAACAGTTCCTGCTGCAAAAGAAGCGACAGCGGGTCTTTAGCACAGTTTGGCCCGCTTTAATAATCGTGTCGGTTTAACACGAACTGGGTCAGCTCACACACCCAGACACGGACACCCGGACACGGAGAGCTGGGGCAGGAGCGGCGGTTCGCTCAGGTATCCGGGTTAGTTAGCTTGTTGCGGGGCAGCGGGATGGATCTGTTCGACGATCTGCCGGAACCGACTCAGACCTCCGGTGAGTTAACGGGAAGGTTTGACGTTAGCAGCAGGGCTAAGGCTCCATCAGAGAGCCGAGTGAGCTAACGTTAGCGTTACTGCTGCGGGAGCCGTGCTTCAGTTCACACCCCACAGACATGACTGATCGATTACGCATCGATTTATCGGTCAGCAGCTGCAGGTTTCATTAGCTCAGCGACAGTTTTCACCTCTAAAATGTGAGACTGTATAAAAACACTAAATAGTCAGCAAAGCACCGGGAAAATGAAAAGTGACGTATTTCCTTCCATAACGTGGTTGTATTGAATTACATTTTTTTCTAAAACTCGATATATCCGCGTAAACTCGCAGTTATTGATCTCTTTGATTATTAATAACTGGTATCAGTGAGGAACAGCCAGACAGGCTGTCTCTGAATCATCACCATCTTATCATCTGCCTCCATCTCACCCCCCCCCCCCCCCCCCCCCCTCCTCTGCACGTACATCCCTCCTCTGCACATGCCCAGACCATCTCACCCTCTCTAACTTTGATGCTCCTGGCCTCACTTTCCATATCAGTCACGGCTCTTTACCGTTCCTGCTCTCACCTCCACACTCCTACCTTTCTTTCTGTCTTGCTGCCCTCAAACACACCTTCCTCCTCCTCTTCCTCCTCCTCCATCTTTATCCAGCAGGAGGATATTTTCCACCAGCACCCTTTGCAAACGGACAAGAAGCAAAAACCCGTATCTGGTGCTCCTAAACAGGTCTATGAATTCAATAAAAGTATAAAAAAGTGTGAAATTCCACGAGCTGAGATGTGGAGTGTTTGATTTTGGTGATGTTAGACTGTGATGAATGCAGGAACAAACGCAGGTAAATGGCGAGGGTTGTGTCAGGAAGGACATCGGGCTAATATTTGATGTGATTCCTCCTCAGGTCCTGCTCTAGCAGCGCTCACAACTCCACCCCCAACCACCAGAGAAGAAGAGGAGGAGGAGAAAAGGTTGAAACGGAAACGAGATGAAGCACACAGGAAGGAGGAGGAGGAGGTCAAGAAAGTTTGCAAAGAAGGTCTTCAGCTGTTCCACCACAATGTTTGTTTGCTTCTTTTCCTCCAATCAGACGCGAGCACACGTGAATACGACTCGCAGAGGCGAGGGTGGACGCCGCCGGTCTCACGCTCTCTTTGTGTGTCTAGGCCTCCCAGTGCTCAGAGGATACGTGGCGGCGAGGCGTGGCGAGCGCGAGGAGATGCAGGACGCTCACGTGCTGCTGCCGGACATGAGCGGCTGTCTGTCCACGCTGCCAGGAAACGTGTAAGAGGAAGTCACGCCCACCAATCATGATCGGTCACAGCTCCTCTGTGTCGTCTCTCTGACGTCGTGTCTTTGTCTGCAGGTCCCGAGTTTCGTACTTCGCCGTGTTCGACGGCCATGGCGGCGCTCGAGCCTCTCGATTCGCCGCTGAGAACCTCCATCACACTCTCGCCAAGAAGTTCCCCACAGGTGAGTTTCCTCCACGCTGTTCACGACCCGCAGTGGTCAATCCCCCCTCGCTCTTATTTTGAAAGTCCAGTTGCTGCCGTCTCCTTTCCCTGCTTACCGGCTCGCTGTGCGGTCATAGACGTGATTGGATGGATGATGGATGAGGCAGCTGCTTGTTTTAATGCCACAGTAATAATAGTGATGTTAAAACTGACATAAATCATGTTTAATTATTAGAAGAATTAAACTGCTTTAATATCATGTCATGTCCACAAGAGGGCGCAGTAGTCCAGAGAGACCCAGAGTCACCTGTAAGTTTACTTTGACATAAACGTGTGTGTGAGAGCCATGGTGCCTTCTCATTGGTTAAAGCACGTCGTCTCTTTCAGGAGATGCTGAAAACGCAGACAAGCTGATTAAGAGGTGTCTCCTGGACACGTTCAAGCAGACCGACGAAGACTTCCTGAAGAAGGCCTCGAGCCAGTAAGACTCTGAGCGTCAGTGTGCCGCAGCTGTTTTTAAATGTGGAGCAGGAAAAGTTGACGAGCTGTTTGTGTGGACAGGAAACCGGCGTGGAAGGACGGCTCCACGGCCACCTGCGTGCTGGTGGTGGACGACATGGTGTACGTGGCCAACCTGGGAGACAGCAGGGTGAGCCGGGCGTTTCTTCACCTCCACCTGCGCTTCTTTTTCTTCCTGTCTTAAACTTCCTGCTGCGCCGTTTCTGTGTCTGCAGGCTGTGATGTGTCGGATGGAGGCGGCGGCAGACGGACAGAGGAGGTCGGTGACTCTGGCGCTCAGTAAGGAGCACAACCCAACCATCTATGAGGAGAGGATGAGGATCCAGAGAGCCGGCGGAACTGTCAGGTCCGAACCCTCACCGTCCTCCATCAGCGCCTCTCTGATTACGAACCCCGGCCTCAGCTAACGGTGATGTGTTCGTGTCTCCGCAGGGACGGCCGCGTGCTCGGTGTCCTGGAGGTGTCTCGCTCCATCGGGGACGGTCAGTACAAACGCTGTGGCGTCATTTCGACCCCCGACCTGAGGAGGTGTCAGCTCACGCCCAATGACAGGTAAGGAGAGACCAAAAGGCACTCCACGAATGTAGAAACATAATCATGACATTTAAAACAGCCTGGTCTGTGTCTCTGATCAGAGCTCAGAGTGTACCTGAGCTCACCTGAGCATCAGTGTAGTGAAGGTGGAGCTACATCAGTGCACAGGCTGTTGGCGCCAATGAGAGAGTGATGGAGAGTTCACTAACTAGAAATAAAACGTGTTTAATACATAAGATGCTGCACAGTAGAAACAGCTGGATTTAGACCTAAACAGCTTTGGTTTGCTGTGATCTGGGAGTCGCCCAGGTGTGTGAGCACTGTCCCTGCTCTCTGCAGGTTCATCATCCTGGCCTGTGACGGCCTGTTCAAAGTGTTCTCAGCCGACGAAGCCGTGAAGTTCGTCCTCGGCGTCCTCCAGGTATTAGCCCGTCCTCTTTAACACCACAAATCACATGTTAATACAAACTGCACGTCGCTGTGTCAGCAGGAAGTGCGACGGATGAGTGTAACAAAATAAGAGCGCAGTTAGCGTGTCTGCAGATTAGCTTCATGTAACTTTGGATTGACCCAAAGTGTTTTTCATCTGTGAGGGTGTAATCTGTGCAGTCACCCAGGTAATCTAAGGAGCTCAGGAAGAAAAGCAACTGTTTCTTTAAGTTTCATGAAGACGTTTGACCTCTCACTGTAGGATGGTGAAAGCTGGACCCTTAATCAAATCGAGGAGGGGGCCTAAGGGTCCATCTTTAACCATCTCAGAGTGAGAGGTGAGACGTTTTCATGAAAATTAAAGAACAGTCGCTTTTCTTCCTGAGCTCCTTTAGTCTACATGTTCAATCGAGGCTCTGCTTCATAGTTTAGACTTATATGTGCGTTTTAAAAAAAGAGACTGTATGCAAAAGATGGAGACACCCACTGGTATGTCACCCACTGGTTTTGGCCTTAATCCAGTTAAACATGTGAGTTCTGCTGGGTGACCTTCATCCTCCTCTTCATGCCTACAGGAGGGGAGCAAAGAGAAGGGGGCGGGGCAGATGGAGGAGGAGCGGTGGTTCGAGGCCGCCTGTCAGCAGCTGGCAAGCGAGGCGGTCAGACGAGGCTGCGCTGACAACGTCACTGTGATCCTGGTTTCTATTGGCTACTGAACACGTCATCATCATCCTCATCCTCATCTTTGTTTCTGTGTGGCTGCTGTATCGTCCGCTTCTTTTACAATAAAAAATGTTTTATTTTCCGTCTCTATCAGCTGATTTGTCCCGTCAGTGTTTGAATTTGTTAACTTTATTAACACAAATGCATCAGACCGTGCAGCCCGATCATTAAACAACAGAGCAGGTACAGGTTTTTTTTTTCTTCTTCTGTGAAGCAACAAAAAATCCAACTGGATGAAGAAAACATTTGTTCAATGTTTCATCGTAACTTCTGATAAAAAGCTATGTACGCCATTTTTTCTGCCAATAAACAGGAAACGAAAGGTGAAGTTATGCTGGTGAAAGTCAAACGTTTCACTTTGTTGGCCTCGAAAGATTACATGCATTTTATTCCTCACAGAAGTCGGTTTGCAGCAGCGAAAAACACTGAAAACATGCAAACATCTTTTTTTAAAAGAGATTTAAAACTACAATTAATAAAAGATAACTAATAACATAATTTTGTAGGGCTAAAAAATATTTGTATAGTTATTTTTTTAAATATTTTGTCAATATATTTGTTCTAATCTGAATTTTAAAACAAATGCATATAAACTACACATAAAACCTTAAATATTTATGTATTTAAGTAGTGTGTGTTATTTTACTACATGTTGAGTTTTAATTCAGTCAGTGAAAGAAAATCAAAAAACAATTACGAGTAGGGGTGGGTTTAAAAAGATCGATATTAGCTTGAATAACACGATATCGATTCATTAAATCCTGAATGATTTTTAAATATAAATTTATTTTGACAGAATCTCAGGTTAAAGCTCACAAAACTATTTCACAGAGCGTGGATCGTCCACAGACGCCGTCGGTGCTGAAAGTCGACAGCTCCCAGATTCTGAAGCTGAGGTTTCGTCACTCTGACCAAAACTGACTGAACCAGCAGCAAAAGAAGATCAAACTACGCTTCACGTTTGATAAACATGCTCATGAACTCCCTCTGACTTTGGCTGCTGTACTTCCTGCACAGCTCTCTCTCTCTCTCAGCGCACTCAGAGACCAGTTTACCATCAAATCTCTGTTTTCTGCATTATTCTGTGTTTATTACGCAGCAGTCTGCTGCTGTGTTCAGTGCTGTCGGCCTCTGACAGCAAAGCCTCATTTC
Source organism: Pelmatolapia mariae (assembly GCF_036321145.2). Classification (NCBI taxonomy): domain Eukaryota; kingdom Metazoa; phylum Chordata; class Actinopteri; order Cichliformes; family Cichlidae; genus Pelmatolapia; species Pelmatolapia mariae. The sequence goes on along the minus strand of NC_086239.1, from coordinate 38,981,147 downwards.
TGCTGTTCAAACTGAACACATGGAAACTTTTACAAATGATTGCTCAGCTGTGTCTGTAATCAAACCTCTGTGACTCTGCTTCACTTCAGCAGCATCAGGTCATGTTCACATGTTGATTCATGGTTTGCTTCAGTTTTTGATCGACTGCAGAATATTTTTAAGGTTATCTGCTATAAAAAGCCAGAACAGGAAAATCTGCTTCATGTTTTTCTGTTTTAGCCTCAGTTACTTTGACACAAAGACACCTGCTGTGATGCTCACAGCTCTGATGAAGTCTCAGTGTCAGCTTTGGTTTATACACAGATATAAAATATGGATAAGTACTGATAAATGATCAGAATTATAATATTTCTGACTGTCAAAACTGAATCGAATCAGTTATAGAAATCAGTGACGATACTCAGCCCTAAATAACGGGCACGGTAGGTGTGGTTCCGCCCCGGGCCGCTGGGGGTCGCTGCCGCCGGAGTCGCTGTGTCTGTCGGCTGGCTCCGAGCCAAACAAAGCGGATATTAGGCGGACGTTGTCGGTTAGCAACAAGTCTGACAACAGCGGGCTGCAGCGGGACAGCTGTTAGTCCGAGAACAGCGGCTGACCCGGGTTAGTTACTCTCTGATCTCAACCGCGCCAATATGGAGGGCCGACCGGGGCGCATGTGCTGCGCGCGACGGATCCACCCGCTGTGAGGCTGTGGACCAGGCGCGTGAAGGAGTCCGTCCACGTCCCCGGCGCGTGTTTAAAAATGATTCATTAGAGCGGAGCTAACGGCTAACGGCAGGATGAAGCACCGCAGCTAACTTTATTTACACTCGCACTCACTACAGGGACACGGGACTGCTGGGTGACGTCATGGACTCCCTGCTGGACTTTGAGGATTGCGTCAAAGACTCACCTGAGTTCAGGTAAGCGCGCGCGCACGCACACACCAATCTGCGCATGTTCACTTGTAGTGATGACGCTTTATTTATTTTATTCAGGCTGGCTCTGGATCAGTTTGAAACAGATGTTTCACAGCTGGAGACAAAACTGGACAAGGTACAAGTACTACTACTATTACTACCACTACTGCTACTACTGCTGTAATAAAAACTGTTAGAGACGCATCGAGACAAGGTACAAGTACTTCCACTACAAATAGTGGTAGTACTATTTGTACTAGGCTACTGATACTGCATATACTAGTGCTAATACTGCTAGACAGTACAAATACTGTAGCTAATACTATTACGGTACTAGTTGTAATTTCACAGCTAATAGTAGTACTACAAATACTGTTAATACAGCTGTATACTCACTAGTACTGCTGAAGTACTGTTTGAAGCTAACTGTTACTAGTGAGGCAAGCTGATTGGTCTGTACTGTCTGTTTCTAAACAATCAGGTGATGAAGCTGTGTGGAAAGATGGTAGAAGCGGGACAAGCGTACAGCACTGCCAATAAGCTGCTACTGAGCGGCCTAGCTGAGCTGTGCACCAATCAGACGAAGGACAGCGTGATCACAGTAAGCAGCTCCTCGATACATCTGAAAAACGAAGAAATCGCCGCATCAGTTCGTCCAATTTACGCCAGACTTTCAGCTCCTGACGCCCCGCAACGTCTGCTCTGTTTCCTCTGAGTTCATTTATCTAACACTACTAGCTAATAAGCCAGGAAGCATTGACTAATGACCTAACATGTCTACTCAGTTTCTCGGTGGGGTGTTGGGGCATTTCCTGTCTGACTTCCTGTTTCCTTCCTCTCAGACCTGCTTGAACCAGTTCCACCAGGGCCTGCAGGAGATGGTCAGCTTCCACACTGTAAGTCCACGCTCAGCTGTACTCGTGTTTGTTTGTCTGAGCTCCAGCACAGACTCATGTGTTTGACTCGTGTGTGTGTGTTTCACCTGCAGATGTTGTTTGATCAGACACAGAGAGCCATCGGCCAGCAGCTCACTAACCTCTGCACGCAGTAAGGCATCACTCCGGGGGGCTGATCAGTATGTCGGGGTTCCAGGGTTCAGTGTAGAGGCCGTTGCCACAGTAACAGTAACACAGTTTAGCTCTGAGCACTGGCAAAGCTGCTCTGGTGAATGACACTGCTGCTCTTCATCTCTCTGAGGTTCCTGCCCCAGTTGGCGGAGACCAGGAGGGAGTTTGTCCGGATTGGCGAGGATCTGGAGACGGCAGCGACGAAGAACGCTCAGGTGTCTCGACATAAAGCCGCCGACGCCGAGCGGGCAAGTCACCTGCTGCTCGCTACACGCAAATGCTACCAGCACTTCGCCTTGGATTACTGTCTGCAGGTGTGACACCTGAGTGTGTTTAACATTGATGACATGAAGGAACATCAGATGCTTTATCCTCTATGTCCTAATTTTCAGCTCAACACCTTCAAGACTCAGCAGAAGGTCGACATCTTAAACTCTGTGAGTGAAAACACAACTCGTGGGTCTGTGTGATGTCATAGAGAGGGGACATACCTGATACGACCATCTTCGTGTACTGACTCAAGTTTGCGTTTCCAGATGTTCTCCTTCGTCCACGCTCAGTTCACCTTCTTCCACCAGGGCTTTGACCTGCTAAGAGACCTCGAGCCCACCATGAAAACCATGGCAGCGCAGGTCTGTGACCTCTGACCTCTTTGTGCTGGTTTGTGTGGTGGCCTCAGTGTGGAGTAACAGCTGTGTACACGTATGTGTTTGTGTGTGTTCCACAGCTGTCACAGCTGTCTGCAGACTGCACGGCCAAGAGGAAGGAGCTGGAGAACAGACACCTGCTGGTCCAGCAGAGGGTAAGGAGTCCTCACAGATCAGCACATCTGTCCCAGCAGACGCTGCAGACAGATGTTAGATATGTTGTTCATGGAGGGACGAATACATTTAGACTCAAAGCAGAACGAACGCTCTGAAACACGCGCGTGTTTGTTCTAAGGACGCTTCAGGTGAGCCGATGGTCAGCGCTTGTCCTGGCAATGATGACATCATCCGGGGTTACCTGTTCAAACGCTCGAGGAGGAAATCTAAAATGTGGAAGAGGTAGAGACCCGCAGCGTCACATGGCCTGCTGACCTTTGACCTCAGTGAATCCTTCTAACTTGTAAACCTGTTTCAGATCCTGGTTCACCATCAGAGACAACCAGCTCATATACAGGAAGTCCCACAAGGTGAGACCCGGCCACTCAATCAAAGAACAGCTAATCAAAGGGATCAATTTCACTGCCTGATAACTGATCAGATCAATCAAGAGGTCTGAATTTGTTCCCAGCTGGACGTTCTGTTTATGGTGGTTTAACTTCTGATTGGATTCACACCCCGTTACAGCCATTAAACAGAGATCAGCTCCTCAGCTTGATTACATGTAATCAAATCCAGCCTTAAATCCACCTGCGGGAGAAAATTAATGCCCAACTCCAGCTGAGATCACAGCTGAAGACACCTCACGTGACTTCATGTTGGTGTGACAAGTGTCCCTGAGATCTCTCTGGAAGCTGACCTCTCTTCCTGCTTTCATTCAAAACAATCGTTAGCATGTTTTTGTCTACGTTTATTCATTCTGCAAAATTTACTTTTTTCTTTCTGTTCACAAATTTTTACATCAAAAACTCAAGTTTAACATTTCTAAATCAAAATGTTCACATGATGACAGGAAATTAAAAGTTCAGTTTAAATCTGGAGTGAAATCAGTTTTAAAGTGGACCTCCTCTGATTATTACCTGCTCCGTGACACTTCAACAGGAGAAGCTGTGATAAACTGTGAGTTTAGAGCTCACAGGGTTCACTCTGTGTACACTGAGCTCATTATTAAACCTTTGGTCATGTTTGATATGAACATCCATGACAGGAAGTAATGAAACACTGAAAAAGGTCCACTTTAAAAAAAATCTGTATTTTTCACTTACCCTGATTCGACGCTAAATTCAAATAAAAACAAAGTAGAAACCCTCCAGACAGTCAAGTTACACTCCACTGGTCCTGGAATTACAGGAAGGCGTCCGGTTATACCACCTCACACTTAGGTGAGTTTTTTGCTTTTAGTGTTTGAAGAAAGAATTTCATGGATGAATGTTAGTCTGAGGAAGAACTGCATAAAATTCAGGATGATGAGGATGGTGATGTTGGTGAGGATGATGATGTTGGTGGTGTTGGTGAGGATGGTCATGTTGGTGAGGATGGTCATGTTGGTGAGGATGGTCATGTTGGTGCGGATGGTGATGATGTTGGTGAGGATGATGAGAATGGTGAGGATGATGATGTTGGTGAGGTTGGTGGTGTTGGTGAGGATGGTGATGTTGGTGAGGATGGCAATGATGTTGGTGAGGATGGTGATGATGTTGGTGAGGATGATGAGAATGGTGAGGATGGCAATGATGTTGGTGAGGATGACGAGAATGGTGAGGATGGTGATGTTGGTGAGGATGATGATGTTGGTGAGGATGGTCATGTTGGTGAGAATGATGATGTTGGTGAGGATGATGAGAATGGTGAGGATGGTGGTGTTGGTGAGGATGATGATGTTGGTGAGGATGGTGATGTTGGTGAGGATGATGATGTTGGTGAGGATGGTGATGTTGGTGAGGATGGTCATGTTGGTGAGGATGATGATGTTGGTGAGGATGGTGAGGTTGGTGAGGATGGTCATGTTGGTGAGGATGATGATGTTGGTGAGGATGATGATGTTGGTGAGGTTGGTGGTGTTGGTGAGGATAATGATGTTGGTGAGGATGATGAGAATGGTGAGGATGGTGATGTTGGTGAGGATGGCAATGATGTTGGTGAGGATGGTGATGATGTTGGTGAGGATGATGAGAATGGTGAGGATGGTGATGTTGGTGAGGATGATGATGTTGGTGAGGATGGTCATGTTAGTGAGAATGATGATGTTGGTGAGGATGATGAGAATGGTGAGGATGGTGGTGTTGGTGAGGATGATGATGTTGGTGAGGTTGGTGGTGTTGGTGAGGATGGCAATGATGTTGGTGAGGTTGGTGGTGTTGGTGAGGATGGCAATGATGTTGGTGAGGATGATGATGTTGGTGAGGATGGTCATGTTGGTGAGGATGATGATGTTGGTGAGGATGATGATGTTGGTGAGGATGGTCATGTTGGTGAGGATGATGATGTTGGTGAGGATGGTGAGGTTGGTGAGGATGGTCATGTTGGTGAGGATGATGATGTTGGTGAGGATGATGATGTTGGTGAGGTTGGTGGTGTTGGTGAGGATGATGATGTTGGTGAGGATGATGAGAATGGTGAGGATGGTGATGTTGGTGAGGATGGTGGTGATGTTGGTGAGGATGGTGATGATGTTGGTGAGGATGGTGATGATGTTGGTGAGGATGGTGATGATGTTGGTGAGGATGGCAATGATGTTGGTGGTGTTGGTGAGGATGGTGATGATGTCGGTGAGGATGATGAGGATGGTGATGTTGGTGAGGATGGTGATGTTGGTGAGGATGGTGATGTTGGTGAGGTTGGTGATGTTGGTGAGGTTGGTGAGGATGGTGATGTTGGTGAGGATGGTGATGTTGGTGAGGATGGTGATGTTGGTGAGGATGGTGATGTTGGTGAGGATGGTGATGTTGGTGAGGATGGTGATGTTGGTGAGGATGGTGATGTTGGTGAGGATGGCAATGATGTTGGTGAGGATGGTCATGTTGGTGAGGATGGTGATGATGTTGGTGAGGTTGGTGGTGTTGGTGAGGATGGTGATGATGGTGAGGATGGCAATGATGTTGGTGAGGATGATGTTGCTGATGATGAGTCATGTTGAATCCCACGCCGCAGGAGGAAGCTGTGGTTCTGTTTGAGGATCTGCGACTGTGTGCTGTCAAATCTCTGGATCACGTGGACCGACGCTTCTGCTTTGAGCTGCTCTCCGTCCAGAAGTAAGACAGTGAACACGGCGTTTTCACACCTGTAGGGTCATGTGATATGGCGTTAATTGAGCAGGTGTGTTTGTTTCCAGGTGTTGTGCTCTGCAGGCCGACTCGGAGCAGCTGAAGCAGGCCTGGCTCAGTGCTCTGCAGGGCAGCATCGACCTCGCCTACAGAGAGCGAACCGACACTCAGCTGACGCAGGCCGGTCCACACCACGACCACGATACACTCACCTCTGAATATTACAGCTAACTCCCCTCCCCCATCCGTTTGGCTGACGAGTTCTTCCTCTCTATGTGCAGCCTAAGGAGCTCCCCCCTCTGCATTGTGGTGGGGATGTCTCTCCGGGCCCTCCCGCCCAGAGGCCGGCAGCATTGGGCGTGGCCCTGAGGGGCCCTGGGAACCAGAGGTGCTGTGACTGCGGGGAGGAAGAGCCTCGCTGGGCCTCCATCAACCTGGGAGTCACCATGTGCATCGAGTGCTCCGGCATACACCGGTAACAGCCCAGGTTTCAGGAGGACTTCCTCCTCATTTCTTCTTCACTGCTTTTTAGCAGGTGTCAGGCTTTAATCTCGCCCTTTGATCTTTCATCAACCTTCTCTGTCCACACACAGCCTGTGGAAACCATGAGAAGTACCCACTGGTGTTTGGTGATCTTCATAGTTTACTGTCAGAAGATGAAAACCAGCAACATGTTGGCTGATGTTCTTCTTTCTCTGTGTCTGCAGGAGCCTCGGAGTCCATCTGTCGAAGGTGCGATCTCTCACTCTGGACTCCTGGGAGGCCGAACAGCTGAAGGTAGAAGCGAAACACTCTCTGAAGTTTTAACGCTCCGGCATCATAAAGTGAAGAGCAGACCGTAAAGTGAGGAAGCTGTCAAATATAACGCCACGAGGAGAAATGAGAAAGCTCAAAAATCAGATTTCTGCCTCTATGTGAACCAAACACCCTGAACTAATAACAGGCTGACAAATCGCTGCTCGGTCATTGAATAATTTCAGGAAATTGCTCTAAACAGTCTCTAAAAAGCAGTCAGCTGTTTTGGAAAATAACACAAGAAGAATGTTCCTGGCTTCTCTGGGATCTTTATGTTTGAAAACCCACCAAACTGATCCCAGAACAGCCCAAACTGCCTTCACCTGTCCCGAGTCTAACCGGGAGAATCTCACAGTGCTGCTCATGTCTGACGTTTAAAAAAATCAATAAAGAATCGATCGCAGCCCCAGATTCTAAAATGTGAATGCTCTTCCCCAGCTGCTGTGCGTTCTGGGAAACGATGTGATGAACCAGATCTACGAGGCCCGATGTTCAGAGGAGGGACGAGTCAAACCCCGAGCCGACAGCCCGCGGTAAAAACACGAGCCGATGAAAGGAATCGGCTTTGGTTAAACGTGAATGTTGGAAGCAGAGATTCAGAGCGTCCTGTTTTTCTCCCTTTCAGGGCCGAGAAGGAGGCGTGGATCAAAGAGAAATACGTGGAGAAGAAGTTTGTTCAGGCCAACAGCGCTCGTAAGTCCGACCGTCTGCACATTTTAACTAGAATTTAATAAGTTTGTTTAAACTGGAATGATACCTTATCAGCACATTCATCACTGCAGTAATCTATTACTTTTACATTTTACTGCTGGATTTGTTCCTGCCGCTGCTCTGAGCCTCACAGTAACACCTGACCCATCACGCCTCTCTGCTGCAGCACCCGTCTGTTCACTTCCTGTCCCATGCACGACAGCTGTGTGGTTCGCTTCCTCTGTCAGTGCTCGCATCGGCGTGTTACGGCGTCCTGTTGCTCAGAAGTGTCGTCTTGAAGTGGCTCAGCACTAATTTAAATTTATTGTGTTTAGAAAAGAATGTTTTCTCCGTTTTCTGTTTCAGAGCATCATCGTCATAAGGACGCAGCCATGCTACGTCTCTATCAGGCGTCTTTGGCAGGAGACGTGGTTGCCATGGCGTCCATGTTGGCCGAGGGGGCGGAGGTCAACGGGAGCGTTGGCGAGGAGGAGGGCCGCACGCCGCTGATCGGAGCAGCGATCGGGGTGAGCATGCACAAAGAAGAGGAAATATTACTGAAAACACCTTTTATTGATTATTAGTTATTAATAACATTACTGACTCCTAACTGACATCATCATCGCTGTTATTATCAGTAATATTATTTCTGCACACTGAGCCTTTAAAGAGCTGATGTAAACAGAATACAAACTTTTTTCTTTTTTGAAGCAGTCGTTGCTTTCACTGTTTCTCTCGGCTGCCTGCAGGGGTCGCTGTTGGCGTGCGAGTTCCTGCTGCAGAACGGCGCAAACGTCAATCACAGAGACCTTAGAGGACAGGGGGCGCTGCACGCTGCCGCCACTGCTGGTCACACCGGGTAACCACACGAACACAGACATGCACAAGCACGCACACACACACACACACACACACACAGCATGAGCTCGAATCAACGCTGCTGGTTTTGATTGGCCATTGCAGACAGGTGTGCCTGCTGCTGAAGAGAGGAGCCAATCAGTACGCAGTGGACGAGAGAGGTCATGACCCTCTGGCCATCGCCGTGGAAACGGCCAATGCTGACATCGTCACTCTGTGAGTCACAGGAAGTGTTTTCAGCCTGAACATTGTTTCCATGGCATCCTGAAGATCAGAAAAGCCCGCTGATGTATGATATAGTCGACACGTGACGTTTCACATTTCAGACCGTGACCAGAGTCCAATCATAAAAGTTTCTCGTACGTCAAGGGACTGATCTGATTGGTCGAGGCGGGTCTTCAGAGCGCTGTGGAAACACACGACCAATGATGGAATTTTTCAATTCTTTTGTGAAATCTTTTAACGTGATTATGGCTCGTGTGTTTCAGGCTCCGGATGGCCCGGATGAACGAGGAGATGAGGGATTCGGAGGGAGTCTTCGGCGCCGCGGGTTAGTCGACTCCAACATTTGTCTCACGTTTGTCTTCAGCTGAGAAGGAAGGTGAAACCAGATGGCTGAACTAGTGTCACGCAGAGCTGCTCCAGTCCAAAAATGAAAATAAAGATTATGTCCTTTATCAAAGTTTTGTAGCTTGGTGAAATCTGATTGGTTATTTTAAAGGCGCACTCTTAATGACCGGAGCAGGAACTGTAAGTGTAACTTTCGTTGTCATGGAGACGTCAAAACGCTTTGAAAGTTTGTCGGCTTTTTCTCAACACGAGCTTTTCAAACCTGTTTCCCTGTGATGCAAAGTCCTGCTGGGCGTGCTCACAGTTTCTGAAATGGTCGCGAACCTTTACCTGAACCTGGGGTAGGTTGGGGTTAACCTGTGAACCTGATTGGCTTATATTTCCTCTGTTGATTGGCTCTTTGGAGGCAGGGGAGAGGCCAGCTCCTCCTCCCATGATGTCTCCTGTTAACTTGTGACTGTCGTGTTGTCCTCAGGAGATGATGAGACGTTTCAGGACATCTTCCGGGACTTCAGCGACATGGCGTCACATGACCCGGAGCGACTGAGCCGGCGGCACTTCAGCCGAGGAGGGGCGGAGGAAGAGGAGGAGGGGTAGTGTTGAAAGGATGGAGAGCGGTGACGGTAACAGTGTAAATTATTCTGTCACGAGTACCAGCCCACCCAGGAGGAAGACCTCAGACACCTTCTTCTTGGATTACCGTTGACGGAGAACCGTTACCGACCTTCAGATAACCACGAGTGCAGCTGAAAATATTTCCTCTCATATTAACCTCAGATTATTGAATCTAAAGATATTTTATCTGAATAATCACGTCTTAACTCTCATGAGAGGAGATCAATGTTACAGAGGTTTGTCCTCAGTCACGCAACTTTACTTCAGGATGTAGTTACAGCTAGCGCCCCCTGCTGGGCACAGTTAATCGGTTACTAATTTACTGTGAAGATCCTGACACGTCCTCTCAGTGCGGTCCTGAAAAACTTCCAACAGCACTTTATGTCCTCACAATTCAGACAGCATTCCAGAAAATATTTCCAGATGTTTCCGCTCCTGCGCCGAAAAATAGGAATCACCAAAAGCTGGAGCGGATCTCTGGGAATGAAGGTGTTTTATGTGTGAAAGGTGGTGCTGTTTGAGCTCTGACAGCTGATGGAGCTACAGCCTCGACCTTTTGTTTTAATCTGTCTCTGTTTGAAAGTCCAAACACTTCACATCCCAGCTTGGTAATAACGAGGAAATACAACAACAGTAACATGTGACAGCACCTAACCACACAGTGAAAGGTAATAACAGACACGTTTTGGTATCGTGGTTTTTAGATGTTTATTAGACTGAAATGTCTTTATTGTAATAACAAATACAACGACAAGGGAAACGAGAGAGAATATTTTTAACACTCTGAAACCCTTTGAACAATAAAATGGAGACATGTTTAATATTTGGAGGTAAATCTTTAATATAGTGACGTTTATGTGGTAACATGTTTTTACATTCTAGGACAAATTAAGATTAAATTGATCCAAAGTTCTCCCTCGTTTGAAGGTAATGTAAATACATGATAGTTATTACCTCGTGTCTTCTGCTGTATTTCACAGTAATATTTACAACTGGAACCAGAAAAAAGTGTCTGTGAACGTAAACGTTTCAGCTGTTACTGTAAATATTTGGCTGTCATTTCCACGTTTTTACCGAGCTGTGACGGAGAGTGCCAGCGAGCGCCCGCGGACGGCAGCTCTGCTGGTCTCCAGGCCGAGCGTGAAGCCGTGATGAGCTTCGCTGAAACTCTGATGTACGGTGGGAGGAAGAAGACGCGTCAGGGTTGAATTTAATAACCTCCCTTAATGCCCCGTGTTTAACAGTGTGTCCAAAAGGGATTTCAGACTTTTGCTGCTCATCTGTTTTTAACTGTTTGTGTGACTGAACGAGGCCGCGAGGCTCGTCTCTGACTGAATGTTTGACACAGCAGGACGCGTCAAATCACGCCGATGACGCCGTTCGTTACTGCTGTGATGCTACTGCTCAATAAAACCACTGAAGAAGAGTCTCTGATGTTCGTTCTCACCAATCACGCGACACTTTGAGCTCCAGCTGTTTTAAACATAGTTTGTTACAGTAACTCATACCTGTCCACCTGTGGATTTCACAAGCTCCACCCTCTGCTCACCTGCGAGCACAGACGTAAAAAATAATACACTTTCTGTTTGTTGTTCTCTGAAAAACATTTAAAAATTAAACATCCAAACATGAGCCGATGAGTGGAAATAAAAAGCAGGGCGGGACTAAAACTTCACCTGAATGAGGGGGTGTGGCCTAACATCATTTCAAAATGTCTTTTTTTGTTTGTTTTAAATAAAGTCTCTGATGTTTCTGATGGGCTGAGTGAACATTTCATTTATTAAGAGCAAGCTCAGTGTGAAATCACAGGCCTGTGTTCACAGCTGGGAGGGGTCTGTTGTTATTTACATGTCACAGTAAACTGGGGCTGTTTGTTTCAGCCAATCACAAACAAATGCTGCTGACTCAGGACTTTTGCACAGTACTGTAGTTCCTCCCATGTTTCCATCAGACACTGAAAACAAGTTCTGTGTGCTGCTCAGACCTGCAGCTGCTGCCAGTGAACGCACCTTTAATAGGAGCAGCTCGGGCTGCGTTCACTGACCGATGAGCCACACACAGCTCTGATCCTGAGTGGGTCAGACGGGTAGATTTATCGCTTAAAAACCTCAAATTGAGTTCCTCAATTGAAATGAAAAACAGGAAGTTTTTCATTTCAATTTCATTTCTGTTATTTAAATGGTCTGGGTAATATCTGTTAGCATTAAGGCTGTGAACCCTGACAGGTCAGAAGGACAAAACAGTGAAAAACTGGAGGCTCTCCTTTCCCCCCACATTCCTATCCACTGGGCCGCATGTTTGAGCGCCCTGCACAGAATTAAAACTGGATTGTTTTTCCACTGTTTTCTCCTCTGCTGCAGTTTTTCCTCAGGAGCTGAGATGCTCTGTCAGCACATTTAACTTCTTTGATCAGACACAGGAAGCAGAGACTCCTTTAATCATAATTACACGTGTATTTTCAATAATTACAATCATAAAAAAACAACAAAGACGTTTTAGGGCATTCATACATTTGTCTCCCCAGGCAGACGCAGACTCTACCTGTTCACAGGTGAGAAACATCTACCCAGTACCTGAAGCTTTTCAAAATAAAAGTTAAGGCCTCCAGTCTGAATAAACGCTGCTTACAAGCCCCCAGCTACAGCGGTTAAACGTCCCACTGTCCTCTAAAACCTCAAATGCCTCTCAGTCCTGTGCCTTCTTCCTCTTCTTCGTTGTCTCTTTGTCTTCTGTCGTTTTCCTCTTCTGCCTCTCCTCCACCCGCTCCATAGCGTCCCACACATCATCACCTTCGTCTTCCTCCTCCTTTACCTCAGACTCCGCCTCCCCTGCAGTTGCCCCTCCCTCCTGCAGGTCTTGGCTGGCGAGCAGGAGGCAGTTGAGACTGGACTTGAGGTAGACTTTGTGCTGCAGTTTGCGGTCCTCCAGGCTGTGGATGCGCAGGAAGCGGTCCAGGCCGCAGGACGCCACCAATGGCTGGGAAGCGTGGCACTGAAGCCCCCTCACGCCGCCCGCCAGCCCCTTGAGACAGCCACGCACCAGGCCCTTCCTCAGGTCCAGCAGGGCGATGTGACCCTGGGTGTTGCCCACCGCCACCGCGGTGCCATCAGGCGTCAGAGAGATAGCGGTGAGCGGGTACTCGCCGTACTCCGCCTCCAGGACAGGACGCCTCTGAGGAGACGAGGGGTCGAACACGTGCACCTGAGAGAGAGTTACAACATAACTTTATTTATAAAAAAAAAAAAACAAAGCAGGTCATTAATTGACAGATTTAAACTTTATTTTCTGCTGCTTAATTATTATTATTTTATTTGTTTTTACACCTAAAAGCATTTTTTCCACTGATCAGGAATCAACACCGAGGATACTGAAGACCTCAAAGTGAAATCAATATTATTATTTCTTTTTAGAAACACTTTAGAAATTATCCACAACTTTAACTTTAGTTGTGTTGTTTTTGTCTTAATAATTTTATGGAATATCCCTTTAAACTTGTAAACCTGGAGGAAATTTTAAAGATCATAAATGTATGAGAGAAGAGGAAGTAAACCTTAAATCAAACACCTTCTGAATGGAGAGAAAACCGATGAGGAATCGGTCCGAAACAAAACTGACGATGGCTTTGATAATAAAATCATCCATAATTTTAGCCTTAGTTTGTTTTACTCAGAGAGTTTGTTGTTGTCCTTTAATATTGCTCAAATGTTAGCCGACTTAGAGAAAAAAATATAATACATGTAGAGAGCTGAGGATTTACACAAGCTTTAATTTTGTCATAGACTTAAGAAAATTTTAAATGAAACACTTTTTGAACGGAGTCTGGTCTGACTTTTGAGCCAATTCAGAGCCAGAAGAACGTTTACAGATCACACAAACCAGATGTTTGTGATAAGCTTGACCTTTGACCCGGGCCAAAGTAAACTTTAAATGGGTCTTCTTTAAAAACACGGTTTGTCCTGCTGAGGGTGAGTCACAGCTACATACCTGGTGGTAACCCGTGCAGGTGACCACTTTGTCGGAGTCCGGGATGAAGGCCATGTCCCGGACCCAGTAGGGCCGCCGGAGGTCCAGCCAGTCGTCCCGGAGGTTCTTGGCGCTGAACGCGGGCTGCTCGGGCCTCTGGAGGTCCCAGATCTTCAGGCCGTTCTCCTTCCCTCCGGTGGCCACCTTGTTTGGGTTCGCCGGGCTCTGCCGCATCCTGCACACGTTCTTCCCGGCGTCCACCTGTGTCACGGGCTCGTCGCCGCCCTCTTCCCTCCACACGCGCAGCGCGCCGCTCTCCGCGCAGGTGACCAGTGCGCCGCCGCCCAGCGCCGCTAGCCCGGAGAAGCAGCCCTCCGCCGGGTCCCCGCAGCTCCGGCTCTCGGTGAACGCGCCCTTTTCCACGCTGAACGTCTTCACGGTGGCGTCCACGCAGCCCACCAGCAGCTCGCTCTCCGCCGCGTCCCCCCAGCACAGCGCGCGGACCTCCTGGTCTCGGCTCAGGTGGCTCGTGTTGCAGAAGTTGAAGGCCTGTTTCCGGGACAGGCTGACCCCCTTCAGGATCCCGGTCTCCGAGCCGAGCCACACGGAGCACAACCGGCTCCGGTCCCCCATCACACCAGACTCACACACACCAAATCAGCCGAAAAAACCAGGACAGCTCCGGGTCCGCGTGGATACTCTGTAGATTGTGGCGCGTGTCTAAGTCGTCACACTACAGCTGGAGTTTTTTAACAGACAGTGTCACGCGGTTCAAAGCTAAGAAAAACTTTCGGCAGTACAATTAAAGTCAAAACAGTATAAATAAAAATACTTACACGACCAATGTTCTGCTATTGTTTTTTCTAGAATCATTTGTCATACTAATAAAGTTTATTTTTTTCCAAAAAAAGACAGTTTACGTCATTAGGAAGCGACCGATCCCTCTGCGCATGCTCATATGATGCAGGTAGTCACCATTTTGGCTATGTGGGCTAACAGAGGCTAGCTGTGGGTGTAATCTTCCTCAGACCGTTGTTACTTCGTTCAGGTTTATTTCTTCCAGCGGACAGAGGGGGGTTTCCGCCCTCAAGCTCAAACTCAAAGCTTTCTTCGTCGGGGAAATGGACGGAGAGGAGGACGATCTAATGTCCGGGAACCGCTCCGGTAACGCTTCTGCTTTGTTTCCTATTTAAATGACTAACAGGACAGTACTCACCAACTGTAGTAGCTACGTACTAACTGAATCCGAGCACCATGAACGCGTCCTCGATAAACATGATGCAGAGGTGGGTTGTGATCACGCGGAGGGATCGTTGTTTGTGTTTCGGGGTTAGCGACAGCATCGGCGCCAGTTTCCAGCAAACATGTCCCGGTTTAGCGTCACGACCGGCTGGCAAACATCTCCTGAGCTCTCCGTCACATTTACCTCCAAAAGAGTGAAACACGCGGTGATATTTGAACGTTATATCCGTGGAAGAAACCAGCGGAGCCATCCAACACTAACCCGGCAGAAAGCGGCCTTCCACCTAGCCAAGCTAAACCATCAGTGTTTGTTGGCCTGATTACATAACAAACGTTTCATAATCAATATAACCGGTTAGACACGATACCCCAATGAGAGCCGAATCAATACGAAAGCCTTAAAGATGAAGTCTGCTCATGTAGGTGGACTTTATGATGTTTTTGTCACGCGGTTAGCCACGAGCCTAAAATTAGTCACTTTTAAAGTGAAGTTTGGCGAGTAGCTGCAGAGGATCCAGGTGTTTGTTTTTGAGCTGTTTACAGCCCAGCTGATGACTTTTTAACACTAGAAACGTTTCCTAAGCTGTAGCCTGTTTGATCGTTAATGTACAAAACTGTGGATATTCTGATGTGACTGTAGTGTAATCTTCTACATCTCACTGCTGCTGTCATATGTTCTATCCAGTCCTAATAAGCCATGATCCTTGAAAAGCACGATTATTTTTTTGAAAGGCAGTTTATCGAAGGGAATGCAGAGAGAGCTGTTGTGTAGTTTTTATTCAGTTTTACTTTGGCAGCTTGGTAAAGTTACTGCATACTTCTTGCAGCTCCTATAAATGCTTTTAAAAAGGACTGAATTTAACATGAATGTTCCGGATGTGTTCTTGCAGATGATGGAGGCGGCACGCCGGTTCAGGATGAACACCCAGCATCAGATGGCGAGGAGATGAGGAGCGCCGGGCGCCGGTCTGAGGTCAGAATTCATCTCATTGAGTCTGCAGATAATTCATTGACATCATCAGTTTTCAAACATTTAATCTGAGCCGTTTCATGTCGTCTTTGCATTTTAAGTAGTGCCTGAAATTCATACTTCAAAATCAGGCGGATTTACACAGACAGGGACAGCTGATCTTCCATGTTTGGACCCGTGTGGGATGAAGGAGGTTTTAGAGCACCTCGTTGGTGACCTGAAGGTTGTTGTTTCCATCCTTGAATCATCTTCTGCTTGTTCAGAGTCCGGCCGCTCTATGTATGATATTATGAGAGTGTTGTTTTTCCCAGCATGTCAGTGATTGATCAGTACAGGAGCTGAAAGAGTCACAGGTTAGAGAGACAGATGTTGCAACAGCTGGAAAACATGAGGTCGACACATGGATTGGTGCTGCAGCTGCAGTGATGTGGACGCTGTACCGGTACATCGTGGTGAAGAGAGAGCTGAGAGTAAAAGTGGAGCTCTTGATTTGCTGGTCCCTCTTTACGGGACACCAGCTGCGTTCCCACCTTGGTGTTCCCTGGACAAGCTGGAGGAGGTGGGCGGCTCAGAGTCAGAGAGGCTGGTTTGGACATGTGTAGAGGAGGGAGGGTGGATATACTGGACAAAGGATGATGAAGATGGAGCTGCCAGGCAGGAAGAGAAGAAGAAGAAGAGCTCAGAGAAGATTGATGGATGCAGTGAAGGAGGACAAGCAGAGGGTTGGTGTGATGGAGGAGGAGATGGAGGCGGATTATCTGATGTGATAGCCTGTAAAGGAAGCTGAAGAAGGAGACGGTGAACGCACGCAGACTCTGAGCTTTACTGCTGTGATCAATGCTGGTACATAAAGACAAAATGAATCAGTGACTGAAGTTCATATTCACTTCATTCAAGTCAAAGTTTATTAGATCGGAGCTTATTTTCTTTATTCACCGCAAAATTATACAGAACGATTCATCGCCATAAAGAGCGGCTGACAGAAACCTTTCAGTATTTGTTACGTTTGTTTGCTGGAATAATGGCGGCTCCGGTCTGTTCGGACTGTAAATATGACAAATGCTGTACGGAGTCGCTTCTCCTTCAGTAATCGCTGCTCATTAAACGTTTTTAGATGAAGTCGTGACTAACACCATCTGCAGACCGCCGTGATCGGGTTGATAAACTTTCTTTCTTTTTGTCAGGACGAGGGCAGCAACGACGAGGACGACGCCATGGTGACAGGTGGCAGGGCCAGCGGCTCCGACAATGAGGACTGCCGCAGGGCCGACAGCGACTCGGAGGGCGAGGGCCCCGGGGGCCGTGATGACAAAAGTGACTCTGAGGCGGAGGCGCCGAGGCCCGCCGACAGCGACGATGAGGATGGCTCATCTTCAGTGAAACGCAGGATGAGCGCGTCCGAGGAGGAGGAGGAGTCGCCAGAAAAACGCAGGACGAGCGGCTCAGATAACGAGGCCTCATCGCCGCTCAAACGCGGAGCATCCGACAACGAGGAGGGGGCGTCGCCGCCTCCCAAGCGGAGAGGGAGCAGCTCGGATGTGGAGGAGCGGCCCAAAGCGGCTGCAGAAAGCGATTCTGACAAC
Organism: Pelmatolapia mariae; assembly: GCF_036321145.2. Lineage (NCBI taxonomy): Eukaryota > Metazoa > Chordata > Actinopteri > Cichliformes > Cichlidae > Pelmatolapia > Pelmatolapia mariae. The sequence goes on along the minus strand of NC_086239.1, from coordinate 38,963,988 downwards.
GAGGATGCCAAAGCCGCGGCGTCCCCAGAGCACCGCTCCAACGCCGACAGTGACTCTGACACAGAGACGCCTGCCAGACGCAAGGCGGCGCAGATAGACTCGGACGAGGAGGAGAAACGGGAGGAGGAAGGAGGAGGGGAGAAGTGGAAGGGGGTCATGCAGTCAGACAGCGAGGAGGAGGAAGAGGAAGGGCGGAGGAAGGCTGCAGCAGGAAGTGATGGGGAGCAGCAGGAGGAAGAGGAGAGGCAGCAGAGAGGTGACAGCGATGAGGACGACGAGAAGCCAGGTACGCGCGTGGCGGTAAGCCACACCCCCAGGCAGACTTCAGTTGAACCGTTTTCTGACAGGAAATGATGTCGTTACTCCAGAAACCCTGGACTTCCTGATCTGATCAGTTTGATTCAAATTAACGCGAAGGTAAACGAGCAGCTCCGGGTTCAGTGACCGAGTGACGGCGTTAATGAGCGATCGAGCTAATGACTGTTTCTATGGTTACAACGCTGTTACATTGTGGACGCGTTACTATTGTCAACACAGACGGTTGAAGCTGTTTTCAGTTTACCAGGGGGCGGGGCAAAACAATCACATGACCAATTTAAGATGACATAGCAACAAGTGTTGACTTTAAACTATATATCAGATTTTAAATTGTGTTGATCGGCCATGAAAAACCCGAGTTATGATTAAAAATATACAAGATGTTTTTTTCTGAATAAAATCGTGATGTTTAGAAGAAACATAAAATCTGTGTTTCTAAGGAAAGAGCTCGAAAGCACCAAGAAAAAGAAAAAACCCTTTCCTATTGGTGGAAAAATGTACCATGTCGACCAATCAAGAAATGATATGACAACATGGCATTTGGTTGTTTAGGAGGAAGGCGGAGTTTTAGGAGTGACGGAGGTGAGAGTTTTGAGATGTGAGAGATTTGTGACGTTTAGCGTGTTTGGAGTGTGTAGTTTTGTTGTGTGTCAGAACAATGAGGCGACTGCTGAATGTCACAGTTTTGCCAAAAAAAGACAGATTACAGTGTAAACACTGGAGTGAAACACCTGCAGGTATCAGGTGGCGTTCTCCTTCATCGTGCAGTGGACAAACTATTTTTTTGAAGTAGCACAAATAATTTGTGAAATCTTATTTGAGTTTTCTGTAAATGGTTGGAAATTAAAAAACACCTTGGCTGCATTTTTAGGTAAATAGCTGCAAATAACTTTGTTGTTTGCAAAACGTGCAAAGGTTTTAAAAATTTACAATTTATATTTCAAGTTATGAAAATGATCCGTTAACCATGTTTGTGGTGGTTACGGTAAAAAATAACTTTTTTCTACTCTGATTTTATGTTTTGTGCCTGATTTCAGATCAGTTTTGTGTCAAAATGAAAGAATAAGAGTAATAACAGTAATAACAGTAAGGTTGTGAGGTTGAACAGGATGAAACGAGGCGAGATGTTTTTAAAGGTGAAATCAAAAGTCAGCACTCTGGACCCCAGAGGGTTAAACTTTTTTTGTTTATTTTTGTTTTGTTTTTTTAGTAATGCAATAGTTACTTTTCCTAGTAATTAGTTACTTTGATAATATAGTAACTCAGTTACTTTTTTAAAGAAGTAACTATAAGTAATTACTTTTTCAAAGTAACTTTCCCAACACTGTCCGGGTTTGTGAGGTAAACGTCGCTGCTGTCGTGGAGCAAGTCTGTGGTAAGGTGTACCTGTCCAGCAGGGCCACAGTGAACACATACGTGACACACACACTGAATTGACATCACCCCTGCTTCACCGAATAAAGAACATGTGATCATTTTTAGTAATGGTAAACACGTTCTCTCACAAACTTTCCTTTGGCGAGCTGCTCGTTGTGTTCGTGGTCAGACGGTCGTTCGTGGGCTGCAGAGTCACCTGCCACGTTTGCCGGTTCTGTTAATATTTCAGTTACGTTTTAGATGCTGTGTGAGCAACCAGTGAGCTTTGTGTTTGCAGTGAAGCGGAAGAAGGCCATCCTGTCCGACAGCGAGGACGAGGACGAGGAGAAGGCGGAGAAACCAGGTAACGCAGACCTGACGGTTGGAGCAGGATCTTTGTTTGGGATTCTCTGCTGAAAGTAAAAGTTGATGCTGCGAGGTAAAGCAGCGCTGTTGTGTGACATTTGTCGCTCTCGACGGTCTCCTCAGTGGCGAAGAGGAGCCGGGCGGTGTCGGACGACGAGAACTCGGACAGTGACGCCGACTTCGGGGGTCCCGATAAAAGTTTGGCGGCCAAACTGAAAGAGCTCGGCTCAGACAGCGAGAGCGAGGAGGATGACCGAGCGAAGGCGGCGGGGAACAAGGACGAGAAAGCGCTCTTTGGCAGCGACAGCGACTCCGGAGAAGACCAGGAGGAGTGAGTGCTGATGTCGAAACACCTCACAGAAAACTCAAAGAAGAATCAGAAATCCATTTCAGTACCCCCCCTACAGGACAGCCTGAGGGATGCAGCTACCACCTCTGCAATAAGACACACATTCAGAGTTTTAATTTAAAAATAAAGAGTTTAATTCTGTGGCTGCCAGGAGCTGATGTGCGTGTTCTGTTGCAGGAAGATGATCGCAGACATCTTTGGCGAGTCTGGAGATGAGGAGGAGGAGGAGTTCACGGTAAGCCTCGATGTCGCATCTCTGTTCAAAGACAAAAGCGAGATCAGCCGCGAGCAGTTCCCATTTCACAAACTGTCGTCCTGCAGGGTTTCAACCAGGAGGACCTGGAGGGCGACGGCAAGGCGAAGCAGAAGGTGCAGGCGGAGGAGGAGGAGTCAGACTCTGACGAGGGCGTCGACCGCAGCGGCCTAGAGTGAGTCTGCTGATCAGCAACACGATTTTAAACAAGCGTTGTTGTTTCTGCTATTAAGTGTGTGTGTGTGTGTGTGTGTGTGTGTGTAGCACCAGCATGATGTCAGACTTCGACATCATGCTCGCCCGGAGGAAAGCCATGAACAGCAAGAAGAGGCGGCACCGCGATGGAGGCACGTTCATCAGCGACGCCGACGACGTGGTCAACGCCATGATCACTAAGATGAACGAGGCTGCTGAGGTGCACACGCCGCTCTCGCCCCATCAAAATAAAAGCCTCACAAAACTCTGAGCTGTGATCCTCACCGACTCTGTGTGCATTTGTTTTTATTTGCAGGAAGATCGAGCTCTAAACAGCCAGAAGAAACCAGCGCTGAAGAAGCTCATGCTGCTGCCGCAGGTCGTCATGCACCTGAAGAAGTAAGAGCTCCGTGTTAGCTTATAGTTGAAGGCTAACGTGCTGAGACCAGCGCCTCTCTGGGCACCAAAGAAAAGCAGGTCCTTCTCCTCCGTGACTGCATTGAAGACTCTTATCGTTTGTCCCTCAGGCAGGACTTGAAGGAGACGTTCATCGACAGCGGCGTGATGTCGGCCATTAAAGAGTGGATCAGCCCTCTTCCTGACAAATCTCTGCCCGCTCTCAGGATCAGAGAGGAGCTGCTCAGGATACTGCAGGAGGTGAGCGCTGAACGCGACGCGTCGTTCTTCAGCTGCGTCTCTCTAAGATTCAGTCGTTCATGGTGTGTTTCGTCCTGCAGCTGCCCAGCGTGAGTCAGGAGACGCTGAAGCACAGCGGCATCGGGCGGGCCGTCATGTTCCTGTACAAACATCCCAAAGAGTCTCGAGCCAACAAAGACCTCGCTCTCAAACTCATCAGTAAGGCCAAGCTCCTTTTCTGTAGTTTCTCTGTCTGACCGTGGAGGCCGCGGTTTCTGAACTCTTTCTCGTCTCCAGACGAGTGGTCGCGGCCGATCTTCGGTCTGACGTCAAACTATAAGGGGATGACGAGAGAGGAGCGGCAGCAGAGAGATCTGGATCAGCAGATGCCTCAGAGACGGCGCCTAAGGTATCGATGATCGCAACGTCCGACCTCCTCTGATTCTATCGTCACCCAGATGACACTAACATTCTTGTTTCTGCTCCATATCTGCAGCGATTTAAGTTTTATTTACATTATTCATAAAATTACTCTAACTCATATATTTGACTTTATTAGAATCACTGTTAGCGGTCGTTAGGTTTCAGACCTTTTCCACAGTGAGTAATCCAAACCATGCAGTAGCTACAATACTGACCGACCCCCCTGGGCTGATGTCTGCTCTGTTTTCAGCATCCTCTTCCTGTCATGTGTTTGTCTCTCACCTGAGAACAGTTTAACCCTCATTCTCCATCTTCTGCTTGTGTCAGAGTGTGTCAGGTGTTTTGTACAGGTGGAAACCCCCCCCGCCCCCCTCAGTGCGTTTGCTATATCTGTGAGCCGCATTCCCACCACTGTTCACTCTAAAGTCACTCAGCACGGCTTTACCTGAAACCCATTTGAAAGCTTCGCCTTTCTTGATCTTCTCTTTGAATATTGTGAGATGATTTCTAAAGGTCGTAGTTAGGGTGAGGCGTAGTTTTTCCTCTTTCACTCCTCTTCCTCCGTCTCATCCCCAGTCAGCCTCAGAAGGTGGAGAGGGCAGAGGAACCTGATGTCTTTTCTCCACCAACCAGGTTCAGTCCTGACGTTGCATGGTTGCACTGAGTGACCAGGTTTACCTTCTTTAACCCGTCTCTGCAGGTTTTACATCCCTCTGTCTAAAGCTTAGTAACTCCTCAGATACCCACAGCAGCACCAAAGTGACCAGAATGAATCCCTGAGACTTAAATGACTTCATGAGTGCAGCTGCACGATTTAAAAGTGACCTGTTCTGCTCATTTCCAGCTCCTTTTTCATTCTTGGACTCTAATAGAGTCTGTTTGCATAATTTGCAGTATAAAATAAGCCTTCTCTAAGTATCTTCTGATTGGCTGCTCCTCACAAACAGGTGAGTGGAGCTTGTGAGATGAAGCAGAATTGGCCGGTTTGAATGCTTTGCATTTATTTCAGAGTGATTCAACTAAAGAAAATGACTGAAGCTGAGATGTTATATTTGATTCAAACCCTTCTTGTAACTCTGTTTTTACCACCTCCAGTCTGAGCTCATCTAGCTATCAAAATAAGGCTACGTTCACACTGCAGGCGAAAGCGCATCAAATCCGATTTTTTTTTGACCCTATGCGACCCATATCCGATCACGGTATGACAGTGTGAACGGCACAAATCCGATATTTTCAAATCCGATCTGGGTCACTTTCGTATGTGCTACTGAATCCGATACGTATCCGATGTTTTAGAAAGTGACTGCTGTGTGAACGGTCATGTCCGTCTTTTACGTCACTGACACAAGACAGACGCCAATTATCAGCGCCGGAGAAGCGCCCGAGAAGACATCGCGAACGCTTCCTGGCCATCCAGTGTAGATGTCAGTGAAACTGTTGGGAAGACAACGTTGGAGAAACGTGAACATTTTATTTGTACTGTATAATCGGCAGATTCTGACAGAAATCTGCAGCTATCCTTTGAAGCACCGCTCCTCTAAAACAGCAGTAATGATCATTATTTTGTTATCTACATTATTATGTAAATAACAAAATAACTTAAAGCAAAAATTGGGAAACGTAAAGTCCGAAACAAGTCTTTATATTAAGGGCCATCAGTCAAACAATATTGTTTGCTCTGGGTCTAAACAGAGCGCGTTGTGTGTGACGTCTTCTTTTGCGCATGCGGGCCGCTTTGAGCGTTCACACTAGAGCGCGTTTGCTGTCTCATTTTATTTGTAGTGTGAACGAGCAGACAAAAAAATCGGATTTGATCAAAAAATTGGAATTGAGCATTAAGACCTGTAGTGTGAACGTAGCCTAAGTCTGCTTAGAAACGCTAACATTAGCTTGGGCGTGTTTCAGGCGGACTGGATGCCACCCAGTGGTTGAAACTGGTACTGCACCGGAGTGGAGGACTGCCTTATTTCAGCTTCGGTCCATATCTGCGACACAAACTAATACAGTCACAGCTGCTGATAGTTTTAATATCCACTGTAGACATTAGGGGGCGCTGCTGCACAGAGGGGTTAAACAGAGCAGAGACTGGAGGCTGTTTCTCTAACGGCAGTGTTAGCCGTGTGTGTTTTACTGCCCTAATGATGTGGAGCTCGGGCAGGGCTGAGTTTGTTCCGTGCGGGAAGTTTTGGCGCCGACTAACCCGTTCGGAGTGACGTGCTGCTAACAGCATGGAGGCTCAGCCGGTGAAGAACATCACTCAGAAACCTGCGAGGCGCCTCGGTGCGGCGGAGCTACTTCACACTCGAAGTTGAATTCGTGTCGTCTTCTTCTGTTTGTAGTTCTGGAGGTCAGACGCCTCGCAGAGACCTGGAGAAGCAGCTGACCGGAGAGGAGAAGTAAGTTCTCAGACATCTGGGGTCAGGGGGCGGGATTTGTGTCATAACTTCCTCCTCTATCGTCTGGAATTTTGTGCCGTGTTTAAATTCCACCCTCATTAACCTGAACGCCTGCTCCCAACAGAGCTCTGCGGCCCGGAGACCCCGGGTTCTGCGCCCGGGCTCGAGTCCCGATGCCCTCGAACAAAGACTACGTGGTTCGACCCAAATGGAACGTGGAGGGGGACTCCAGCAGGGTGAGTCGTCACACGGGCCAATAGCGTGTGCTTCGGGGCGTGGCTACACTTCAACTAAACAGCAGAGCGCCCCCTTTAGGCACAGTCCTATGAAATATCCAGAGTTTAACATTTGGTTTCAGTTTTTTCGTAATTGAGTCAAACAAATCACGATTTACAAAATGAATAACAAATACAAAATTCCAAAATTAAACAAATATATTTTAAACCTCTCTAAGAGCAAACACATTTTTAAAGAAAAAACAATATGAATAACAATAAAGAACTTTTATATAAACAGTCAGTTTTCTGAAGTTTGAATAAAGTTGAAACAAACACTTTTGTGCTGGAACAGACATCGGGTTATTTTCTGCTTCTATTTGATTGTAAAGCTCTGAACAAGGAGTTTACCTGCTGTCAGGTCAGGAGCTGAGCTGTGATTGGTCCTCTGTAGAGCGGCTGTAAGAAGGCCATCAGCCTGCTGGAGAAGCACAAACGGCGTTTCGCCGAGCAGAGAAAATTGGGGCGGCCACAGGGAGCTGTGAAGATCAGCATAGAGGGAAACAGAATGCCCCTGTAGCTCACCTGCTCCCCTGCAGGGGGGCAGTAAGTCTGTCTGCATGGTGTGAAGAGCCTGACTCACCTGCAGTGTGCAGACGTACAGTGGAGGCAAAGTTATCCAACCCCCAAACAGAGTTCACTGAACACAGCGAAGAGCACACGATCGATCACACTTCAGTCATTCAGACCTCTGACTTCCATCATAACGTCAGACCAATCGCTGATAAACCTTCTGATCGTGTCATAACCAACGGCCAAAACCTTAACTTTAACAAACTAATGTACTCAGAGGTCATGTGACCTCATACGCAGTGCCCGGGGTTGAATCATTTTCCTTCCTGCTGTATGAACACATGAACATCTCTGCTGCAGCCGTCGAGCACCTCTGACCCTAATAAAATCAAATCAAATCAAATCAAATCACTTTTATTGTCACATCACATGTGCAGGTACACTGGTACAGTACATGTGAGTGAAATTCTTGTGTGCGAGCTTCACAAGCAACAGAGTTGTGCAAAATACAATAACGTAAAACAAGCAAAATATAAAAATGGCTAATCTAAAAAGTAATAAATATATGTACAATATGTAAAGGTATATACATTACTGAATGTGTGTACTAAATATGTTTTTCTACGTGTGTGTGTTTGAGTGTGTATATAGTATGTATATACATGTTTTACAAATGAAATAAAGTAAACAATAAAATAAGATATATAAAATATACAGAGGTTGGTATGTGCAAAACAGTGGTATTTATATACAGTATGGAGTGCATAATGTTGAAGTTCCAGTAGTGAGGGTGAGGTGTCTATGACGTGTTCAGCAGTCTGATGGCCTGATGGAAAAAGCTGTCTCTCAGTCTGCTGGTACGGGACCGGATGCTGCAGAACCTCCTTCCTGATGGAAGTAGTCTGAACAGTTTATGGCTGGGGTGACTGGAGTCCTTGATGATCCTCTCCGCTTTCCTCAGGCACCGCTTCCTGTAGATGTCTTGGAGGGAGGGAAGCTCACCTCCAATTATCCGTTCAGCACACCGCACTACTCTCTGGAGAGCTTTGCGGTTGTGAGCGGTGCTGTTGCCGTACCAGGTGGTGATGCATCCAGTGAGGATGCTCTCAATGGCACAGCGATAGAAGGTCCTGAGGATGCGGGGGCTCATGCCGAATCTCTTCAGTCTCCTGAGAAAGAAGAGGCGCTGCTGCGCCTTCTTCACTGTTTTGTTTATGTGTACTGACCACGTAAGATCCTCAGCCAGATGTACACCAAGGAAGCGGAAGCTGCTCACTCTCTCCACAGCAGCGCCGTTGATGGTGATGGGGGTGTGTACTCCTCTGCACCTCCGGAAGTCCACTATCAACTCCTTTGTCTTTGCGACGTTGAGGGTGAGATGGTTGTCTTGACACCAGTGGGTCAGGGCGCTGACCTCCTCCCTGTAGGCCGTCTCATCACCGTTGGTAATAAGACCCACCACTGTAGTGTCGTCCGCAAACTTCACAATGATGTTGGAGTTTCTAGTGGCCGTGCAGTCGTAGGTGTAGAGTGAGTACAGGAGAGGGCTCAGTACACACCCCTGTGGAGCACCAGTGTTCAGTGTGATGGGGGATGAGGTGGTGCTGCCCAGTCTGACCACTTGGCGTCTGTCAGACAGGAAGTTAAGGATCCAGCTGCAGAGGGAGCTGCTCAGTCCTAGATCCTGCAGTTTCCTGTCCAGCTTCGAGGGAACGATGGTGTTGAATGCTGAGCTGTAATCTACAAACAGCATTCTCACATACGTGTCTCTCTTCTCCAGGTGTGACAGGGCAGCATGGAGTGTCAGGGCTATGGCATCATCAGTGGACCTGTTGTGGCGGTATGCGAACTGTAGAGGGTCCAGTGAGTCGGGTAGTGCAGAGCAAACGAAGTCCCTGACCAGCTTCTCGAAGCATTTGCTCACGATGGGGGTCAGGGCTACGGGTCGCCAGTCGTTCAATGAGGAGATGGTGGAGGATTTGGGTACAGGGACGATGGTGGCCATTTTGAAGCAGGCTGGGACTACAGACAGGGAGAGGGAAAGGTTGAAGATGTGTGTAAACACTCCAGCCAGCTGAGCCGCGCATGACTTGAGGACGCGGCCGGGAATCCCGTCCGGACCAGTAGCTTTGCGTGCGTTCACCCTCCTGAAGCACTTCCGCACATCCTCCTCAGACACAGTGTGCGCACTGACGTCATCCGCGGTGCGCACACTGTCCGGTCTCGTGGTGTTCGCTGTGTCGAATCTAGCGTAGAAAACGTTTAGATCCTCACACAGAGAGGCCGTGGTCTGCGGTGTGCTGGTTTTCCCTCTAAAGTCTGTGATCGTGTTTAGTCCCTGCCACATACTCCGAGGGTTGTCAAACTGTTGCTCCACCTTGTCCCTGTACTCACGTTTGGCTGCTTTGATCGTCTTCCGGAGTTGGTAATGTGCGTGTTTGTAGTCCGATGTGTTCGCGGAGGCAAAAGCGGTGCTCCGTGCCGCCAGTGCTGTGCGAACATCTCTGTTAATCCAGGGTTTTTGATTTGGGAAGGATTTAACTGTTCTGGATGGGACGACATCTTCCACGCATTTTCTGATGAATCCGCAGACTGAGTCTGTGTACTCATCAATGTCTTTAGCAGCCACGTGAAACATTTCCCAGTCCGCGTGATCAAAACAGTCCCGCAGCGTAGACTCCGATTGGTCCGACCAACGGTGCACCGCCCTCAGGGTTGGAGCTTCCTGTTTCAGCTTCTGCCTGTAGGCGGGCAGGAGCAGGATGGAGCGGTGATCTGATTGGCCGAATGGGGCGCGGGGGAGGGCTTTGTATGCATCCCGGAAAGAGGTGTAGCAGTGGTCAAGAAGCCGGTCTCCACGAGTGCTGAAATGGATGTGTTGGTGGAGTTTTTGTGAGACTTTCTTCAGGTTACCCTTATTAAAGTCCCCGGTCGTGATAAACGCCGCCTCTGGGTGTGCGGTTTCCTCACTGCTGATCGCGCTGTACAGTTCCCTGAGTGCTCGGTCAGTGTCGGCTTGTGGGGGAATGTAAACCGCCGTAATAATCACTGCTGTGAATTCCCTCGGTAGCCAGAATGGCCGGCACTTAATCATCAGGTACTCCAGGTCCGGTGAGCAGAAAGATTTGACCGGGTGCACGTTCGCATAATCACACCAGCTGTTGTTGATCATGAAACATACACCACCGCCTCTGCTTTTCCCAGTAAGCTCCTGTGACCTGTCCGCGCGGTGCACAGAGAACCCCGGTAGTTGTATTGCGGAGTCCGGTACCTTGTCCGATAGCCAGGTTTCTGTGAGGCAGATCACGCAGCAGTCCCGCATCTCTCGCTGGAATGAGATCCGTGCCCGAAGCTCGCACAGCTTGTTCTCCAGAGACTGCACATTAGCCAGTAATAAACTGGGTAACGGTGGTCTGTTAGTGCGCCGTCTCAGTCGAACCAGAACGCCAGATCTTCTCCCTCTGCGTCGGCGTTTGCGGCCTCCACGGGCCCAGAACAAAGGCGTCTCAGGTGAGATGAATGGGGGGTCTGCAAACGGAGGGTCCGTGTTGCAAAACTTGAACTCCGGAAAGTGATGAGAAAGTCCATCTTTTATGTCCAGTAAGGTTTGTCGGTCGTACACAAGGAGACATGTGCTACTCGTGAAAAAATAAAGAAAAAGTAAAATTAAACACAAAAAACAGCTGTTGCTTGGGGGAGCTCGCGACGAGGCTGCCATACTCGGCGCCATCTTGGTGGAAATCAAGAAATAAACACCAAACTCATGCAGTAGAGAGAGATAATCACTAAGAGACTGGAAGTAACGTTCCACATGTGAGAGGGTGTGCAGTGTGTGGGACAGTGTACCTGTATGAACATTTGCATGGCTTCATTAAATAAAATACATTTACTGTAGAAATGAGTCAGCTGACACGGAGGAAGAAATGTTTTCACTTTGATATGGAATCAGCCACACGTCCAGCAGCAGCCATCAGCAGGCTTCCAGAAGCTGTCCAATCAGAAGCAAATAGATGTTCAGGGAGGAGGGGAGTTAAAGCAGCTTGTTTCACACAGAGCGAGGGGGCAGAATGAGACAAAAAAGCTTATTTTGAACTGTAAATGGTCTTTAGGAATAGTCTCTTCCCATCTGATGGCTCTGAATGAGGTGTTTGTGAAACATCTTCCTGCATGAGCAGTGAAGTGTGGGAAACAAACCGGTTCTCTTTGTGTTGTTACCTCAGTGTGTGGTTACAAGATGTAAATCCTATAACTTCCTGTTCTGTGTGTCTGTCTGCCTCCAGGGTCCGATGAGGAAGAGTTTGTCCCGTGTTGATAAACAGATGCGTAGATTTGCTGACATCCGGCGCCTGACGAAGACGGGTCACGCTGTTAAAATCAGCGTGGAAGGCAATCGAATGCCGCTCTGATTAATTTTTTTTCTGCTCTAAACTCAGTAGGATTTATCGTTTTTACTTTTTATTGTTTTGTTTCTGAACAAACCCGCAGCTTTGCCCTCCTCAGGTCCAGCTCTGCCTTACTGAATAAAGGGGCTGATGTCAGACCGTGTTGGCTTCAGTCCAAATGTGTTATCTGCTGTAAACTTGTCTGTTCTCTGAACAAAACGCATGAAATACTCCAAAATGATCCAAAAATAACGTTTCCTAATGCTAACAGTTTAATTATTTGCTTTATTGTTTAACTTGTGTTAGCAGTTAGCTTGATTAGCTTGACCTGAAAATCAGCGATAGTCGCAGTGTTAACAAATACTGGCGTCACATAGTATTTTCTTTTCTTTTCTTTTTTGTTTATTATTGGCAATATTGGCAGCATTTTGTATCTCAAAGTCTAAAATGTTAGCGAGTGTTTGTATTTTTTCAAGATGAAGCTGTTATTTATGATGATGTCGTATCAAAAGCTGAGTCATGTTAGCAGTCATCTACATTTGCTATGCTACGGAGCTAATAAAATCTGTAAAAATAGCTTACTGTTTTAGCTTTATCTCGGCTCTGAGTGACTTGGCTGTAAAGCTAGCATAACAAAAATTATGATGTTATTGTTAGCAATCTACATTAGCTTTGTCTAAAAAAAAAAAGAAAAAAAAAGTGCAGCAATAGCTTATATTAGCTAGCTATGTTAGCCTTATGTCAAAACTATTAAGGTCTGTAAGCCTTCTAAGCCAACATTCATGTTTATCTATATGTTAACAGTGAATATTGAACTATGGCCACATATTATTATCAGCCCTGTCACTTTACATTCTTGTGTTCTTTTAAGTAGAACATCGTTGTTCACCTTTAAATTGGTGGTGATGCACGGTTCATTGGGCGGAGTTAGTGATCACATGTTTTAAAGTAAACCTTAATAGTTTCTAGCTATCAATAATGCAGACATCAGTAATTTAAGTTAATGCTATAGACCTTAATAGTTCTAAGGAATGGTTAACATAGATAACTGTGACGGCTTCAAAGTGAAACTAACATCAAAGCCATTTTAGCTTTATTAACTGGCTGTTTTGGTAGCTAGCATTGAGCTATATAAAAAAAACCCAAATTAATTAAATAAAGGCTATCATATTAGCTAATGTTAGCTTCACCTTAAAGGTGACAGCTATTTTTAGCTGTCAGCAAATTACACTGTTATTATCTTAGCTGGTTTGGAGGTGAAGCTAATTTTATTTATATTTATCTCTTAGCCCAGTTTTGGAAGTTAGCATGATAACACTGACCTTAGGTAAAGCTAATTTAACAAAGGCACTGATTTTTGCAGGTAGCATCACAGATAAAATGTTGATTTTAAGCATTTGAGCATTTTTGGCTCACATTAGCATAATGTCATCTGATTTAACCGGCTGTGTTCTTAACAATAGCTAATGTTAGCTGTGAGCTAGCATTGTCCTAAACTTCTGTATTCTTATGTAAGCTTCAAGCCATTTGCCTACATTTAGACTAAATTGCTCTGTGGTATTAGCTTGTATTAGTAGTTAGCTTGTTTTTTTTTTTCTTTCTTTCTTTCTTTCTTTTTTTTTTATATATATTTTGTAAACTGCCATGCTGACAGAGTTGCTGGGTTAAAGATGAACGTGTTGTGTAATCAGGGGATCATTTTGGAGTTTCTTGTCCAGAGTACATTCAAGTTCTCTGGTTTGGATTTGAGGGTGAAGTCTCGTCTGCGCTCTCCGTCTCTGAATGTGAAGGTGTTTGTATTTTGCTGATAGTCCGGTCCATTATCTCCCTTCTCTGCTCCCATAGCAGCTGTACAGAAGTCCTCGGTGGATGAGTTCACACAGGAAATGCCGGGACTCTGATTGATCCGGATCATCCGTGGACTGTGTGAACCAGCCGTTCTGTGTGCACTGTTCTGGATCACATGATCTTTTCTTAATAAAGACTCAACAGAAACTCACCTGGCTGTACGCATGTTTATTTCTGGGAGTATGGGGAGGGACTTACTGGTGGAGCCTCTAGTGGACATTAGTGGAACTGTAGCTTTTATCACATGATCTAAAATCCTCAAGGGGTTGAAAAAGAGAAGAAATCAGTCACACTCAGAACTTCATTGTCATTTTCTTTTTATTAAGCACAGTTAAACTCGGGCAGGAAGAAGCACATCAGAACAGAATCAGTGAGCAGGACTGTTTCCACTGCAGCACCACTCAGACGCTTAAACCTGTTTTTGGACTGTTATTAAATTTTTTTTCTCATTTCAAGTTTACAAACTTTAGATGTGTTACAGTCATAGATGGTAGAAAACATGGACGTAGTTTCCTGGTCAGGAAAATAAAGCTAATCCAGAAGAGTTAAATCTGCATTCTATCAAAAAGCCACCAGGTGGCGACTGCTGCAGTTGCAAAAAGACTTCTAGTGCTGTAGAAGTTTGACCTCTGTAAACACTTTGCTGCTGATGGACTCAGTCACTCATCTTGGGTCATATTGAACAGGAAGTCTGCTTTGCGACTAAGGTGTTGATGATGAAAATGCTAATCTCATGACTTTGAGGTGACGTAACAGTAGCTTTATCCACTGTTTACGGTCGCAGTAGAAATGTGCCGTTGCTGTGGAAACACAGTCCTGCTGCACAACTCTGAGACAAACGTGCGAGGACGAAACTCGATTGGTGTCGGACGATTGCGAGGGCAGTCGAGGCAACAACGCCTCCAGTCAGGGTCCCAACAGCAGGAGGAGCCGGCGATGGTGCATTCAGGTGACACTCGGAAAACTGCAGCATTATCGTTCCCTAACGCTAATCCTAATGAGGTTAAAATGTTCAAACTCTAACCTTTAATTTTTTTAATTATATATTAAATGCAAAGAATCAAAAAGATGGAAAAATTTATAAATGAAAAAACTCAAAACATCCAAATTATTCTTATTAAACTCAAAGTTGCTCGATTCTGATGATTTGATCTTTCTGAGATCAGGCTCTGATTTTATCCAAATTCAGATTTCGAAGTTGTAACATATTTAATTCTTAATAAATCTGAAATCAAAGCTTCTCATTGGTGGAAACTAATAAGTATATTTAATCTCACACATCAGGATATTTGTTGGTGCTGCTAATTCGAGATTTGCTCACATTACAGATTTCACCTTGATTCAGTATTTTAAAAAAGAAAAGTTTTATTTACCTGTAAGTTTTACAGGTAAATAAAATGCTTGTTAAAACGAGTTGCCATGGAAGCAAATCGCAGGTGTCGTTGAAATCACTTCATCTCTATGTGTGCCGACTTTACGGAGCTGCATTTGAACGCACCATCATTGAACAGTCATGCTTTGTGTTGGGCTGTCCAAGTGAAGTGAGGGTGTCAGGTGGGCGTGTCCAGGTGAAGTCTGGGTGTCAGGTGGGCGTGGTTCAGCAGGTGATTGGCGGTTTCATGCATCTGTAGAGATAAACGACCATTTTAGTGTTTTTACTGATGCTTTTATGAAAATGAGTCACATGCAATTCTGCACCTGTCCAGTGAGAGCGCTGTGGGATGTGGCCTATCCTCTGCCGTTTGGCAGACGACCCATCCCGATTCTGTCAATGGGCGGTGGATTGAGTCGTCGCCGTGGCGAATCCACCACCTTACTGCAGACAGAAGAACATGGAGGCGTTAGACTCATCCCTGCGTCTCAGGTGTTCTCAGGTATTCTCACAGGTGACTACCTCTGCTTGTCTGACCCTTGCTGCTTCGTTTCCATGGAGCTGATGGACAGGCGGTCCAGCGGGACGTTGTTGATGGGAAAGCTCCTCTTCCTCTTTGGCTCCATGACATCATTTTCCATCCTCATCAGGTGATCCGATTGGAACAGTTTTGCCGTCAGCTCCTCCCCCACCTTCACACCTACAGGGCGGGACTGAGGGGCTGCATGAAACCTCAAAATGGGCTGGTCTACCTGCTGGATCAGATAAAGGCGTAACAAGTTTATCTACTGAAAATTAGGCGAGTATGAGAGGATGTGTGAAATTACCTGGGATAAGGCTTAGAGCTGAAGGTTTTGTACATGATATCCAAGGAAAGGAGTATGAGTCTGATCCAGTGTTTCCTGTCCAGTTTTAAGGACTTCCTGTCCTTTAACGCGTGAACACGTATGCATCCTGATTACTGGGAACTTTGGTCTGCTGATAAAAACGTGAATCAAGGGGATGCTGTGAAAAGCCTCCGACGCCGCCTCCATCTTTATTTTCAATGAGGGAGTCTCCGTATGGAAAACATTGAACTGTGTTTTTGCACGTTACGCCTCCACACTGAAGCCCGTCTCTCACGCCATGGCCCCGGCAGCAAGCGGTGTCTCACTTCCTGTCCGCCTGCTGCCTCAGATGACTCCGACAGATCTCGTGTCATCCAGACTAAACAGAAAAACGCTTCGGCTTTCCCTCCCCGCCGCCTTACGCCATCTGATATCAGCACCGAGCCCTCGAGGGAGGAGCTGCTTGTTTTGGCCCTTGTGATGGTGTGACGGGATCCTGCCTAATAAAAGTACTTATAAAGTTTACCTGAAGTACATGATGTAAAAGTACTTTCTCGCAGATTACATTAAAGCGCATAGAATGGAAGTATTTGAAAGAAAGTAAATGTCCTTTTCCCACTGGTGAAACACGAACGTCTGGTCCTCACAAAGATAGAAAGACATGCACGCGTGTGAGTGGATCAATGCGAACTATGAACTGTGATGACGTTTCTGCATTATGGGGACATCAGAGCACTGTGAGGACTTTTTGGTCAGGGCTGTTTGAAAATGGGTTTTAGGAGTCAAATTAGTCCCCGGAGAGCCGGAAGTGTGTGTGTGTGTGTGTGTGTGTGTGTGTGTGTGTGTATACACGCGCACACTGACCCGAGCAGGTTGCGGTTGGACTCTGAGGCCGTCGACGCTGTAGCGGAGCAGAGTGAAGGACAGGAGGCCGGGGAGCAGCAAACAGAAGCAGAACTGCATCTGAAATGATCAGTCAGGTAAACGTAATGCTTCTCTGAACTGGCGTAAAGGAACTCAAAAACACAGAGTAATTACATTACTATCTAACTTACAGTTTTACCTTTTCTCTTCTGCATTAGCATGTAATGAGTGCATTTAAAACCAGCTCAGCTGCAGCGTTAACGTGATCGAAACATTCTCCTCCATTTATGGGAGTTATAGTACTTTCATTACCTTTTATCTGTGTATATAATCAATGAGATCTGCATTTGAAAGTGAGTGATGTCATGTGCACATGTCCATCTTTTGTTTACAGAGAGTGGTTTTTCACAAAGACATTAATGACGGATCTGTGACATCAGCAGAAAGAGCTCAGTCTGACAGTTTCAGGCCCCCCAAACCGGGTCTGACTTCTCAGAGGAACCAAAGCGTCCTCACAACAATGGTTTTAAATACACACACATGAGGAGGGGGGCACTTTTAGCTCGGCTGATGGCTGTAAGTGTATTGTCCAGCAACATCGGCTAATTTTAGTATTTTCCATCCCTGCAAATAAACGCCTTTTTGACCGTCACATGCACACTCACTGACACTCCTACACACACACACACACACACACACACACACACACACACACACACACACACACACACACACAGTGTCCCCTGCAAGCAGACGCGCAGAAACAAACACTTGTTGTCATGTTGCGTCACTCACATACATTCCTGACGATGCACAAAGGTTTGTGCATGCTCCTGTTCACACCTGCTGCTGATGCTGAGGAGCTGCAGCTCTCTCATTCATGCACGTGTGAGGACAAACACACACACACTCTTACACTGCAAATTCTTCCATTCACAAAAATCTTCTTGCAGCCCAGCATTAGACTGAACATCAGCATCAAATTTTTTACAATTCCTCTGAGAAGAGAGTTCTCGTTCATCTCCAGGTCTTATTTTCAGTGCTAAACGCTGCTTGTGTGAAGATTTAAAGACATATTTAATGCATGTTCACCTGTCCAAGTCTCTGTTTTCTCAGCCAGAAATCATAAATGAGATCATGCACACACAAGGTTTTCAGTTTCACAGAAAGTTGGCAGAAAGAATCAAAGATGACAAAAGAAGCAGCAAACAACTCACTCACAGAAAACTGCGAGCAGAAAACTTTGACTCTGAAAGGAATTTAAATTTAAATAGAAAATGTTGGGAAGTGGCATTAATTTGCACCTGTGCACACCTGTGTCTCTCTCTCTCACACACACACACACATGCATGTTTGTACCTTCAGTGTGGAGCTGATCTCTGCTGCGTTGCCTCGCTCTGTTTCTGTGTCTTCTTCTGGCTTCACACATCAGGTTTTATTGCAGCTGCCTGGGAATCTCCTATCCAATCAGCAGCCTCTGCTCCAGTGGCATCACTTCCTGTTCTTCTTTTCCACCATCATGTGTGTAAGATGTCATCATCAGGTCCATTACCTGTTAATGAAAGCTCCTGGGAGCAATCACGCCTCCCTCCGTCCTCCCTGCTCTCAGTTTCCTCCTGAAGGTCAGTTTTTAAAATAAACACATTCAGACTAGTCTCTGTTCTCCAACTGCACCATCCGTGTGCTCCGATCGCACTCCACACGAGACATCAGATCTCTCCCAGAGAAACATTAAATGTCTGCAACCTGAGCGGGTCTGCAGGTTCACCGAGGCAGACTTTGGAAGCACAAGAAACAGAAAGCAAACACGAGAATGGGCCGCAAATGAAACTGTGCATAAAGTTCACGACTGCTGCAAAACAACGGCAAAAAGAGACAAAACTCCCACCAAGACACACAAAGCAAAGTCAAAAAATGTAGCAAGGCAACAACAAAATGAGCACAAAGACGCAAACAAAGAGAAAATGACAACAAACGTCAGAGACATGAATAGTTACTAAATAACAATAAAAAGTAACAACAGAGACGCAAAAATAAGAAAAAAAGATACAAATAGTTCTGAAACCAAACAATTTGTAGTTCTTTTGCATCACAAATAACAACAAAGAAACACAAAGTGATACAAAAAAACAACAAAACCCAAACTTCTGTCAGACATGCTGCTGCCACACTGACTGATGCAGTTATGTTTACAGTATTAATAATAAAGAGAAGCCATCTTGGACAGGAAGTGGCTGCAGAAGTACAACCAATCACATTCCTCTGCTGGCGTGCAGTTTCGTGTCAGGAGTGCCGTGTCAAAGTTAGGATGAGGTCATACGGCGACGTGTTTTTCTGTCCTGCCGTGAACTCGAAGTTGATCCCCATCTTCTTTGTGTTTCTGTTGCTATGGTGACAGGGCTCTCTCCCACTTATCCTCTTGGGGTCGTACGACCTCCGTTCCACCCATCCGTCCCTTCAGGATGGAGGATTTGGTCATTGAGAAAACACACCTGGGTTAATAACGGTAATGACACTGCAGCTAATATGCTAATAATAAGCCCACCATCCCCCAACCAATCACCCTTTAATTAGTCCACGACCTTCTCTGCTCGAGGTGATGTCATCTTAGCACTCATTTCTTTCCTTCCTGTTGCCCTTTGAGCAGGACACACAAGTCTAAATACAGGAGCCTATAAGTCTGCAGTGCTGTGAATAACTGAGCCCACAGAACCTGCTTTAGCACCAATAACCTGAAATAAAAGTAAAGTGTGACTCTATGAGTCTGTTGCATTATTGTTGAGGACTTCTGGTCCACTGGTCTTCACAGCGTTGCTTCAGTTCATTGACGTGTGCAGCATTTATCCATGCACAGCTCTCTGCGCGCTGCAGCACTTTGATTCTTTTCTTTTTCAGCCGTTCTGTTGGAGATCTGTTGCTGTGCTTGGATCATTGTCCTGTTCATGGTCAGAGCTTTAGCTGTGGGACAGACAGGCTCACACTGGCATACAGAGGAGTTCATGGTCCATTCAGGGACTGTGAGGTGCCCGAAATGTTGGTTTTGTGCTTTATGGATTTACAAAAGAGCCATATTTGTTCGCTCTATCTCTAACCGTGCCGTCATGAACTTTAACCTTTAACATGCTAACTGAGACCTGTATAGTCTGAGATGGAGCTTTTGGGTTTGATAGGGTGACTTTGCTGAGACCACTGGTGGGAAGATTGTGGAATTGTGTTAACACACCTAAATCCACCCGAGGTGGTTTTAATTCCCATGGAAGCAGTGAAGGTGTTCTTAATTTTTCACAGGACTGCACAGAGTCCTATCTTCTGTGGCGGTTCTGTGAAGTCAAACCAGGTCCAATACCAAACTGGATCTGAACGAGCAGACGCTGTAACCAATTTTATTTTCTTTAAATTATTGAATAAAAAACAAATAGTCACAAAATTGTGTTATGAGCCAGTTAACAAAAGTTAACTATCACTTTCTAGCAATGACGTTATGGTTAGCCAAGCTAGCCGACTAACGTGTTCTCTGAAATAGTTTCTGTCTAAACCTGTGAGAGATTTAGTTTCTGTCCTCATGTGCAGTTTGTGTTGGAGTCTGTGTTGTGCTGGGAGAACAGCGTCTGCTGTTTGGTGGTGTTATGGCCCTTTAACACAGGCGGTAGCATACGCTGTGCTAACTGCTAGCTTCATTGTTTGTGTGATTTTTTATCACCCACTAATAAGACGTAACCCCTGTCTAAACTACACACTTTGCCTACCTAAATACAACAAGCTACTTTACTGTCTAAACAAACCTGGCATGCTCAAGTTTGTCTAAACATGTTTGCTACATGCCTGAAAAGGCCTTTAGCATCCAACTCTATTTCTACGCTAAAGTTAGCTAGCATTTCTTGGAGTGTTACAAGTGTGACTCCATCACAGTGGATCTGTGTCGCAGTTATTTTACTGATTTTGTGGTGTGATGTCCGAGTGCTGGTTATTTGATTACTTCCTTGAATGCTCATATAACTTATTGTCGGTTGAGCTGCTGTTCTTGTACGTTACGTGGAAACAGTTAGGCGCTGTCAGTTGATTCACTTGGCTGAACGGGAATCAGGAGCGGTTAAACTAACAGGAACATTTAAAGGTGAGAAATAAGTGACGCTTCAGGTGAGTCATTGTTTGCCCTTTTTGGACCAGAGTCATCAGTAACGTCACCCTGGCAACAGAGACAACACAGTTACCTGCAGCAAGGGTCAGGGAGTGGGCTTGTGGAGCCAACATGGCTGACGAAACGCTTTGGCAAAGCAGCATCGTGCCAAGAATTCAGCTGTCACAAACGTAATTAAAAAGGTTATTAGCAAATCAGGTCAGCTGACGTATTCAAAGCCTGACTCGCGATGGTGACGCTGCATCAAAGCTTAATTCCTCAGAAGCTGCAGGATATTACCCTCGACGTCCTGAAGCCAGCAGAGGCTCTGAAGCTCTTTAGTTTGTTCACAATCAACTGGTGAAATCTGTCCATCAAAGCAGCAGCCTGACAATGTCCACTAGAGTCCGCCCCCATACACACCCATGTAAAAAATATTTAAAATGTTCAAACTTCACAGCAGAAATTACCTGAGTAAACACACACTTATTGTGGTTTTTTTTAATAACTCAGCCATGTGGATTTTATGAAGCCTTAAAGGTAGAAGATGGATGCTGAACAACACAAGGAAGTTTCTTACACTCATTAACTGCTTTGTATGAGTAGCTTTGTATGATTCACAAATCAAAATAATCCTTACTTTATAGAATCATATACCAGTCCTCTCAGTTCATCCTCTGTCTCAAATGAGCAGTTTTAGCTCCTCTTTAAGGTAATGCTCTTCTGATTGGATGCCCCTCATAAACTAAAAGCTTGGTGG
Organism: Pelmatolapia mariae; assembly: GCF_036321145.2. NCBI lineage: Eukaryota > Metazoa > Chordata > Actinopteri > Cichliformes > Cichlidae > Pelmatolapia > Pelmatolapia mariae. The sequence goes on along the minus strand of NC_086239.1, from coordinate 38,942,738 downwards.
GTGGAGCTTCAGTGCCCACCGGCCATATTAGAGATGTAACCTCTATATGACATCAGATAAACGATAAACTGACTGTTTACAGCCGTCTGAGCTCTTTATTAGAAACTTTGGCCATGTGGAACATGAACAGGAGATGTTTATAACAGGAAACAAGGAGAAGCAGAACAGGCCCACGGTCACATGTCTGATGAACCTTCGCAGGTTTAAGTGTTTCCACTGCTGATGTGGTGGTGGTGTAGCTAAGAGCAGCTCCTGGATTGGTAAACTCCTGTGATGAGAGTTTTGTGTGTCTTTGTTTTGGTGTCTGACTACCTTCAGACCTCCCGATAACCTTCAGAGCAGATCCACAGAGAGCCGCAGCTCAGCTTTCACTGTGAGAGCCGACTGAGTAAACAGTGAGATCCAGGAAAGCCGGAGGCGTGAGACCGAGGACGGCAGGGAATATCCAGGGGGAATCCTACCGGCTTGATTTGGCCCAGAGAAGCTTCACTCACAAGATCTGAGTCATCCGATCCATGAATCATCAGCTGGAGCTTTACGCCGTTACCGCAGAGTCAGCAGGACGGTGGACCGACGGGACAGAAAATCCTGCAGGGAGACAAATGAGCAACACTTTCTTTTCCGCTCCGAGAACTCTAATCTCCTTTAAGGGGACAGTTGGCGGAGCACAGACTCAGCTCTGCTTTTTTATGGAGGGAAGTGAGAGCAGCCACCGGTGCCTGAATAACAGCTGAAGGTTGCAGGATATTTACCAGGCTTGGGCTAAAGACGGGAGGACTCGGCACAGAGCTGGGAAACACAAAAGTTCAAGTACAAAAACGAGTCTAAGTTTCAAAAGCTGAAGAGCTCAGCAGACATGTCTCAAACACCAGTCCAAAAACAAAAAAGTGCTTAGCCAGTGAACAAACCCGGATAATCTTAAAATGAGCAAAATTCACAAAATGGATAGAACAGAAGGCCTTTGTTAATGTACAGGTGAACGATGCAATGTGAAGCATCTCTCGAGCGGTGCAGACATCATAAATATATATGAATGGAAATAAGAGTTAAAATGAGTTAAAATACACGCACATGTATCTCGCAGTCTCTAGTAGTACTGCAGTGTTTTAGTTTAGAGTTTGGATCAAAGTTTTTCTGTCGTCTGAAGGTTTCGGTACGAGAGCTCTCAGAGAGACTTTCCTGTGTTCGCAGAGTGAGGGTCGTTTTTATACAGCAAGCCTGTTTAACCAGATGAGTCGCCCCCTGCTGGCTGTTAAAAGAAGGCACCTTTGTGTTAACTTCACTTTGGCGTCTTTTATACTGTCTCTGTTTGCAAAGAAGAAAACTTTGTTCACATTATTGCAATAAAGAAGTTACAGGCGCCTCTGAATAACTGAGTCCAGTCTTGATTGAAAGGAAGTTTCAAAATAAAAGTCACGCTGATGTTGAAGAAAGGGGCAACGCAGGCGTGTCAAAAGCTGCAGTTCCTCTAATGTCCACTTGAGGCTCCGGCAGTGAGTCTGTCCTCGTTAAAACTTTACAGCAGAAATAATCATGTTTACGGCCTGGTACAAAAACAGCCGCGGTCTCTATAATAGCTGTGTATTAAGTTTGATAACTAGGGGGCGTGGCTATGTCCACCTTTAATGATCAAGTGAGCAGTGAGTTATTTTTATACAGCTGGACTTCTTTTTGAAGCACAGAAGCCATGAAAATAAAGTAAAAAAATAAAGTAAAGTGCACAGTAGCAGCTGCGGCGATGTTAACCTGCACTCGTGAGAAAAAGCTTAAAATAAACACGAGGCCGGTGGGGAAGTTTGTCCGAGGCCAGACGATCCGAGAACCTGATCCGCTGACAGAGGTTTGCTGCTGTTTGACGGACGACAGAGACGTCTCAGGTTTGATTCCTGCTAACGACCGTGCACGTCTCCTCGGACGGCCCTTTGTTACCTGATGCGGCCAACAGACGGAAACAAACATTATGACGTCTCAGCAGACAGAGGAGCGCTTGTTTTGTGCGTCTGTGGCAACGACAGCTGCAGGGACGAGCTGATGGAAAAGAACAAATTAATTTAACACACAGCCGGTGGGCGGGTGGGGTGGGGGTGGTGTTCCCAGTTTCCAGTATCTCTGACCTGCTGGAGCTCCCTCACACTCCCGTTGAAAGTGTTCCAGTCATGACTTTGCGGTTGTGACCTGGACTCGACCCGTCCCACACAGCAGACCTGCGAAAGCCATCAGCTGCTCTCAGTCTCACCGACAGCAACACAGCTGCGACTAAAGGGACGAAACAACCAAGCGGATGGTTACAGCTCACCACAGCAGCCCACACATAAACTCTCTCTTATTTACACAGTGTTCACGCTTCCTTACGGCCTTAATGAGAGCTCACTAATAATTCTGATTATGATTAATGTGCCTGAAAGAAAACATCGGCTCATATATCAGAATATCGGCTCTGATCCTTCGGACTCACCGAGCTGTTGGTGTTTAACTTTAAATCTTTAATTCAGTTGTGTCCCGTTTATTATTTTAGGTTTTGATCTTCGTGTTCAGCCCCAACTCGCCGGACCACCACGCTCCCAAGGCATGCTGGGAAAGCAGCAGAGGTCTGTTTTCTTTGTGTTGATTGGCTGGCTGCTTGCCTTTGTTTTTATACCGACTAATGAGCCAATCACACGGCTCACTGACACACGCGGGGTGACGAGCGTGATGAGAAGCAGCTGGTGAAGAAGCAGTACCTCAAGTGTGTGCCTGTCCTCCAGGTGGCGCCAGAGGAGGCGCTCGGGGTCATTCGTCGTGTCCTTCAGGACTGAAGAAGATGCTGTGAATTACTTTTATTGTCATCTGTCATTTATCTTTGCTTTCTACATCATTGTGGAGCCCTTAGTGCACAGTGAGGATTAAATGATGTAAGATGGTTCATTTTGTCGTCATTTTTTTGTGATTTCTCAACTGTTAATTATAATTTTTTGTCTCTTTGTGATGTTTTTGGTTCTTTTATGTCTCTGTGGGATTTGATTGGCTAATGCTGCATCAGTTTGTTTTCATTTTCTGCCCTTTTGGACCATTTTCTACGTGTTTGCAGATATTTTAAACCACTTTTTGGCAATTTTGATGCTGTTTTTGGTTGTTTTGTGTGTTTGTTTGTGTTTGTGGGTATTTTGTGTCAGTTTGTACACACTGAAGCTGACATTCTGACTCTGTGCGTGTTTCCAACCCGGCAGCCTCCGTCAGAGGCTGAGGTGAAACAAAAACTGTGGTCAGTCAGAAGGAGGAAACACTTTAGTGTAAAAGGCTCCTCCAGTGTTAACCCGTCATCCCACAGCTGTAGTTCCTCCTGTGGCCACAAGGTGGAGGTATATTAAAGCAGCTTTTGTGTCTCTCGGTTGTTTCATAGCATCTCCTGTCTTTTTTCTCGAATTTTATATTATTTGAAGTCCTTCTGGCGCTTTTGCTCCTCCTGCTTTTGTCACTTCTGGTCATCCTTTAAAGTTTTGTGATTTCACATCATTTTACGGTCTTTTTTTGTGTGTAATTACATCTGTTTGTGGACAGTTTTTGGTTTTATGTCTCGGTGCCTTTTTGGAGGTAATTTCATGTGACTTTGTGTCCATTTCACTTTTGTCTTGGGGGAATTTCATCGCTCTTTGAGGTCATTTTGTTATTTTGTGTCCACATGTTGCATCTTTTTGGCCAACTGTTTGTCATTTCACATCATGTTCTGACCTGAAGTGACATTTATGACATTTACAATAAAGGACCTTTATTGTAATGTATTTATTGTTGTGCAATTTTACATCAGGTTGTGGCTTTTGATTTCTTTTTGTTTGTTCTGATCGTGATTTTGTTGTTTTTCATCACATTTTAATAACTGCATTGAAAGTTTTGACATGCTTTTGTAATTTTACATCCTTTGTGCACATTGTTATGTTTGGTTTGTGTTGTTTTTGTCAAGTTTTTTTGTTTTATTGTTGTGTTAATTAAAAAAACAAAAGATCCCTGAAGAAGAAACATAGCTGTAAAAACTCTTTCTGGTTTCTGTTGAATAAAATTTTAATGCTGAATCCCTGGAGTGTGTCTCAGGTGCAGACCCTCGCTGTCTCCAGGTAACTGTGCTGTACTTCAACTGTCTCTCGGTGTCTTCGCCGTCTGCTCTGATTATGAAGCTGCTAAAATCTTTTTTCTTTTTTTTTTATCTGAAGTTCACTGAGTTTGTGTTTTTTACATAAAATGATTCTCACTTTGAAGCACAAAAGCTTTGATTTGATTTACTTGGGTTCACTGACCCTTTAAGTGATGCAACTTTTTGAGTCTCTCTTTGAACCCTAATTGGCTGCTGCAGAGTGAAGGAGGTAAACAACAATTAAACAAAGTGTGTGTGTGTGTGTGTGTGTTTTATTGGCAGGTACCTGAGGACCTGATTGATGCCAGCGGCCCCCCGCGACAGCAAAACTGTGGCAGCAGCGCTCTGATTGGTGGGCTCTTCCCTGGTCTGAGCGTGCTCATTGGGGACGCTCTGGCCTGGGTCCATCGCTACAGTGTGAACACACACACACAGACACACACACACACACTCTCACACACACACATATCTGTATGCCCTTCTGAGGACCGACACTGAAGGCTGATGAACTCCTAACAAATATTTACACAAATCTCTGATTTTTAAACCAGTTTTAAAAATGTTTAAAAGAAAAACTTCTTTCTAAATGTTCTTCTAAATATATGTTTTGAGTAATGCTGTCAAAACCTTCCTTCCTTCGTTTCCTTGTTTATTTTTGTCTTTTTCTTTCCTTCCTTCCTTCCTTCCATCCTTTCTCTGCTCCTTCGTCCCTTGAGTCCTGTCTTCTTTTTGTAAATGACACTCTGTGAGGTGGGGAAGCTGTTTTATGGTGACTCTGTCGTGACTGCAGGTTTCAGACGTTTGCTCTACATTTTTCTGACCAGGAAGTTTCATCCATCTTTTATATACAGTCTGTGATGATGACATCATCCTCCTTGTGGTGTTCGTAGATGTCGTTCAGTCCTGGAGGAAGATCGCTGCTCCATTTTTAAAGTCTGCACGTTTGTGTTCTTTGAACGCTGCAGCCACGCGTCCTCTCCCACCAGCTGTTACGTATCACCAAACTCCACCCATCTCCAGTGTTAGACACACAGTGGAGTAACACATTAAACGTTGTTGTGCATTCTCTGAATAGCTCGATTTTCTTTCTTTCGCTGCTACTACTACTACGGTTGCCATGAGGACCGGCGTTGTTGGCTCGCCGGTTGCCCCTTCAGGCTTGGCTGCTGTTCAGACACTCAGTGTTTGGTTTAGAGACACAACAGCCACCGGCAGCCCCGCTCTCGGCCCTTTCTGCTCTTGTTTGGGTGCTTTTGTGGTGGCGGTGGCTACACTCGTCTTTCAGAGGAGTGTGTGTGTTTAAAAGAAGGTTTTCAGGTTTACAAACCTCCTGTCACATTTTTAAGCACAGCAGTTTGTCCTTAGGTGACACCAGAGATTGGAGGCTTCGCACTCTGACGGATGGACGAAGGAGATTAAATAAGTTTGAAGAAACACAAAGACAGCGTGAATTCTGGTTCTCAGTCCAAAACTACTCGGGCACCAACTTATTTAAAGGATTTTCTTTATTTTTAATGTGAAGAACAAAAACAAAGACTTCAAAACTGACCGAAACATCTAGATCCTCATAGCAGGGTGAGGATGGCATCACTGCTGTGCTTCCCCGTTAACCTTGAGCTGGTCTCAGCTCACCTGTTCAGGGTTAGGAAAGTGAAAACACCTCACTGTGTCAGTGTCTTCTTTGGTTTTCAGTATTTACTGCTGTGCTGTCATGTTTGTAAAGTTTAAATCTGAACTAAGATTCCAACAGGAAACTTGTTGTGGAAGATGAATCCTGGTGAATCCCGACTTCATAAACTGGTGTTTGCAAACTTTTAGGCCTTCATGAACTTGATGTGTGCTGCAGACGTTAACAGCCTGAGACACTCAGAGCTGTTTTGGGGACATTAGCCGCTGTGTTAAATCGAGCCGTATTAGCACGGAGCTCTAATATGGAAGTAATGAAAAGCTGCGTGCTCAGATTTTAGATTTAGAGGCGTTAGTTTGCTGGATTCCTCTTGGGATTAAACCAGATTAGTTTGGGGAGTGGAGCGAACAACAGACCGACAGCAGTCCATGAGTCCGACCTGCTGCTGTTTGACTGAAATATCAAAAACCTTCAGCTTTTATGGGCTGATGATGGTTTTACTGAGGAAAACTGCACCAAACACTGTTGGGTAATGTTATCAATGTTAGCACTGATTAGTAGGTTTACAATGGAAGACACACGTAGACAAATGATCAGTTTCAAACATGTCAGTTGTTAACATTACATCAGCTGTAGTTGCTTCTTATATAAAATTTTAATCACCCTGCTGTATATCATCATGAGAGGATTGGCCATGTGGATGCTGCATGTGGCTAGGAGCAAAAAAACACATGCACAAAACGGCACAGTTTAAATGTTAAAGGTTGCGTTTGCCGCTTTGGTCACTGTTTTAACTGTAATTTAAAGTAAAGCTGAGATATTTGACTTGAAAAGATAGAAAACGGATCCAAACCAGTTGCCAGGTGTACATTGCAAGTCTAAACTAAAAAGCTTCCATTGGCCACGATGAGGAAACGTACTATAGATGTGCAAAAGTCTGTACTGACTAACATCCAGCCATGAAATGAGTGTAAATTCTTGGGTTCTCCAATAGTGCAGAAAAGAGCACCTTCTTCCTGTATTTATTTTGTTGCTCTCCGACACATCCAGCCAATCAGTGGAGGGAACATTCTCACGTGGTTTGCAGTTTGGCTTTTTGGTTGGCTTGGAGTTCACCTGGATTTTCCTCTGTGCGAACAGAACCCAAACTACGAGACAAAGCTACGTTTAGAATAGAATAGAATAGAATAGAATCGCCGTTTATTGTGATTGTCATGTACATCGAAATGATGGGTGCTCCACATCAACTGTGCAGGAATAAATGACAAACAGGAGAAATATGTATAATTAAGAGGAACATATAAAAACTATGCAAACTCATCAACTGATTTGGGCAGGGTGATTCATAGACCGATTAGCAGATTAGTCGACCAAACCCTGTAAGAGAAGCAGACGACTTGATTTTCTTTGAGTATGAGGCATGATTTCCAAACCTGCTGCTATGGGTTGCAAATAGCTCAGTAGCCTAACTCTAACTCTTAGAAGGAATTTTTCAGTATGAATAATTTCACTGGAAATATTTAATTCAGTAAGTTTCTAAATAACAATGGCATCATTTAACCTCTCGCCCTTGTTCTTTGTAAATGTCATCATCTATTAACCTCTTCATTTCAAAGTTTTACTAAATATAATATAACAACTTGAAAATTTTAATTAATTTTTTTCAAAGTGAGGAAGTTAAACTGTTGAAACTAAAATCTGAAATTTCTCAGAACAGTTTGAGCTTTTTTTCTCCACTAAACGGAGAAACATTTGAATGGTTCTGTGATCGTCTCCAGTGTTTAGAGAACAAAAAGCATCATGTTACAGCGATTCAGTTACACCACCTGAAACTGACTGACAGTATACAGGTTTGCCTCACTTACAGGAGGATTAAATCTCCCCTCCTTTCAGTAACAGGAAGAACGCTTTGTACAAATGTTTAACACGCTTCAGTAGTGGCACACTTTCATTCACACACTCAAACACTTGCTGACCTCTTCTAATCAGCTCGCTCATACAGACGGCCAATCAGAGGGACTGCTGGTGCTGATGTCACCAGGTGTGTTGGTATATTGTTCTGAATGAGGGATCGGCATGCTGCCTGGGTGACACCTGACTCCTCTCTGCTGTTAGTGGTGTTTGGAACATAAGCTGTCATTTTGACCTGTCGATATATTTCATTGCAGGTTGTTGAAATAAATGTGAAAAAACAGGAAAAACAAGAGGACAGAACTCACAAAATAATAATTATAGTCTGAAATCTGTTAGTCCGAACAGCTGTGTTCATCAAAGATAAATCGCAGATGGTCAAGACAAACATTACTGCAGGGTGATGTGCTATCACGGCTCTTTATTCTTCTGAAACATAAATATGCTCTTATAGAAGTATCATCAGCATAAAAACTGCTTTGTGAGGGAACCCTCACTTTCTATCTTTAGATGATTGATTTGATTGAAGGAAATTCTTTATTTTTCAATAAACCTTTAAAGAAGAGAATATGAACAGAGGCTGGATGTACAGACGGTAAAGAAAGATGTTTTACCATGAGTTGGTGTATAGCACAGGCGTCGAACTCCAGGCCTCGAGGGCCGGTGTCCTGCAGGTTTTAGATGTGTCCTTGATCCAACACAGCTGATTTAAATCGCTAAATTACCTCCTCAACATGTTTTGAAGCTCTCCAGAGGCCTGGTAATGAACTAATCATTTGTTTCAGGTGTGTTGACCCAGGGTGAGATCTAAAACCTGCAGGACACCAGCCCTCGAGGCCTGGAGTTTGACACCCCTGGTGTACAGGAATAACATGAAGTAGAGTCCCGTTAAACAGAAAGCAGACCCAAAATGCAGAGAGGTTGGAGTTAATAAACAAAAGCTAACCTTGATGACCTCTTTTTTTTTACCTTGGTGAAAAAAAGCAAATAAACGTCAGTAAATGACTGAAGGAAACAGAGTACAAACATCCACAGCATGACATGACAACACACACACACACACACACTTCATATATACAAAGACATCATCAGCATAAACAGATTTTGAATTTATTGTAGTGAAACCACCATGACCTCCAGCGGGATGCATCCTCCTGCTTCAATCAATCCTTTAAAGGACGCAAACTTAATTTAGTTTAAAAACCCTGTTTCAAAAACGCTGTGCCGAATGTGAACTAAACCAGAATTCTAATAAACTGCAACTTTACTTACAATAGAACATGAAAACATATCAAAAGCCTTTCAGACGTTCAAACGTTTTTGCTGCCCTTAAATTCAAAATGAGAGCACATTTTCCAAAAAACTGTAAAATGTCTTGATTTAAACATGTGATATATTTTCTGTCGTATTGTGAATAAAATATTGGTTTATAAGGTTTACAGCGTGCATTCTTTTTCTGTATTTTAGACAGCCTTCCAAATTAGTTGAATTTGGGGTTGTTAAATTTGAGTTGCACATCTCAAAAGCACTTTATGGATTAAGATAAACATCTGAAAGGTATGATATGATGCCTTCTGCTGTTCTGCAGAGACTACAGGCTGAATGTGTCCCTTAAACAAGTTGTGCTGTGTAGTAGCTCCTGGTGAAGCTTCAACCTCTCCAGACCTGTGAGCGTCACTGAGGTTATTGATTGGTTGACTCCATTTACTAACATAATAAGCTAACTTGTGTTAGAGAGGCATCGAAGCACATGAAGCATAGAAGTCTCATCCTTTTAGATTTGAGTGGGAAATGTTTCGGTCCACGGGCTGTTTCAGGTGATGTTACCGTCTGATTGCACACAAAGTGTTTTTCATGTGTTAAAGACATTTGATTGTCAACCTGTCAGCAGCCGGGGTTGTCAGACTGATAAACTGATGTAATATGAGAACATGTTTCTTTCATGCCGGAGGTGAAGCAGCTGGTTGGTCCGCCTCAGAGATCAGAACCATGGGCGATCGAGGTTAGACGCCTGGAGGTGTTTCTCTCTCTCACAGGGCTTTAATTGGCCCTGAGCTGCCAGCAGGGCGCCATTGTGCACGTAAAAGAAGCTTAGCAGCACGAGGCTGGCAGCCAGCGACACACACACACACACACACACACACACACAGAGCTGGGAATGATGGCCGGGTGTGATATGTGTGTGTGTGTTGGTGTGTGTGTGTGATATCATGCATGCATGAATGTGTGTGTGTAACGAGGATATTACATGTCCCGTGTGTCCATGTTTGTGTTTTGAGGGGGGTAGTTAATGTGTGTGTGTGTCTTCAGTTTATCTCCACAGGAGACACTCAGGTTTAACCAGGCAGGTTAACACACACACACACACACACACACACACACACACACACACACACACACACACACACACACACACACACACACAGATTGATTTCTTTCTTCTTATGCAGCCATAAACGTGACCTCGAGCAGCGTGTTGGCCGTATTTCCTGTCCAAGTGTCTCCTGCGTTGGACGACACTCTCGTCTTTTTGCATCGCTCTTGTTCTTTCGAGCGGACTCGAGTCTCAGATACTCTTCAGTGGTCATTCACGGCCTCTGCAGCTCGCTATCAGTGCTGTTCACGTGCAGCACATCTTTAAGTTTACAGCTCGTGGTCAGTTTGGACCTTATAAAAACTGCACTTGGGAATTCTCCCTAACCCTCGTTCCAGAACAGCTGCAGTTCTTCTTGGAGTTCCTGTTTGGATGTTAATGAGCACAAATTAGCAGGTAATCAACTTCAGGTGATCAGGTAGCACTCCACGGTCACTTCTAGCTCCAAAAAATCCCTCCGCTAACACAAAGCTAAAGCTTCCAAACATTCAGAAGTGTTTACTGTGTCTAGTGTACGGCTGGAGCAGCTCAGTGTGACTGTTGCATGGAGGTTTTTAGGCTTTCATGCCTCCTGCAGCTTGTGCTCAGACATTCTCATTCCTGTGTGGTGTACAGCACAGACGCCGTGGTTTATGGGGACCATATGAGGGTCTGTGGTTGACGAGTGAGGGTTGTTATTGGTGTGGGAGTGTTGAAATGTGGTTTACGGTTCCCCGATTGTGGTCATGTCGATGGTTACCGTCTTTGGTGGGTTCACCGGCTTCTCCTGGATCCAGTTAAAACTTTTCTGAGTGAAGCAGCAGATTGTTTAATCACAGCGAGGTCAGATTTGGGTGTACCTGAGGTGGGGGTGGCGTCCAGCGGAGAACAGGCTGCTGGCAGTCAGGCAGCCGCTGCTGTTGTCCAACAAATCCTGCCACCCGGCCCACTGTTATTAGGATCCCAGCAGGGAGGAGGAGTAAGGAGGAGGGCGGGCGGGATTTAACATCTGTCCCACTGAACCTGTGTGAGACCACCAGGTAGCCCACCTGTAGCCCTCCATACTGCCCTGCGGAGGGGTAATTATCAGCTAACTGCTGCCGGCTCCGGAGGCAGTTTGTCAGATGCAGGTTGAAGGTGTTAAAAGCAGCAGACATTAAAACACGTGAGCTTTTCTTCACAGCCACACGTACACAAACACACGCATCCTTCGTTTCTATGACTCTGACTACAGCCGACGTGAATCTGTCAAAAATCACATAAATGTAAAATATTCAGTGTTTGCAGACGTCATCGTGACTCATGAATTATTTTAGATATTTCAATTTGTGTCTCTTCTTTTTTCCTCTTTGTAATTTTTTGAGTTTTTATGTTTTTGTTTTACATTTGTAGTTTTTTAGTTTTTTGTGCACCTTTGTTGTTGTCTGATTGTGTATTTTTTTAAATTCACATTTAAAACCCACGCTCCGGTGTTCCAGGACTGAAGCCCGGCTGATCAGGTGCTGATGAAGAGGTTAACATACATATTTTTAAAACACAAACAGCACTTGTTGCCTGGACCCTCACTGCTCTCATTAAAGACTCAAATAAATTCACACTGAACTGACGACGGCTGTGATGATGAAGCCGCACAGGAACCCATGTCAGAGTTTCAGTGCCTGGCTCAAAGACACTTCAGCAGACACCAAACTAAACCAGCTGGCTTCGGTGGGTCAGTAATCCTCCGACCTGCTGCCTGTCGGACGCGTGCTGGTGAGCTACGGCAGCCCGGAGGCTCTGTGTAATTGGCAGAGGGCGTCCTGATCCAGTGGCTGTGAATGAGAGCTCAGCACGAAGGCCGGCTGCAACGGAGACACTTCAAAGAGGAGCTGAGAGGGCGACCTGCTGACCGACACTCCCAAACACACCCCCTGTCTGCCAAACACGCACGCACACACACACACGCACACACACACGCACGCGCGCGCACACACACACACACACACACACACACACACACACACACACACACACACACACACACACACACAGCGCTGCTGACTTTACCGAACCTCTGACTTTTCCTCTGGTGCTACCACGAGGTGGATGTTTGTAGTTTCCATAGAAACCGTTGAACCACAGTTGTGATGAGCTCTCATCAGTGTGGAGGTCATCAAAGAAAGATGCGATGCCATGATTTCAGTTTGACGAAAAACAGGCGCGATGTGTCATGTTTATTAAAAATCCAACGTTGATATTAATAAAGAGCAACTAAAGGAGCAGACATGAAAACTACAAACTAACTAACCATCAACTCTGAGCTTGAGCAGACAATAAAAGATCATCTGATCCTCAGAAGGTCTTAAAATTACGTAACCCAAACCTCCGATGAACTACAACACGCGACATATTACACCCTGTAATTATTCATTCAGCATGAGCTGAACCAAAACACAGAGTCCATCCTTACTCCATGGAGCTCAGAGGGGAAACCTACAACCTTTGAATTTCTTCCTCAAAAGTGGGCTAGAAGTCCAACGCACTGCCCGCTGTGCCACAGAGCCACACATGTTTGACAGCAGCAGGCTTGTACAGTGGTAGAGGGGTGAGGCTCCTCACAGTCACTGAGTGGACCACAAACTCCTCCGTATACCAGTGTGAGGCCGTCTGTCCCACAGCTGATGACCCAAGCACAGCAGATCTGCACCAGAACGACTGAAAAAGAAAAGAATCAAAGTGCTGCAGAGCTCAGAGAGCTGTGCATGGATGAATGCTGCAAACCTCGATGAACCGAAGCAACGCTGTGAAGAGGAGTGGACCAGACTTCCTCCAGTGATGTCAGAGACCGATACAGTCAGACACATCTCTGTTAATTAAATACTGAAATGATGGGCTGTCTCGTGTTTTTTGTATTTGAGTCGTTTCGGTTCTTGAGCTGATAGTTCCCCGGTGAGGGAAGAACATCCCAGCAGTATCTGAAGCTGTGATGGTGGATTTGGAACAAGTTTGTCACAATGTCCAATTCCTGGATCCAGATCCATTTTTTTCCAGACCCCACCTGTGATGCAAATCAATCCATACATTTGGAGTTAATCTGAGACTGTCCTGTCTGTACTGGAAGGCTGCTCGTTTCACTCCAGCTTTTATTGGTATGGTTTAGTTTTGATCAGTTTCAGTGTTATTTTAAGTCTTTATCATGATATTTTAATGGTATTCTTTAGATGTCAGTAAATAAAATGACCAGAGCCTCAGCAGGTAAGCAACAATTATATAACACAACAGAGTTTTAGTTCTGTTTCTACTTTTTATTCTTAATTCAGTGAATAAAATGTTTTTCACGCCTAGTTTTAGTTTTAGGTTTAGTTTTGATTCATTCCAGGAAACTTTGAAATCTTAAGTCTGTAGAGCTCCTTTAACTGCCTCCTCCATGAGTGTGCTGAACCTGCCCTCTCCTGCAGGCTCTGCATATGGCCACTGTGTTCACACTGCTGCTATTTGATGAGCAGCAGGTCTGCTGGTGGAGCTCATTAACCCCCCAGCCTCCACCCCATCTACAAGCGCTTAACCAGCCACAAAAGCTGATGGGGAAAGTCATTTTTAATGGTTTAGCGGTCTCACAGCAGGGGTGGGGGAACAGATTTGTCCCTCAGCTGGTGGTGAAGAGCTGCCTGACGCTGCCTGATCTTGACTTTCAAGACCAGAGTAAACGATCTGAGCCTGAGAGCCATTGCTGCAGCCAACCTCTGACCTCTGACCGAGCAGAGAGCTCAAAGGTCGCTGCATAATCCGCTGTATTGTACTCAAAGAAAAATAAATGATGTATCTCCCTGCACCTCCTCTTTTTTTCCTCCTCCCTTTCTTCTTCGTCCCTCTTCCTCCGTTAATGTGTCACCTCGCTGGAATGCCGGTCTGTGAATTAGACTCCTAATTGTTGCTGCAGTTTAACAGACCTGCTGTCAGACTGCAGATTAACTCTCTGCGTGTGTGTGTGTGTGTGTGTGTGTGTGTGTGCGTGTGTGTGTGTGTGTGTGTGTGTGTGTGTGTGTGTGTGTCAGTGATAAATCTCAGCACTAGCAGCTGCAGACAGGTTACACTTGCTCCATCTCTGCATTCAAACCTGTGAACATACATCCTGGTCATGCCTAAATGCACTGAGCTGCTGCCGTGTGATTGGCTAATGAAAGGTTTGTGTTAAGGAGACCAGGTGAACAGGTGTACCTAATACCTAAAACCTGATCCATCCATCCATTTTCATTCCAGCTCCATCAACCACTCACATTATTGTGCTATCTACTGTACAATATAAAGCGCCTTGAGGCGACTTTTGTTGTGATTTGGCGCTATATAAATAAAATTGAATTGAATTGAATTGAATCTGAAAACATCTCTTCCCTCCCATCGCTCGCATCCACGGCAGGAGCAGAAGTCCATTTTACAGTCCTCGTTATCCAGGACTGCTCAAGGACCGGGCCTTGTGAGTGTCAAACATGAGGCCCAGGGCCAGAACTGGCCCAGCAGAGACTCCAATGTGACCATCTGGACGGCATTTTTAAAATATGAAAGAGTGCAAACATTTTGGACTTCCAACTTTTAATTTTCATAATTTTGACAGTTTGTCCTGCTGAGAACAGCCCCCGTACTCCCATTCACACTCCACCAAAGTAATGAGTAATAAACAATTAACGGACAGAAAGATTCTCACCTTTTCTCTCTGGTCCCACTGCAGACACTTTTACTACAGAAAAATACATTTTCTGTAATTTTACACATTTACAGCGCAAATCTGGCTGAGATTGTTTTCCTTTACTACAGCTGTGTTTCTTTAACATGTAGAAAATCTGACCCAGAGCCTTATGTTTGACACCCCGACAGTATCACATAGCATGGTGTTTGCAGTCTGCCCACTGATCCTGTCACGTGTGGCTCTTTTCTCACTATTCCACAAAGTGCACTGAGTCCGCTTTCGCCTGAATGAATGAACTCAGAACTGGAGTTTTTCCGCGCCGTGCCTGCAGGGGGGACCCTCAGCTCCGTCCCGACAGCTGACTGCACAGACGGATCTGCACACGCACACCTGTCTGTGTGAGAGCTGCAGTCGGCTGCAGTCTGGCCGGACCCTCAGCCGGGCATCGCGACATTTCAGCCCGTCACCGCTTCTTTCGGGACCCGAGCGAGAGTCCGCTGAGCTTTACGCGCAACACGCACTCCGAAAACCCGGGAAGACTTCTGCGCCCCGCGGCTCTCCTGCGCTCTGAGTCTCTGCAGGTAGAAAACACGATGAACACGCAGCTGCTTTAAAGTGTGGACTTTTTTAACGCAGGCAGGTGCAGTGAGAGGCGCAGACCGCAGCGGAGTTTTAAAATAGATTTTAAAAGGTTTTATTAAACAGGTTTATTTAAAAGGTTTGGGGGGAGCTTTGGACACAGCTTCATATCTGTGTGGTCAAAAGCGGGAAAAATGATTGTGCTTACTGAGAAAGGTGCAGTTATTTTAATCCAGTGTTCAGTTTTTAACTATCCATTCTTATGCCAGTACTTTACACATTTAACGATTATAACAGTTACAGTCAGGGGCGTTTCCAGGGCTTTTAAAAATGAGGGAACCCACAGGAAGTGGGAATATTTAATCAGAAATGTAAAAAAAAGACTTATGGGTTGATTTTCATGCACTCAATCAGATGGATTACAAAGACTTTGAATACAGTAGTGTTGTGTTAAATAAGAGTTTTACAAAGTAGTGAGACAAGTATTTTGACTAAAGTAACCCCCCCACCCCCCATGGTTAGAGTCCATTTTCCCCTGAATTGTCTGAATTAAGAGATTCAAAGGGACACGGGGGAGTCTCCGGGCGTTTTTAAATGGGGTGGCACAAAAACCAAAACAGCACAGTGGTGGGATTTGGACTGTTAAGCAACGGTTCTGCATGCAGAACATTAAATCTTATCAAATCTATAAGAAGCAGATCTCTGATGTTTTTTGAAGAGTTTCTTGTCAATGTGTAAAATATCTGAGCTCTATGATGCATGGCACACACTCAGTTAATATTTTACAAGGTTTTTGTTATATTTATGTTTTTTTAAAATTATTATTATTAATCAGATCTGAATATGTTCAGAATGACGGTCATTCTGAACATATTCAGTAAAAGGACTAGATGCATTATCAGGGATTGTAACATCTAGTCTTTTTACTGAATATGTTCAGATTGAACATCATGGCAGTCAGTTTACATGCAGTTAAAAAAGTAACAGAACATTAATGTATAAATGAAGTTAACCTTATATACATTAATTTTAGTAAAACATTACTGTAATATTTCAGAACTTAACTTTTTTAATTGCTTTCTATGCACAAGTAGCACACATGCTTGACAGGATGACAGGATTTGCATTTTTTGGGGGGGATTATGGGTGAAGGGGTAATAATTAAAGTGGACACTCTGGTTTGCAGAAGTGCTTTCAAAGGAAATAAGCCATGAAGAAGGTTGTGACCGCTGCAAGAATATTAAAAACATGCACAGCATTGGGTGAAATATCTTCTAGTCCCTGCTGAGCTGCCCCCAAAATTTAACGCTAAATATCAGATGATTTAGTTCCAGGTTCAACTCCAGAATTACAATTTATAAAGCTCCAATACTTGGATTTTATTTTAAAATGTTGTATTAAATTCATTTTAAGTGCAGAATGAGCTAAAAAACAAAACAAAAAAACAACAACTAATTGGAGTGTGTGCACTTTTCCCATTGTGTATTGCTGCAGGCAGTAGTTTTACTGCTCCTGTTTTGTGATCTGTGACCTCTAGGGGTGCACTCTCATAGAAATGTTTACAGGAGTGGCCTCCTAACATCCTCTGGAGCATTTCTGTTGTAGATCCTCTTCTACAGTAGTTTTATGACAGTTTTGGCAGCAATGTCGGTCCAAATAGACCAAAACAACAATGAAAAATGGAATAAAAATGGCTGTTTGTTTTGGTATTTGTTGGCTCTATTTTTCATGGTGAGGAGAAAAGATTTCTTCTGTTCTGTAAGAGTAGCCACACTTCTTTAGGTACATTTTTTATTCTCGAAAACAGCCTTGATAGAGGTCCATCAGAGTTGGCTTGGTCTTGTTCATGCAGCTGAAAAACAGACCAGGGTTTCTGCAGTCCCTCTTGTTGCCTGCAGGGGGCAGACAGCATCACTGAATAAATGTTGTACAGATATCTCAGTGTTCAGGTGTCCATATACTTTTGCGTTCTGAAGTGTTGATCGTCACCATATCAACACTAGTCTGAACCTCAAACAACTCTTTGAAACCGTGAGCCAAAGTGTGGAGCAGCTAACGTGTCCCCACAAGGATTAAACAGCCCCCACAAAGATAGATACACAAGTATAAAAACACACTCCCTCCCTCCCTTCATTTGTTTCTCTGTAGGGATTCCCCGTCCTTCTCCATTTCTTCATCATCACCATCACCATCTCATGCTCCAGGCCCTGGCTCTCAGCCCAGACACTGTTGACTGTTCCATGGAAACCCTGGCCTCCGTTTGGGTCCATGACCCCGTTGACCTCAGCGACCTCGGAGAGCAGCGTGACGAGTCATCGCCCGAATGGGGTGAGTCCAACTAACAGCATCAGATAGTAACAGTAAGTGAGAGGCCGAGGATGCAGAAGGCAGCTGTACTCTGCTGACTGCGATGTATTCTTCATGGAAGGAATTATTCTACATTTCTATAAATGCCACATTCAGCAGAGTGGGAATCAGCGAGCTGGAGGATCATTCATCAAACACAAGAGGCTCCCGGCAGGTTCAACATGAGCGATCTGTCTCAGCTCTCTTTGCTGCAGATGGAAACATCCAGAACAGTTTATATTAAGATTCATCTTTTAATTTTCTCAGGCTCTTCTTTCTCCAAGAGTCCAATTTGTCAAGAATGCCCTGCCCTGGTTTCTCCACACTGCAGCTCCTCTAACGACCACTAGATGCTGCTGATGTGAAATCAGAGCCTCAAGACCAAAAACCAAAGACTTTATAACCATCCACGCATTGTCGTGAAGACTTTTAATAACAATTAAAGGAAGTTTCGATGTGGTAGAAGTGAAACCAGTACTGATGAAATGGAAGAAACCTGCATTCTTACTAATGGCCAGCAGGGGGCAGCTCCTCTGGTTTATATAGAAGTCTATGAGAATAAAAGCCTTCTGCTCATTTATGGTCGCGGCAGTTGGTTTCAAGTCCTTGTAAATCCAACATGTTTTAAATTAGGGTCACATTAGAGTCAGCTCAAAGCAAGCCATGGTTTACCATGCGAATGAAAGGTCAGCCCCGCCCCTCACCTGTCACATCTGTTTTCAAAAAGCTAAGATAGCGGCGGCTAACACATGAATACTTCATACTTCTGTCTCAGAATTACACCGTAATTAACCGGAACCTTCTATGTAGCCTGCAGAGTGCACCTCCAGAGAAATGTAACTAGACATCAGGTCGGTGCATACCACAAAGACTTGAATGGCGTGCAAGGTTGTGGTGTAGGAGAAAAATGAGTTTCTGGTTACGTCAGTTAGGACCTAGATTTCCTGCAGAAGTCTAAATCGAGCTATCAGTCCTCAGTTTGAGGGTTTAAAATTGGACCTCAGCAACTGGTGGTCTCACAGATGGAAGCCTCTGGGCCTGAAACATTAAGACAAATCTATTTATTTATTTATTTGGTTATGTGGACACAAGTTTCAAAAGAACCAAATCTCTAATGCCCAGCTGGAGGTTGCTCCAATCTAGAGCATACACTCCTGTGTTAAAATGTAATAAAAAGCCTACTCTGACTTTGAGAGCATGGTTTTGAATCCAGAGCTTCAGCCGGGCAAATAATCTGACTAAATCCTCCACTGCCACCAGTTTAAAGTCTGCTGTGTGTCTTCCTCTCAGAGTCTCATTGTGTCTTTGACTCCACGCCTCCGGCTGCTCTGATGTGGACGGAAGGTCTCTCTCCTCACCTCCAGAGAAACAAACAGGTACCAACACGCTCTCACATTTCATTTATTATTGTTTTAGTACACACGAACTACAGTTAGCACAGCAGCTGAGGTTAAACATGGAGTGCAAAAGACACAACCTGACAAGGACAATGCAGAGGGTTGGTGTGACGGAGGCAGATGATCCGCTGTGTATTCAGTAAACCGTAACACATTTCAAAAGAACCGGTCGATGTGTGCGACTGAACCTCCACACTGCAGTTCATACCCGTATCCTTATAATCTGCATTGCTGTGATGTGATTGTATCCTTCCAGCTCCAGGACACTCTGCTGCAGAGGGAGGAGGAGCTGGCCAGGCTGCAGGAGGAGAACAACAAGCTCAGAGCATTCCTCAATTCCTCCTTTGTGAGAAACCTGGAACAAAAGGCAAAGGTCCGTGCAGCATCAGAAGCACTGACAGCACATCTCACATATTCAAAAAAAGAGATCTGAAATAAACCAGCAGTCTAAACAAAGACACTCAGATCTTCGTCTACTGTTCAAACGCAAGCTGAGAGTCATAAAGACACATTTCATGTGTCCTGGGTGTGCCTGGGGGATTCTCCTTGTTAGTCATAGCCCCCCAAAAAAGAGAAAAAATAACTTGCCTAGGAGAAACTAGTTAGACGCCCAAACCACCTTAGCTGCCTCCTTTCGATGTGGACGCTCTAGTCTTCCAAATGGCCGACCTCCTCACCTTATCTCTAAGGCTGAACTGCTTGTAACGCCCATCTTGTGGTCGTAGGTGAGGGTAGGAACTATTCAGTAAACTACCAGGTATGCCCTCAGCCTCAGCTCTCACGTTAACACAAAAACTGGTATGGGTGCAGACTTCATACCAACCCCATCAGCCTTCAGATCCATCGTCACTCTGTAGCTCTAACATGAATATGTTTTTGTACATAAGTAGAAAAATTATGTACAACAAATTATGCCAACTGAAACATTCAGACACTGTTAATGAAACCATGGATCACTAATCCTGGAGACATCTCAAGTCTTTCAAAGTTCACTTTTATATCAGTCCAAAATGTCTTTTGCTCTATCAAAGCATTAAATGTTTGCCACCGATAAAGAAGATAATAACACGCTGCTGTTATTGGGTCTCATTCTGTCCTTGTTTCTTATAGAAATTAACTGCTGATGGGAGGAGGAAGCTGAAGAGAAGCCTGGCTTGCTTTGACAGTTTCTGTGGTGATCAGCGTGCGCCCCCCCAACAAATCAGCAAAAGAGTCTGCAGGAACCTCACTGCCGAGTTCTGCTCTGAGTCTTTAGAGACATCTGCTTGCTCAGAACCAAACCTGGACCTCTGGGTCCTTCGAACTCTGGGACTGAAGGATCGGGACACCATCGATACATCCGAGGAATCCTCCTCTGAATGCAGCCTCAGGAGTTTGGTTTATGATACTGCCGTCAATCCATCCTCATTCCCAGAATGCAATCCCAACTCTTCTTTCGGCCCGCCGGTCATCACATCCACAGACGCTTCAGTCCACAGTTACTGTCAAAGAGCAACACATGAAACCAGCTGTAGGTACAGTGCTGCTGAATGCCAAGAAGCAAACTGTGAAAATCCTCCTGAGTCAGCTTCAAACTGCCCAGACGACTTCACTGCCACTCGAGTGAGCACACATTACGAGTTTCCTGAAGCCATGACCAGGACCTATAGCGCCCCGTCTGCTGAGACCTGTTCTCTCACTGCCTTCAGTCAAGTCCAGACTCTGGAGGGAAATCCTGCTGACCATCACTCTTACTGGTCTTCACTACAAGAAACCCAGACACCATCACAAGACACGATCCAGTTCAACCCACCAGCAGAAAGAGTCTTTCCCCCCCCTGTGTTGCCTTCAGGTGCAGACCAACCCAGGAATTCTGCTAGTGGCTTCATTCCAACGAGCCCATGTCATCCTCCGGCAGCACCACATACGCCTCGCAACCGGACAGATTTGGCATTCAGCATGTCCCTCAGTCCGTCCAGCAGCGTCAAGACCCACAGCTTCCCCCAGGGACAGGCCTTTGTCAGAAAGGACGTGGAGGGCCGGTGGAACTTTACCTGGGTTCCCAGACAAGAACCGTAGGAAACCAGATGGTCCTTACTCTGAAAGACAATCAAAAGCCTCACGTTGTCTTACTGCATAAACATCTCAGGCTGATCCTTTAGAACAGCACGTTCAAGTGGACTCACTATGGCTTTTAGACAATGTTCTGGACTGAGTATCAAAAAATGCCTTGAAGGACCCTAAGATTAATCTTGAAGACCACACGGACAGATGTTTAAACAGTTCAGAGACCTTTGTCTTATGACAGCTTGAAGGAAACACCTCTTTAACTCGCCTTTATGATGCCAATATTAATGACGATTACTTGATTGCATTCTGTTTACTCAATAATCCAAAAGCTAAGAGTACAGTAACAACTGGAAAAGAAAATCACGAGCCTGAGCAACCAAACCATTTTATTAAGTATAGATCTAATAAAAAACTTAATCTTAACTTAATGAAACATTCAAATTAACAAAACTGCCCAAAATAACACCTGTATGCGTTTAGTCTGTATTCAAAACTGCCACATAAAATAATAGTAATGAAACTTTTGCTGCTTTGAGTCTGTATTTTTGACATACATATATGTATATCACATGAATGTCAGTGAGGGACCAGAGCCATTATGACCAGATGACGAGTTAATTTCTGAAATCTTGTTGGCTCCTGCGAGTTAGCTGAGGACCTACTGACTATGGTTCAACGAGAGACTTTTAAATGGACCAAGGCATTGGAAATGTGCTGAAGCCAACATTAAGCCTTGGGGCTGGAAATTAAGCCAAATCCAAAGTGCTAAAAACTGCAGTTCCTCTAATGTCCACCAGAGGCTCCAAAAATGAGGCAGTCACCCCCCTTTAAGTCGGACATCATTAGCCATTTCTGGGGCCAAACTCTGCTTCAGGTCCCAAAGTCAAACGAACACTGCGGCATCTCGGAGTTAAAGGTTTTAAAAACTGACCTTTAAAATGAACAGTGGTAATAAAAACTAAGAGAGGCCGACAGTGATCACTGACTGTTTTAGGGGCTTGTTCAGATTCAATAGAACAACATACAAAGCATTAAAACATGTTAAAAACACAACAACGTTAATAAACGCAGAGTAGTTTGGACCCAGAAGCAGAATTCATACGTCATCACTTAAAGACTGGATAGACTGTCATGTTAAAATGTCCAACATTACAGCAAAAATAAACATGTTCACAGTTGTGCACAAACTTGTCACCTGGTCATATTTCATAACTGGTAAAGGTTACTGTTGTAAAGGAGTGTATTTTACCCCAAACCACCATCCTTTTTAAACTCTACCCCACTAGGCTTTGGTGCCTTAAAAGAACCAGAGGGTGGAAATAAAAGTAAAAGCCAGTAAAAGTAAAACTACTCTGAATCAAAAAACAAAACCAAGTTCAAACACTAATTATGACAATTGCCATCACCCCTCCAACCTTCTCGCAGTGTTTAACATAAGAGTCATTGGGGTCTGATTCACTTTCTGAGCCAGCTTTAAATGATCACTAAAACAAATAACTGCTGTTTTAAACTTGGGGTTTAAAAAGACAACAGAAAAAGCTCGTTTTTATGGTTCACAGTGGAATGTGTTAACCATATTTCAGATGTTTTCCATACTGGTGTGTTTTTAGGAACGTTCTACCAATAAATTCAGCAAAAGTTTTTCAATGATCGCTGAAATTACAATTGATTCAAATGTGCCTAAAGCTGTTGTTGTTTATGTTATCATGTAGCTGTATTGTTTTCAAATGCAAAGTTTTACTTTAAAATCTCATTTTTCTACTATATCTATAAAAACGTGTCTGATAACATCGTCTGCCTACATGTGAGTCCAATTAACATGAAATTGTTTTCATATTATTTGGAAAAACATTTTCTTAACCCATGGTTTAACACGTAAACTATCAGATATGTTTACATGTGAAAGGATTATCCAACGTAAAAATAAAATGTGCTTCATTTCTAAGTGTTGGACTCTAAATGTCAAACATGTCAAACAGCAAACACAGTTATTTATTAGAAAGCGTGTGGGCCAAACTAAAGCTTTTTATGAGCTTTAGAGTTGGTTATTTTTCCCTTTAGGATGTCAGGACACAGATTTGGCCCATAGCGTAGTCTGACCCCAACATCAGCTGACATTAGCTCAGTCGCCACAAAAGCTCGTTTCCTTGCAGGTGTTTGGTTCCAAACCAAAGACGTGGACAAGTTAGAGGTTCAAATCTCAGAGATTATCTGTCCAAGAGTTTGTTCACTGAGACACTCCACAAGCTGTTTTCACCCAGACAACCACCGAGAGACGCCTGCCTTTCAATTCAATTCAGTTTTATTTATACACCAACTCACAACAACAGTCACCTCAAGGTGTTTTATACTATAACCCTACAATAACACACACAGAGAAAAAAACAACAATCATATGACCCCCTATGAGCAAGCACTTTGGCGACAGTGGGAAGGAAAAACTCCCTTTTAACAGGAAGAAACCTCCAGCAGAACCAGGCTCAGGGAGGGGCGGGGCCATCTGCTGCGATTGGTTGGGGTGAGAGAAGGAAGACAGGATAAAGACATGCTGTGGAAGAGAGACAGAGATTAATAACAAGAGAAGTCTACTAACACATAGTGAGTGAAGAAGAAACACCCAGTGCATCATGGGAATAAGCAGCCTACACCTGTTGCAGCATAACTAAGGGAGGATTCAGGGTCACCTGGTCCAGCTCTAACTATATGCTTTAGCAAAAAGGAAAGTTTGAAGCCTAATCTTAAAAGTAGAGATAGTGTCTGTCTCCTGAATCCAAACTTTCCTGCCCTGTGTTGAGGACAGCAGAGCCTCATCACATGCAGACCTGAGAGGACAGCAGAGGGTGTCCACATACTTTTGGTCACACGGGCGTCTCCTGCACTCCTGGAAACACTAAAAACATTGGAGTGATGCTGTATTCAGATGTAGCAGGTGTGATGAGTTTTCAGGAAGCTTTCTGATTCGAGGCACACTAAGAATTAAAGTTTTGTGAGTTTGCTCTTCATCTGTTACCAGTTAAACCAGTCTGACCGTCCTCCTCCTCGCCCTCACCTCCCTCTCTTCTCAGGAACAAAAGGAGGCCTGCGACTCCCCAGAGACGCCCCCCTCACATCCTCCTCCGCCCCGATCCGCCCACGCAGGTAAAGATGATGGGTTTTACTTTCTCCCTGGGGGTTCTCAACATGGGGTCCTGGCCCTGCCACGGGTCCCCTGAGAGCGAAGCAGGACCGAGGGAAAGATGGGAGCGAGCCGTGTCCGTGGCGGGCCGACCGAGGAGGGTATCTCTAATGAGAAGGTTAAGACTGGCTGCAGATGTCCGACAGATTGGAGGCTCTTTTAGGGCTGGAGGGACCCGGAATCTGGCAGGAATGTGAAAGGAGGGTCGCTCTGGATCACAGGCTCTGAGTGTCGGCCAGGGAGAGGGGTCATTAAAGAGGGCGGCCGGCTGAAACTCGATCCACGCCGGCTTACCCGGGAAACAACCCGACAGCTTGGCTCGCCTCAGAATGCTGCAGCTAATGAGTCGACACATTTCACACAGGTAAGCTTTCTCAGCTCGCCACTTGTTTCAGTTTCTGGACGGAGGACTTGAGCTCAGGTTTCTGGGGTTTTTCATCTTCTACACCCACTAAACCTCCACCTGCCCTCCGCAGCAACACTCAGCGTCACTCAGCGTCACTGAGCCACTGAGCTGCAGCAGCTACAACTACACACTGACACCTGAACAAGTGCTTTACATCAGTTAAGCTGGGATGAAATAAAGGCACAAAGAAAAGTCTCTGAAGCATCAGTCAGGTCACACAGCCTTACATGTTCAGTCTTTTTCTAATATTACTGTAATGAACTTTAACTTTTAACGTGCTAACTGAGGCCTGCACGGTCTGAACTCAGGGTGGGACGTCCACTCCTGATTCTTATGAGTGCCATAAGAATAACAGAGAGACTTTTAATTTGAAATTCATTTGGAATATGAATCTGTCTGCAGGCGACGTTAACCTCCTGTTTAAACACAACATTTAATGAAGGAAGAGTGGCGAGATAAAGAACGCCTTCACACACTGCTCTGGACTGTGTGTGTGTGTGTGTGTGTGTGTGTGTGTGTTTAAACGTTATCGATTCTTCTCTAACAGTAATTAGCTGATTGATGAGGGAGCTTCACAGTCAGGACTGCACACACACACACACGGTTACAGACTGACCGAGCACCCGCCGTGTTGTCGCGCTAATTGCTTTTAGGTAATGCGTCATGTATAAGTGTATGGATGGTGCTGACCTCTGACCTCTGGATGGAGTGATCAGTGAGAGAGAAAACCTGATGAGACGTGATGAGAGTCCTGCCGCTGCGTCGGGTTAATGTGCATTTAGAGAACAATGAGGAAGTGAAGGGCGAGTGGACACGCCGAGGATCAAACAGCCAGCCAGGAGAAAATAGATAAAAAAAATAGAAATGAAAATAAAGACTTAGTGCGCAGACTTCACAGTCGTCTCTGTTGGTGCACAGTGAGCGTTTTCATTGGTTTATCATGGGTTTATAATCTGTAGCTGATGGATTTAATAAGAGATAATCCTGTTTTTCATGGATGCCTAACTTTATTGTAACACCTGAGCAGAGACACTGTGACTCTCTCACTCTTATTTATATTAATGATAATTAATAAATAAAAACCAAAGTTACATGTAAGAGGAAAATCGATAAGAAACAATCTGAAAAAATGCAAAATGGGAAGATTTGTGTTAAGGAACAGAAATCAGCATATTAAATATAGATGACTGTGTGTGTGTGTGTGTGTGTGTGTGTGTGTGTGTGTGTGTGTGTGTGTGTGTGTGTGTGTGTGTGTGCGCGCTGAGTTTAATGGTTGATGAGTCCTAATGGCATTCTGTGTGATGATAAGTAACTACACACCAACTGTCTTCTGCTCAACAATTAACTCACTGTCACCACACACACACACACACACACACACACACACACACACACACACACACACACACACACACACACACACACACACAGACAATGAGGTGGAACCATCACTGAATCGTATTTGGACAAAAGGTTAAAGGTCCTCGTGAGCTACCATCCATGAAGCTGCCAGATCCACGCTCTGTAGCTAACTGGCTAACAGCCTCTATGTTGGCTTACTGTGGAAATGACAGGTTTCTGCGTCTCATCCAGGTGGTCAGTCTGAGCGGAGATGCCCAGATGTCCCCTTCCTGGTCACTTCCTCCAGCTCTTCCAAGAATTCCCAAACAATCCCAGAAACATAATCTCTACTCCTGGTCTCTGGTCCACCGGGCGCTTGTCCTCCCAGCTGGACACGCCCAAAACATCTTGTCAGACGCTAACCCCGAGTCCCTGCTAAATGATCAAGGCCCTCTCCCTCTCTGAGAGCCCTTGTGAAGAAACTCGTTTCCACTGATTTCATCCATTTTCATTCTTTCAGTCACTGCTCACAGCTTGTGACTGCAGGCTGAGGGCAGAGAGCTTATAGCAGTGGAGTGGTTTGGGTGCCTGAGAAACTAACCAGGAGGTTAGTTTCCAGGGAAAATCAGTGAGATCAGAAAACCTCTCTGATGATTACAAAATCAAAGGACCAGTTCACCCTGCCCAGGCCAGGGTGACTGGGGCCCCACCCTGGATCCAGGAGGAAGGGCTGGAGGGCAAGTGTCTGGTGGACGGGGACAAACATGTCACGTACAAGTCATTGATGTCAGAGGACATTAGCTTATTTTATGGAGCTGGTGTGAGTGTGCTGTATACATAAAGATGCTGAAAAAAACCTGTAAATGTCCATCAGCTTCACCTGTAACCTGTAACAGGTTAATGATCTAACAACGCTTAAATTTTATTCTTGTCATTACATGATGTCAAACAGTCCGAGTTCTTCCACCACCGCAGAGTACGTTACAGAGGAAACGATCCAAGCACACCGCTGTGGTTTGAGGAGTCAGCTCTGAATTCTGCTTCCTGTCACAGAGGACTGGAAGACGATGTGACATCATCAAAGTGGACACAGAGAGTTATGGATGGTCTGATCAAAGCTCAGGAAAGATGAACGAGGATTCGGTATGGACTAAAAAGATTGTGGAAGTGAAGCAACTGTGCAAAAGTAAGGAGACAGAAGTCAATACAAGCATCTAACGCCACATCCGGATATATCAAAACTGGCACGTTAGGTCCTGAAGTACTTATTTGATCATCTGACTGTATATTCGTGTCTTCGTGTTTCCGTAGAGTCTCAGAGAAAATCAGAGTAAACTGATCAAAGTCAAAGTGAAAAGAAATCCGGAGGAGGAGGTCGAGGAGGCGGGCGAAGGAATTTTCAGTCAATGGTGGATCAAATAACGGCGGTCGCGTGTTGCACGCGTGCATTGAAAGTAAATTTGCAGAGACGACCTTTGGTACAGTAGGGAACACACACACACACACACTGTAATTAATAACCAGTTGAACCAGTCCACACTGGGAACATCAGACTGGATTACACATAAATATCTAAGCTGGTAACACTGTGGTTGGGGGGTTGATGGGGTGTGTGCAGCTCTGTTTCCTTTACACTTTCCTCCACCTGTCCTTAGCATGTCAGCTATAAAAGAACTGATTGTGTTTCTTCTGTATCTGACCAATAATGTGACGGTTGTTTGGTCAGTTCTTCTAATAAACCGTCCAAGAAGCCAGAGCTCCAGTTTGTTGCAGCCATAGAAGCTAGCTAGCATTATCTGATAGCGTTGCACTCTAAATACGGTGATGTATGGCTCCCAGAAACCAACATGGCAGCAGTCAAAAGGGTTCAAAGTGGTGAGTGACGTGATGGTGAAACTTTCCTCTGTCAGGTCTGCCGGGAGCTCTGATGCATGTTTATTCAGGCTAACGCGCAGCTGTAAATAAAGTTTGAAGACTGCAGCGTTCAGATGTTGTGCTCATCTTTTATAAATCCAACATGCATGCAGAGGATCTGTGACGCTGCCAGAGGAAACTCCTCTAACTCAACTTTTAATCGATGTCCTGCTGCTGCGGCGGCGTCCTGCTGGCAGGGATCCTCGGCAGCGCTGACGGATGACGGATGGTTCGAGAGGGTCTGGCTGAGCTGCGGCTCGCATTAATAAACGCTGATGAGCCTGTTTTTCTTTAAAAGCCATTTCTGCTTTATTAGTGCGAGCAGAGTAAAGAGCGACAGGTAGAGACAGATGAGAGGAGCGGGTAAAGGTCACGGTGACAGTGATGCTCAGTGACGCTCATAGAGCATATCTCCAGCTAATCCCTCTGCTAATACAACCAGTCACAGCCAAAACACGGCAGCAGGCGAGAAAATCACGCCGTTATTTCAGGCTTTAGTCTGAGACCGCGGCAGCAGGAACGCTGCACTGGGCTTTTAGCTCATCAGACTCTTTTAGGGGTTTGGGAGTAAAATTAAAGTTTAGGTAAGTTAGGCTTTGACACTTTGTTAAAATGATTAAAATTAGAGTTAAGAGGCCTGTGAATGCATTAATGTCAAAGAAACACGGCTGTTCCTTCCCCTACTCATGGACCGGAGCAGGAAGCAGCCAAAGTATGACAGCCACTTATCCAGAGTACCTCAGCACTACTCTTCATCAGAGCCCCCCAAACACAGCCAGCGAGTCTGAAGTGGATTGGTTTAACAGCTGCTGAGATAAGCAAAGAAAAGAGACGGAGATAGGGAAGTTTCTTCATGTGGAAACACCCTGTTTGTTAGTGGAAATGACCCGGAATAGACCCTGTTTTTTATAGTCATCGGCCTTTCTGCTGTTGTCTATGAATGTGAAGGTTTAGTAACTGCAAATACTTAAATACTGTAGCATGTTCCGAAATGATTATACTTCACAATCCACACAGCGTCGCTTCCACAGCGAGGAGACGGAGGAGTCGCCCCCCTGCAACATACCTGCATTGTTCTGACAGACAGTGAAGCAGCACTGTTCCAACTGTTTGCTTGTGACTGTGTTTTTGGCTCTTTTGGGCGGAGCACGGATTCTCACGCCGCTGTTTCCTGGAACACATTTCTGTAACTTCAATGAGACTGTGTCACAAATCATTGTTAAAATACACGGAGGTGCGCTTGCTGCTCTCTGCAGACGAGCTGTCGAACACCATCAATGAGCTGCTATTGATCTCTGCGTGCACACAGCAGGAGATGATGGATGATACTCTGAGCAGAGCTTTAAATTTAACGCTCAGGGTTTTTGTGTTTCAGGGCTTCGGCCAAAGACGCCACTTAAACATTAATTAATTAGAAAACAACTGCAGCAGTTCAAAAACAGCTAATGTCACTGATCTCTGGCTCGTACGTCTCTGACGGGGTTCAGCGGTTTGTGTCTCAGCTGAAGGTGGCGTGTGAACTGCCAAAGCATCCCCTGTGCAGTGAGGAAACAGCGTGTTTGTGCAGTTTGGTAGATACCTGCTGGATGAAGGTCGAGCTCACCTAATCACCAGGAGAGGAGCTGGACAGCAGGGTGGATACACTCACATCCTGGTCCCTGGACATCGGGCTTTTCTCCGGTGAATGAGACGGTTGTGTCAGTAAAGTTTGTGCTTACATTTGTACTTTGGTGATAATTTCTAAGAGTAAGGAATCACAAGATCAAAAGTTAAACCAGAGTCCAACCAGTAATTCTCAGGAGCAGTTTATTAAAAGATGCACAAAACAAGAGCAGGCCAGCAGACCAATAACTGAAACTCCCTGAAACCAGCCACCTAATCTCGCCCAATTGATTCAATTTTATTTACATAGCATCAAAACACAACAACTCAAGTCACTTTACATTGTAATGAACTTACAGTAATACAGAGAAAAACCCAACAATCATATGACCCCCTATGAGCAAGCACTTTGGCAACAGTGGGAAGGAAAAACTCCCTTTTAACAGGAAGAAACCTCCGACAGAAGCATGTGGCCTGTCTACACTCCCAGTGACCGACAGGGAATGGGAGAGCATGAAGACAGGACAAAGACACTCTGTGGAAGAGAGCCAGAGATTAATAATAAGCCTTCCTGTGTTTGTATGCTTCACTTTCCTGTTACTTCCTTAGTTTCTCGTGGACGGTGGCTCTGTTCCTGTTGGGTTCGGCTCTGATGTTGGTTTATGTCAGAGGGAAGGCTCAGCTCTTCCAGCTGAGCGGCTTCCCTTCTCTTTGGTAACTTTGGCGCGCCTTCTGTTGGCTATGGTTAATTTCTTTTGCTTCTTCTTAGATGTTAATAACTGACAGATTTCTTGGAACCACTTCACTCTTTTTGGTTAGGCGGGACGTGATGTGTAGAAAGCCTTTCTGGGGGTTGTGACAGTTGACAGTAAGAATTCAGGTTTTTTATTAATCCATGCGTGCTGCCCTGATAAATATATAAACCTCATGAAAACAGAGGCGATACGCAGACTGTGCGTACTAACTCTGGACACACAGGAACTCCTGCACTCAGGCTGGGTGGTCAAACAGCGACACCTGCTGGTTTGTGCTGATTTAGCCTCTCATTTACGTTTCTGCTGATTTTCCCACCTCAAGTCACTTGTTACCGTCAAGGGATCAAATTTGTTTAGGAAGTTGTGTAAAGGACCCAGAAGTGTCTGCAGTGCTTTCTTTATCACATCAGCAAAGGATGCACTGGAGGATCCTTTGTAAAGGAAAGCAGGTAATGACATCCCACAATTCATAGCAGTGGACCAACATGTTCATTAATGATAGTGTGTTTTCCATTTCATGCCATAACATGTTTGAACCTGTGTCAGGAAGAGTGATTAAGAAAAGACGTTTGATGAGAATGTCAAAATAAAAGTCCCGCAACTACATTTTAGCTGCTCAGTGACTATTTCAGAGCCTCGGTCAGTAAAGGACAGAAGAAGCTCATAATCATTAGCATTAAACATGTGCTCCCAAAAGAGCCAAGACATTTGACGGTAAAACACATTCCTCCATCAGAGGTGGACAAAACAATCACCTCAACTGTTTCAGCACGTTTTCCACAATCCACTAAAAATGAATAATTAAAAGAAATTTCAGATGCCAAGCAATTATCATCATCAACATAGAGTTTTATTAACCAGTGTCCCTTTATAGGAATGGTATCACATCATGTACAAGCACGTTCAGTCTCTCCACGTAAAGATGAGCAGTGCCGTCTCTTTATTAGTCATCAAAGAAAAGCAGGGTTTGATCTGAGAACAGCAGCTGACATGCAGAAACAGCAAAGCTACAAGAGGAGATAACACTGATTAAAGGTCTCAGGTGAAAACAGACAGGGCTGTGGAAACATTATTAAATCAACATAAATAACGAGGGACTCCTTTTCTGTTAGAAAACACAGAGACTAAAGTAAGATATATAAAAATAAGGCATTTCCAGTTATTTTATAGGTGAACTGTGATTCTGTTAGCAGCTAATGTCGTCACCTGCTAATGGAAGTCGTGTGGTGGCGGGCTGATGAGCTACTTTCATCCATGATACATGAACCTGGATTGTTCTCATGTTCTTGTCATTTATCGTCAGTGGGTGTAGCAGCAGCAGCCCCTTTCTCCACCTGTCAATCAAAGAGGCCACACCCCCAATAATGCAAATTTTAAGCCTTAAGATCATTTAAACAGGAGAGTTAGCCAAAGAGAACGAAACCTTTTGTAAACACGTTGATTTCTGCTGTAAGATCAGACATTTCAGCATCTGTGGGGACTGACTCACTGCTGGAGCCTCAAGAGGCCATTAGAGGAACTGCAGATTTTGGCACTTCAGCATTAGCTTAATTTTATTAGAGGTTGATTCTCGTACAAAAGCCTTAAAGATTCAAAGTGTTTTGATGTGTTGGTTTCATATTTTCACTGTGAGCTGTAAATCTTGTGAATTAAGGAAAGACACTGAAAACTTTGTCCCTGAGTTTGTCCTTAAGGCCTCTGTGGCCTTGATGCAGTTTTACTAGAGACCAAATAAGGGAAACAATACTCTGGTTTATTAAAAGGTGTATTAACTTCCTCAATATGGAGAAAAGTACGGGACCACCTACGTAAGACAGCTGTAAGAGCTGCTTGGCCATGCAAGAGGAACTTTGGAGCGCTGCAGCCTTTGACTCAACAGAGCGTCGGCGACTTTTGCGAACTGTGCGCCCGAACACTCGAGACCTCGTTCAATTACTTTACACAGTCTGTCACTGCATGGCCGAGTGCCTAAAAGCTTCCACTTTGAAATAATACCCCCGAAAGCGTGGTGAAACATTTAGGAGGGAAGTCGGACTTGATGCAACAATGGTTTCCTGTTACAGCACCTACTTCAATTCAAACTGACAACCCCTGAATTCAATAATTAGGAGATGTGACCCAGTACTTTTGTTCATGTAAGCGTAGTTATTGTACTATTGCAGAAGTTCCTAAACCTTCAAGATCTGCCATTTAGATCATCCTGAAATATACGGATCTCCTACTCTCCAGAGGATGAATTCTAAAGATTTGAATTACCCCTGGACTTTGCTGTCTATCGTCTCCCTCAGGACAAACCCGCCTTAATGTTTCTTCTGACCTCCCAAACACTGTATTTTCCTGACGTGATTTGAATGCAGCATCTCCTTTAAGTTAGAAATAAAGGTCTTTATCAAAGGGTGGAGTTGGTGCCATTTTCACCACAAGCTCCACCCCTTTTCCCTCTACGATGGAAGAACTTCCTCAGACGTCCTCGAACTGCTCACCGCCTGCTGCTGGTTGTGTTTCCCCATTTTGTTCTCCGGACTGATAGTGAGGGCGGAATCAGAATCTAGGTGGTGTATGGGGGTGGGGTTAGGAGAGCAGTGAGCATCATGGGCGGAGTTAGGAACTGGGTTGGGGTGTGTTTCTGGGACCGGGTCTGAACGAACCTCTGTCCTCTCGCATGACTCCTGCTGTGTTTGCGTCTCTACTGTAAGCTCCACCCCTGCCCCCTCTACATTACCCATAAACCCAGCGCACCCTGAGCAGCTCCTGCTGTGCTGTGGCCCCTCCTCCATATTTACGACCCCTCTCTTTAGGTACCCTCTGGGCCGCGTCCGCCTGTCTCTGCGGCTAACATTGGTACGCCCGTTTCGGCGGCCCTGATTGGCTCTGTCGCTCTGGATCCGTTGAGCTCTCTGCAGGGCCATGGCAGCCAGGTCTGAGTGCGATGATGTGCTGTCGATCAACCTCCTGCCCAGAGCGAGTGGGCGGACGGGCAGTGCCAACCTCAGCCTGAGCCAGAAGCGAGAGCGCCGCGATTCAGATCGGGTTCCTCGCCACGTGACGGTGGTGATGGTGGCCTGACGGAGCTGAGGGACCTCCACACAGGCCAGTTTGCTGACTGAGCGGTAAACCACAGCGATAATAGAGGCTCGGAGACTATTCTCGAGGTACAGACCGAGACGACACTCCAGGAGACTGAAGCTCTTTTCTGCCAGGAAGTTTGGGCTGAGAACGAAGAGGAGGCGGCGGCTCCGCTGCATTGACTGCAGGATGGCCTCTGATAGGTCTGACAGGGGACAGACAAAAAGACTGCAGCTCAAGGTTCAGCTTACATCCACACGTACACGGGTATTTTTAGCTCTGCCAAGAAGGAGACGTGGCAACTTTAGTTTGTCTGATCGTTCCAGATTTACTGAAAATGTTAGGGATAGATCTGCATAAACATTTCACCACAACATTAAAGGGATTCAGTTTTAGAGTAGACCTGGACCTGGACTGATTCTTCATCTGAGATATGTCAATGTTGGACATTTAGTTGCAAATCTTCATGAAGACACATCAAACTGGGAGACATTGTCTTTATGTTCTCCACAAAATATCAGATATCAGGGGCTTCATTCATTTATGGTGTGGAGGGAAGGTACGACCTTGGCGGAGGCATAGTTTTATTTTTGTGTGTAATTCTGAAAATGGAAGACATCAAATAAAAAACACTGACATGAATAATGATGGTGAAAGGAAAAGACTTTTATACCAAAAAACAGAAATAAAATAAACACAGTTCACAGCGTGACAAAGTGCAGGATGCATTCTCTCATTACAATACTGATTGTTCAGGTTAGAGATAAATAGCGTAGCATATTTTAGTAAGAGAAATATACAATGAGAGCTGATTTATTGTTGAAATATCAAATATAAAGTGGAAAATAAAGAAAGTGCACAGTAATTAACAAACAGATATCAGGTTACTTGTATTCAATGCTGATATCTAAAACCTGCAGTGCATGAATCCATACTTGGTTTTTCTTTGTAATGTGTTGTTTAGGACCACAGGTCACCGATACGATAACTCTATGCAGATGACACCCAGCTTTACCGCTCTGCTGGTGTCTGTGCAAAAACACCTCAACTTCACAACTATCCAAGCGATGTCACATGTGTGCAAGCACAAATCACACAGGTAACCGTACCCACCAGTCTTTAAGAAAATGTGGGTGTTCCCTGACTGGTTCCTGAAGGTTGCTGTTACTGGGTGAAACTGGTTGTACCAAAGACCTTGGATGCTAACAGATTGCTGTAGCTGCACCTACGTTGAATGAAAGTGTCCGATTTGTCTGAAAACACTGTCAACTACTGAGCGGTAACAAAATCACTTGTTGCCATGTTTGCCTTCAAAATAAAAGTTGTACTTTTTGAGTGGATTTCAGTGGTAAGGCATAACTTTTTCTTTGAAGGCAAACTTTATTCATTTCCAGTTTGTGTCGCACTTTAAGTTTTACGACTGCCTGGTGGTTATTTAGTGGGTATTTTCAGATAAGTCAGTATCTTTCATACAAACCACAGGTGATTGTGTAGTGACCTGCTCATTAGGCAGGTGTTGTGCTCTTTGTAACCAATTAAAATGACGACTACATTCAGCTACAGAGGACATACAGATATATAAATGGAAATGCTGCCCATCTGTGGCACATGTGATGTGTTAGCATCCATTGTATGGATTTGAATAAATTTTGTATAGATGGTCATCGTCGCCCCCCGAGGATGACTCTTACCCACTTTGTTATCCTGACACCTCTCCACGAGTCCCACCAACAGGTGACCGTATTCTGATATCGGTTTTTAAAAGATATGTAGAAAAAACGATAGACCCCATATCTACCTAACATTGAATGCTAACATGATACAGATATAGGACTTGATTTTAATCCACCTCTATAGTCTATTAGTGTGTTAACTGTGTGTTACGATTTGATTAACATGTGTTTAAGCCTATTTTGTGCATGTTTGCACAAAACACTGTTAAAGTAAAACCAAACCTTTTTATAAAGCACCAGTTTAGAAAACAGAAACGTCCTCAAAGTTCTTAACTCTGGACAAACAAAAAAAATGAAATACATAAATGTGATAATGACACGCGTGATAATGAGTGGATACTGTAGATGATGAAATGGCAGCTAATATCAAAGTTAAATGAAAATGAGTGAAATTGAAAACCTGTAAAACATCCACATTTCCAGCAAACACTTCTATTGAAGCACCTGCATCGTCCTCCTCCTGCTCTCCGTACGAGGGCGACCAGCTTTAACGGCACCGTGACTTTAGCTCCAGGACTGACAAAACAGACTTCCTGTTGTTGTAACGAACACTGCAGCCTCTAGGGGCGCTTTCAGCATTTTAACTAATGAACTAACCGTTTAAAAATGTTAGTCTGGAGCTCATTTTTAGCCATGCTAGCAGCTTTGCAGTAAGGACGGTAACATCCACGCTTGAACGTCGATGTTTAATGAACCACTTCAAACAATTTCCACAAAGATGAACTCCTTTCCCCAAAGCACCATCGTGAGATTTACATTTTCTTTTTTAAATATCTGCACAGCTGTTAGATGATTAGTGTGAAATATGACTCGCACATACATGGACGTCTATCCTCTGAGCTTCAAGTGCTGGGCTCGACCTGCACCGAAGGTATTGAGCAGCCAATCCTCTGTTCAAAGCTAGATGTAAGAATTTATTCAGTTTTTTTCTACCTTACGTTTTTGTAAAATTCCAAGGAGCTTGGTTCATAGTTCATTCCAACTGTTTTTTTTTTTTTTTTACCATTTTTAAATTACTTGAACTATTTTGTTCCATTTGGGAGGTTTTGGTTATTGTGCAGCCTGTTGGTCAATGAAGTTCATATAAATAAACTCGACTACTGTACTCACATGGTGTTCTTTGTCAACCACAAAACCACAGTCAAGAGTACACTGTTATATTTAAGCACCAAGAACTACGCAGCTACGTTTAGGCATCAAGAACTTGGTCGGCTTCAGCAAGTATTGTGGTTTTGGGTTAAAAATGCGACTGCCACATTTAAAACTGAAACTTTGTCCAAAACAAGTCACACTATGACATCGCGTGTCGTTGCACAGAGGCCAAAGGAAACCTTGCGGGTATCTGTAAGTGGTTTTGGCCAAACATCACCTGAAGAGGAAATGAGGTGGAGCACAGTCTCATTAACCCAGGACGCTGAAACGTGCCATTTTACATGAAAAGTTTAGCATTGTTCATAATGCGACACTGATAAAAACATTAGCCTGTTGATGGGAAATGTTTTCTGGTGTAAATACTGACAGAGCTGCTAGCATGGCTGTGGACTTTTTCATATCTTTAAAGGGAAAATGAAACTTTGTTTCATAAAATGAATAAATTTGAGTTGGTCCTGGTCAAAAACATGACTATAATAACTCTCATTCCCCATGCTGAGCTCCATCAGCTGTAACTTTAAAGGTGTAACTGTTCTGAGAGAGCTGCTGCTACGCTGCAGAATTCAGGACTTTCTGCGGGTCTTTGATGGTGTTGCTGATGAGCCCCGTTTGGGAGTTTGTACTGTTCTGACTGTGAAGCCTCATCAGCGCCACCTCCTTACTGCTCTCTTCTTCGTCCTCCCCTCGGCTGCTAACCCTCCGCACGGGCAACTCCACCCTCAGCCTCTTCCAGAAGCGTGACGACAGCTCTCTGGACTTGTCCCCCTGCCATCGGACCAGCGCCAGAGCCACCCGGGCCCGCCTCAGCTCCCTGACCCAGCCCTTCCTCCGGACCGGCTTGTACTGGACCAGGATCACCCGCAGGTGCCCAGCTAGCGCCATGGTGTCAATGCCGGCCTTGAGCTCCAGCAGAGCCTGGGAGCCCTGTGAGGCGTAGCCGGGACTGACGACCACCAGGAGGCGCCTGCTGCGAGCCACGAAACTCAGAGTCTCATCTGTGATGGCTGCAGGGAGAGAGGGATAATGAAGGATGGACGGATGAAAGGATGGATGGATGACGTGTGTTTTGGTTCACCTGTTCAGTGTGTGTGTGTGTGTGTGTCTGACAGCACACGTGAGTACTCACTCCCGCCGGGCAGGCTGTCTCGGTCGAAGATGCACACCGAGTACCCGAGCTCGTTCTCCAGGACTCTGCGCAGCGTCAACAGAACAAACTGCTCCTCCTCACTGTTCCTCGCATACGAAATGTACACGTCGAACTCCTTATCATCTGAACACACACACACACACGCACACGCACACACACACACACACACACACAATCCATTACAGAGGGGAAACTTCTGAGCTTCAGTCGTCAGGAAGTCAGGGCGTAAATGTCACCCACACATGTCGAGTCAGCGAGATAAAAGTGAGTGGAAACTGATCTGATAAAGCACCTCCTCCTCCTTCTTCTTCATTCTCTACAAAACTAAACTGAACAGTCTCACTCAAGGTTTTGGACGTTTCAAATATGCTGCATGTTTCAGTGAATCGCTGCTCTCCACGTCTGTTCCCATTTTTCCACATGACATGAAAACGTCCCTGCACACACTGCTCAGACGTCCTGTGTGACATTTCTGGTATGCACAAGTTTTATTTGCAGATGTAAGATACAATCTTTTTCTACCACGACATGTGAAAAATGTCAAATTTTGCCTCCGATCGAGATAAAGCGAGGGGATTTTTCTGTGAGAAGCTGACCGAGTGTCCTCGAACACAAACATGTAGCTCTGGAGTGATTTTAGGGTCACAAACGTCCTCCTTTAATAAACTAAATGCTGCAAGCGCAGCCAGGCAGCGCGACTCGTAACCAGAAGAAATTTAGTGTCAGGGCGTAAAAAGCGAAGTGACACTGCAGATATTTCAGTTACCTGCCAAAAAACAAGGCTGCAGCTTTATTACCTCATGTTTTACACCCCGAATATGCAGAATCATAATCGCACAAGAAGGTGATAAAAACGGTGCATCTGAGGGTTTATCTGACTGCAGGTTATAAAGGGAACGGGCCGAGCAGGTGTGGGGCGCTGGGGGCGGGGTCTCACCTGTGTGCCGCTCGTCTGTGCCGAACCAGGAGCGATAGAGCAGCAGCAGCTCCAGCCAGAAGACGTGATAAACCACGAAGAGGATCAGCATGAGGAGCAGAGTGACGCCGAGGCCGCAGCCCAGCTCCACGGTGGGCAGCGACACTGCAACACAAACACACCTGAGGCTTCAGTGAGGGCTAAGCCACGCCCCCACGGACAGAAAACAACACTTCATCACAGGTCAGGGGGTCTGCCGCTACCACGCCTTCATCATTTCATTGTAACAAACCTGTAACAAATGGAACGATATCTGTGCTTTTGATCCTTTCTATCTAACACTGCTCGAGCTCAAGAGCGCCCCCTGTGGAAGTCCACAGTGGGAGTTCTACATTACGCTGGACGTTATCTATGGTTTTGTCATCGACACCTTGGTCTATTAAAGACGTCACAGGTGTTGGGTGAGGATCACCCAGGACCATAATTCCCAAATCGAACTTCCTGTTTGTTCACTGAGACCTGAAGCTCATCTGGAAAGTGTTTACTGAGCTTGAGTTTCAGATGCATGACGAGCCTTTAATGTGAAACATCCCCATGGCGTGAGCAGCGCTTCCTCACCTTCCTCCTCCAGCTGAGCTCTGCGGGTATCGAAGCCTCGCTCGTTCTTCACGGAGCAGTAAAACTCTCGCTTCAGGTCTTTGGACTGGAAGTCCTGGATCACGAGGATGCTCTCGATAGTCAGGTCCCTGAAGTGGTCTCTCACCACCCTCAAAGCACAAAAAGAAATGACATTTCAAAATAAAAGCACGCTTTCTGCAGGAATTTACTCTCCGCTGCTTTCGTCTGATAGTTCGAGTTGTTTTAAATATGCCGTGCTGCCGATGGTCTCGCAGCCTAGTATATATATCAATAAAATAGTATTTCAAGTTTGTTAAATTTAAACACCTTAAGAAAAACAGCTCCTTTCACATTATAAGCACTGAGGCTACAGATGCACTTTACACATTTTATCTTGTTTTTGTAAAACACTCTTTGAGTTGAACTTTAATTCACTATTTTGAGCTTTTTACTGAAAGATTTGGAGTTAATTCCAACGGTGCAATTTGTTCACGAAAAAATAGGAGACGCTGATGAAAGTGAAGGAGGCGTCATTTAAAATGAAAAACCCAAATAAAAGAGAGCAAAAACCTTAGCAGTGGTCAGCGCTCTTATCATCAAGTTTATTTGGAGATGTGACTTTATAACAAGCGCCCGTGCAGAGCGGCTGCTTGTGCACGCGCTCTGTTCGCACCTGTTAATTTGTTTGAATCGATCAGGAAGTTTGTCCAGCGTCTTCCCATCAACCGTCCACCAGATCTCCCGCCACGGTTTGTCCAGGACAAACGGAAGCTGACCTCTGCACACCAGACGCACCTCGGTGCCTGAAGAGACAGAAGGATATTCATTTCAGTCCAGGATGAAGGTAAAGTGTTTCCTGCTGCAGGCGTGGATGTTCACGTTAAACAGTTCACTCCACTTGTGGATCTGTATGATGTCATAGAGAGGGAATATCCTAATATGGTCGTTTTGAACTGCGACTCACGCAAAGCTGCACGTGGAGCTGGAAATGAGCGGCACACGTCCACTTCAAGTTCACTTTGCAGCTTTTTTCCAACTTGGTGACTGACATGACTCAAAGTGATTTTAGTGTATTCTCTGGATTCATTTCTGTTTAATATTTGCGGTTTATTAAGCGATCCGTGCAGAACACATGTTCCCGAGTGTGTTTTTATATCTCGATGTTTCTTTGCTGCACAGGTGATCAAATTCAGTAATTCGGTCTAATTAACAACCCGTTCAAACTTTTTGGAGTCGCAGTGTTTGCGGCTTTGGAAAATGCAGCTG
The DNA here is from genome assembly GCF_036321145.2 of Pelmatolapia mariae. NCBI lineage: Eukaryota > Metazoa > Chordata > Actinopteri > Cichliformes > Cichlidae > Pelmatolapia > Pelmatolapia mariae. Next base: position 38,902,617 of record NC_086239.1, on the reverse strand, counting down.
CTGTTTCATGACTTTATTTTCCTTTCACAGATGACGACGCTGATATTGAAGTCTTAAACTGCTGCTGATGACGGCGCTGCGGCAGTCGTTTCCTTCAGACATTTATCAGCCTGCTGGCTGCAGTCCTGCTCGCCTCCATCAGCACCGACTCACACTGTGTGTACATGTCGTGTGCGTTGATGGAGCGCGTGCACGCCGTTAGCAGCTCGTTCTGTTTTATGAGACGTTCTCCCGCAGCTTCCACTAATTCTGAGGGGACGATTAACTTTGTGAATGTCGAGTCTCAGAGAGCCAGTTTGAAAGAAGCTGCTGGCAGACAAAGTGCCGCCTGTCCGTCTCCGTCACGTCCTCAGAGTCCAGCTGCAGGTGGAAGAACTTCCTCCACAGAGCCACACGACTCTTCCATGAACTGCTGATGTTGTCCATGCACATCTGGACAAATCAGCCTGGTTAGATTCACCCCTGTCCCCGTCCTCTGTGTTAATGAGAGACGTGGCGGTCTGTGCAGACCTTTGTGTTCATCAGTGTGAGCAGGACTGAAGGCTGCTGTAGATCAACCTCATTACACTCAAAATGTTCTTAATGGGTTCAAATATATCTGTGCAGCACGTTTTATTCAAGCAGGATTTATGTTCCTGCTGTGAAGAAGTCACAGGACAGCCAATCACATCAAACAGCAATCAGTTAGAAACAAATCAATGAAAGGAAGTTATTTACTTCTGTGTATTTAACATGTAAGCTCTGTTTGTTTTGGTTTTTCTGTTCTTTCAATTTTTTATCCGTCTGCACGTTTCCCATTTTGAGCAATCGTTTCTGATCAATAACAAATTAACACTATCGCTCCGTCAACAGCGACCTCCGGCTGTCATCTGCACCGATCAATACGTCTGCTGCCTCGCATACAAACAGGGTCTCCATAATGCACGACTGCAGCAGCTCAGGGTGAACGACGACACAAAGAAAACCCTTAAAAACTTGATTTTTCCTTCCGGTCCTCATCATGACACATTCCAGCCAACAGACATTTTCTCTCGTCCAGGGTCTGCCCCGGGGTCTCCTCCAAACTGTTGAACCACCTCAACTCATAATGAAGACTCTTTGGGCAGTAACTCATTCCCGAAGGAACGGGCACTCCAGCCTGTTCCTGATGGAAACCTGGTCTCAGACTGAGAGGTGCTGAAGCTGGAGGTCATCGCTCCGCTGAGCCAGAAAGACCACATCGTCTGCAAGAAGCAGACATGAGGCCACTGAACCCACAGCCCACCAGGACTCTGACTTAGTGCCAGCAATATGAACCAAACAATGGGCCCCAAGGTAAAGCCCAAGGCATGTTTGACCGCCATCTCCAAGTCACGGCAGGGACGGTCAAATGTTCATGAAGTTTATGCAAACCTTTCTCATCTTGAAATCTACACATAGAAGCGTTTAGCACGTCCTCGAGACCTCTGAGCTGTAAAGCTGAATACTGCAGTACAAACAGGAGAAACGTGCAAAGACAAAGACGACTGAACAGCGCTCGAAGGGTTTGTTCACATACCTGTTTTGACTGTGAAAATCTGGTCATTTGTGGGGTTCATGATGCTGGGCTCTTTGGGCAGCGAGAGGGGCACTGAGAGTAAATGAGAGCACTGGTTACCTGCACAGTTACTGCCTGTAATCTCTGTATGCGAGTTAGCAGAAACGGTGTCTCACAGATGGCGGTGACGTTGATGCTCCTGGTGAAGTTGAGTGTTTGGTTCCTCCTCTGGTACTGGACTCTGCAGTAATATAAACCCTGATACTGTTCCATCATGAGGTGAACCTGCAAACTGTTTCCTTTCTGCTCCCTGTCGTTGTCCCAGAACGGATACCAGTCACACACCTGAGAACGGCGAGATTCACACACTTTAGTTTCATCCAGACCCGATCTGCAGACGATATCCTGCAGCTCTGCTCAGCTTCACAGCGTGTTTCAGTTCACTGTTCAGCTGTTTGGCTTTACTGACTCGTTGACAGAAGGATTAATGAACAGAGCTGCCACGTTTAAGAGAGGAAAAGCACGAATACCACACTGAACATATTCTGTTAATTGAAAGAAGAAGTAAAACTTATTGCAAAAACACAGACATACTTTCATACGAGGAAGAGAAAAAAAACATTTGTGAGAGAAAAAAGATTAATCAGCTATAACGGTGCTGATACGTCTGTGGTTTACTCAATCATTAGTATCACAAGGTGTATAACGAAACCAGCGAGACTTCCGCAGCACAAAACACATTCATTTCTAGTTAAACATAAAGTACTTAGTTGAAGAGCATTTTGTGGGTTTCCATAAGGCTCAATATTGGGCCCACTGCTATTTTCAAAATATAGAAAATGACTTTATACAAAGTTAGTTGAATTCTAATACCCTAAAGTCAAACTAAATATGTTTCTATATCATTAATATGTCATCATTTCACCTCTGCCCCTGAAAACAGTGCCTTGATTTTCTTTAATATACTGTATAATAAGTGAAGAAATGTTCTATCGTAGAAAAATATCAACATCAGTCAGAGTACTAAAGAAAGGTAAAGATTTAATGAACTGAGCCACATAATGTACGGCCATTAGAAAAAGACTGGAAATAAAACAGAGAGCAGCCCAGTAACCATGATTCAAGAGAGCGCCAGAACAAACCAATAAATCTGTTATACTGAAGGCTCCAACATATCAATATCAGGCCGATGGAGAAAGAACATAAATAAAACCAGATGTTACTGAGACGTAAGAAACATCTGTGTGATTGGAGATGAACTCAAACGTCAGATTGTGTCAAAAGGTGGACGTCGTCTAGCTGCAGAGACTTCACTTGGTTAAGTCACAAGGTTCAGTGTTGGGGCCCAATGTTGTGTTCAAAACAATGAAAATATTATTTGCAGACGATTTACATTTTCCTCAAAACATTAAAGATATACTCGATTACTTTTGATCTACTGACATTTAAGAAAATGTCAATTCAGGCTTTATAAAGAACCGAGTGTCTAAAAGGAATTTAATTTGGTGTCATACAGAGAAAGCACTCAGAGGCTGAAGGACCAGGCTTTATTTCAGTGACCAGCATGATTTTAATTTGATTCTGAGTATCTGAATGCAACAGAATCAAAGACTGCAGATAAAACAGGACAGGGATTAACAGCAGTGCTGAAAACTTACCGGGTGCGCCACAAAGTACCATTGGACCTTTGGCGCGCTTTCTGACATCTTGGTGGCGTCCTGCAGGTCTGGACAGTCCAACGTCTTCCCCTCCTGCAAAGGGATCAAGTCCTCAATCGGTGCCACGGCAACCGGAAGTGCACACTTAACAACGTCGTCCGGCCGCAACACTTTGAGGCGGATGGCGATCTTACTGCAGGAGGACTTGTTACTGCAAGTCAGAGACGGGAGATGTCAGCAAACAGGAACCCATCCAGAGCATCTGCACATGTTTCAGCTCAGGTCAAACATTCAGATTTTTATTGGGAAGTGAGGAGAGACCGAGAGTGAATGACACACAGGAAACGGTCTGGGGTGGACTCTAACCCAGGCGCCAGCTCAGGAAGGCGCACGATGCTCACGCCTTTCCCACGATGCTGCATCAGCTCTTCTAAAAACCTGCAAGTTTCGGGGAACTGACGGCGTTCAGAAACGGCATTCAGCCGAAACACGACGAAGTGGAGCAGAGCAAACCACAAACCCACAGGACGCGAACACAGGCTGTGATTTTGGGTCATCGCTGGTCTCGGCATCATCAGCACAACAGAAAGAAGCTGGTTGACTCTCTGCTTCATCTACTCTAAAACTATTGAGCCTCTTATGTTATCACAGGGTTGTGAGTCAGATTAAAGATGCTAAACATCACCAACAAACTAATTATTATCTTATCATATGAACAGTCGTGCACACGCTAGCCCAGCTGTGCTGTTTTACTCTCAACGTCAGAAACTTACAAGCTACAAATACGTGAACTCAGAGGCTCGTGACAACTTGAGTTTTGACCTCTGAAACATGTGGACGCTATTCCTGCATCTGTGTCTGCACAGCTTTGTGCATGTGCCAAATAATTCTCTGAAGCCGGTAAGACAGAGGAAACAGGAAGTGACCTGACCACACAGGAACGCAGAACTAGATCACCTTGTTCTTTGAGGTCTGCTGCAGTATTGGTACTGAAAGCAGCTCTGGCAGCACTCGTACCACAAACGGCAGCAGCCTCGTCATGATGGACGGACCGGCAGTGAAATAAACGACGACATCAGAAGAAATACGTTTGTGTTTGTAGCAAATATGAAAATTAAAATACAGACGTCAGTTTTTTGTCTTCATTAGTCACAAAATAACTGATGTGAGTTGAACTGGTTGTGGCTCAGACGACTTACAGGCGGAGCTGTAATGCACTCTCTGGCAGGGCCTGATCTCCATGAAATGTTGGCTGTGCGTATGTGTGTGTATTCATATGTTTGTGGGGACCAAAAATTGGAAGTTCAGTATACTTGTGGGGACCAAAATCCTGGTCCCCACAGGTTTGAAGGCATGTCTGAGACTCAGAATGTGGTTTTAGTGTCAGGGTTACGGTTGGGTTATGTCAATTAAAAGTCCCCACAAGATATGAATCCCCGACATGTGTGTGTGTGCGTGCGAGTTTTATTCATGTGCTGAGATAATCTGTCCAGTTCAGTTTTATTACGGCCGACTCCTCCAAGTCCCCAAAAACGTTCAGATGGAGCTGAAGGAAACCCCGCCCGTCCTCAGTGACTCGCTGCAGAGCCTCGCCGTTTGCTCACTGTGTTAGCGGGCGAGTGTATGCCGTGTGCAGAGTGCAGCGGGTTCGAGCCCGGCCCTCCTCTCTCTCTCTCTCCTGTCTGTTCCACGAACAATCATCTTTAAAAACCAAAGCGTGACTTTTGTGCACGCACGGCCGTCTAAGTTTTCATGTTTTTTTCAGTATCATTAGAAATGAATGAATCTTGTTTTGGACGCGCTCATTGGCTTATTGTATTTTTATTTTGTTTGTGTTTTCTAATAAATACAAAACACAAACACACTCTGCAGCGACGCAGAGACCAAACAACCAGAAACACAACAACATTATTATGGAAATAAAAAAAGGAAAAGCTTTATATAAATGTTCAAATTTCAGAATGTTTTAGTATCGGCCTTCCCTTCGGGGGGCTGAGCGGGTTAAATATCAAACACAGAAATAGTCAAAGCGTCCTCTGAGCGTCGGCTCGTCATTTAAAACGCTTCTTCATCTGTTTGTGTTTCAAGGTGCTCGATGAGCTCACCATCAGCCTGCTGCTGTTACTCCATCTGATTAACGTCTGATCTCCACACCGTCAAAATGCTTCACGCTTCAAAGTCTAACTCCTATAACTAGTTCACATTTCAGGATTCTGGATTTCAGAATAAAAGACTTATTTATAAATATGTTCCCGTGCGTTGCATGGTCAGGTGACTCGTGAGGTCGAGTAATGCTGATCTGCTTCCTGTTCCCATCACTCAAAGTGAATACGAGGCAAATTCAAACGTGAACACTTTTAGTAAAACGGGGCAGGTGATACTTTACTGACGGAAGTTGGGTCGGCATCACGCGATCATCACTTTGGCACAGATTGACCCTCGTAGACCGATCTCGCTCCGTCCGGAGGCTCGCCCGGACCCTCCTCATCCCCTCGGGACCTGATCCCGTTTGCTGAGTGTTACTTGGAGGTTTGGAGCGAGTCCAGCTGACAGGACTTATCCGTCGAGCTGAGCGGCACATCTTTAAGATGCTCTCACAGCCACTTTGGATGATTAAGTGTGGAGCGGCCAAGACGGAGGATCGAAGCTAAGAGAGCAGCTTGTTGTATCTGACTGATCTACAGGCTGATGACCGGGCTGGACCGGTCCGTGTTGGACAATCATGGAGTCGCTAAAATCGAGACATATCCGAGAGAAAGACGAGTCTGAAGACTCTCTGTCAGAATTTATATTAATCTGAGAACAGAGAGGTCAGCTGCCCGCTCGAGCTGTGGCTGCAGTGAAATTAAATATAATGTGGTCACTGAATGCTGTTGGAGATGGAGTCCCTCTGTCACCCCTCACCTTACAGAGGCAGTGGAAGTGGGTGTGGCCAAGGCTGAATTGCTAATCATTTACACCTGAGGATAAAGGTGTGCCGGAGGCTGGCTTGGGGAAGCTGCAGTTTGAAATAAAAACAGCATTTCTGGTCGTAACAGAAGGATTACAAACTGGTCACAGTGTGGCTGGTATTGAACTCAGAGGGGGAAGGACCAGTATAAAACCAGTATTTGTAATAAAACCTCGAGGTTCTGACGCTCTGGGCCGTTGACAGGTGAAAGCATTAGACTAACAATAACAGGCTCTGAAGGTTAAAACAGAACAGAGAAGAGGAGGTCGTGTTTAAAGAGGCTCAGTGTGAGGAAACAGGAATCCTCTACGTCCAGATGAACTGAATCAACCTTTTGGGATTTACTTACCTGGATGATTGAGCGTGCATAAAGACAAATGTTTGATATATTTGCAACATGCGCTTCGGTTCAGACAAAGGCTTAAAAACGACCTTTCCCAGCAGCCCCGGCGTCTTACCGCAGCATGCAGATGTACTGGCCGGTGTCGTTGGCGGTGGCCGGCTGCAGAAACAGTCTCTCTCTGTCTTTGCTGAGCCGCGAGCTGCAGAGCAGGATGACATCACGAATGAGTGAACGTAAATCAGACACGACTCAATTAGAACAACATTAGAACAAAGTCGGCGAGGCAGATCGAGCCGCCTCCCAAACACCATACGTCCTCTCTGGAAGGGAAATCGTTAGAGCCCACTTCATCATTCAGCTCCTCTCAAAGCGTCTCAATTAGACACAACCCACCCCCCCACCCCATCTGCTTTAAACTCAACCAGGCTCATCTGTAATCGATCACAAACACATCGGCTGTTTATTCTTTCTGTTATTCTCCAGAAAACATAAAGTTTATATAGAAATAAACCTAAAACCATGAACAGGAGCAGTGGAAACCTGCAGGGAAGAAAAATGAAGCCGGTTTTGGTCCTTTGGCTTCAGCTTCCTTCTAAACTTCCCCTGAAAATGACACCAACGCGTTAATGCGACGCAAACATGTCTGGGGGTTACCTGTACGTGATTGGCTGCTCCAGGTCGTGGCCCTCGGGGAGGCGGTACCAGAAGAGGTTGTGCCCGGCGCTCTGGGTGGAGGTGTAGTTGTAGACGGAGGGATGAGAGAAAAGAGGACAGGAGAGCCAACCGACCTCGCCCTCCACGACAGAGACCGCCCCCTCGCTGGACTCGCCCCAGTCGTAGCACATGGGCTCTGAGAGGAACATTAAAGGAACAGTTCAACCAAAGCAAGTCATCGGCGTGCAGATCACACCGAGAACGAGCCAAACATTCAACTGGTGAACTTTTTTATCATAAACTGATGAGTGAACAGGAAGAGGAGTTTGTGGGGGTTCTTCCTCTCCCTCTCTGGATCAGGTCCAGGATGCTGGTCTGGCTCTGATTTAGAGTTTTTCTGTGCGAATTAAACAGAGCTTAGTGGATGTCATCGTTAACTGGCCTTGTTAAAGGACGCGTCCGCCTCATTAAAGGATTAAAGCGCAGAGGGCAGCTGCTGCACTGCTGAAATTAAACTGCTTGCAGCGGTTATTAAATTTAGGGCAGAAAGCTGCACCGAGTGAAGGACAAAGAGCCGTGCATGTAAACAGATGGCTGATATGATGGAGGCACAGATTCAGAGATTTCTGACCCCGACCTCCAGGCTCAGAATATCCCAGCGTCCAGCTGGGAAACACAGACATCAGCATCTGGCACACAGACAGACACCCGGCACAGCTTATCATGACTGCTGCCTCACATGTCCACAGCCAACTGAGACCTTTTTTACTTCTTTAAATTTAGTGTGGGAACCAGATTATGTAACACAGAAAACATTTGTTGTATGTTTTGGGGCTTTTTAGCCTCTCTTATGTTTGGAAAGCTGAGGAGAGAGAACAGGGCCAACGGCCTCTGCATCAGCCCAACCCACAGAGCTGAACCAGCCCCACACGGAGCTTTCTGTAGCACAGAGCTGTGCAACAGTCACGTCTCGTTTCTTTATGTTGGGCAGGAAAATTGGAAATAGGTGCAGCGATTTATTGAAACTTGGAGAAACACGCACAGAAATATGGCAAAAATATGTGACTGCCTTTATTTTTCTGCCTGACCTCTGAGCAGCTCTGTCGCCTCTGTACGATGTAAACATGCAACCTAAGCTAAGGTATGCGATAAAAACGGGCTTTATTCATTTCCTTACAAAAATAGAGTTCTGACTGTGCTGTGTATGTGTGTGCGTGTGTGTGTGTGTGTGTGTCCTGTGATGAAAATTTTCCTGCTGCAGAAAACAGATGTTCTGATGATGCAGATGTTAATAACAAATATTAATAATATGAATAAAGCCAAATGGCCCTCACTCACAGTTTTACTGGCCCACATATATTTTTACTGGTCTGTGGAAAAAAATGTTTATTTTTATATTTTGCAAATATGAAAACAACTTCATTAATATTTTATTTATATATTATTCTAGTAGTCTGGAAAAATAATCTTACAATGCCTTTGACTGACTGTGCACACCCCATGCCCCCCTTTAGACTCAGCCCTGCTTGCTGCAGGTATGACGGCAGTGGGTGAAGAAGCTGAAGGTGATGAAGGTCTCGGGTTAAGTGAAACATCAAAATCATCTCTTTCTCTTAACCTGAGCTCACCGACTCGGTAACGGCTCCGCCTCTTTGCTCTCTGCCGAGTGTGTGTAGACCAATGGGTGCAGTGTGTTTAACTATGACATCATCATCTTAGTCACAGGCTCTTTGATACGTTTCTACTGCGGGTCTGTTTTCAGGTGCAGATACGGGCGAAGCGCTCACTGACGTCGCGAGCTCTTTATTAAATGAAGCTGAAAGCAAAAAATGAGCATCAGGGATTTTCTGTAATACTCTGTGAACTGGGCATTCCTACAGAAACAGACAATAAAATATCATCAGCATAGAAATTACACGAACATCTGCTTAAGTTCCAGATTGCTGTCACTGTCTCTGCTTATGAAAACAGGAAAAAACACTACCGGGTGAATTTTACCAAAGCACAGACATCATGCCGTGCTGAATGAGGTGTCAGTAAAGCCATTAGTGCTGTAGCATTTATAGCTGATGTAATTCTCCTGCAGTGAAGATGAAACAGCTCTAACTGATGGCTGTAACTAAAAAGAGAAAGTGCAAACCCTCATCCAGGATTTTTATCGTAAGCAGGACTTAAATTACCGATTGATCATCAAAATTAGCACAGACCAATTTTCCCTCAATTGATTTAATTGAGCAGCGGTCTCAGCACTGACCCAAGGCCAATCAGTCAGTCAGATTACAAAGCCCCGCACTCAGCTCGCTCTTCAAGCACCTCATCTATAATGAATGAATGACTTAAATGGAGGATAAAGATGATTGCTGTTCAACACAGCATGAGATAATAATAAGGACGACTATCATCCACCACGAGGCTTCAGACGCTGTCTGAGCACACTCTTTTGTAGAAGTGTGCGACCCCTAAACCCACCTAAGCACAGGAAATACCCTTAAAATCACATTTAAGACCCCCCCTCACAGTTTAAACTGAAACACACACTGAAACTGTCTGAAGGTGCAAAACATTATCAGGGATCAGTGGGACCTCTGTAACCATAGAAACCAGGTAATTTATGCATTACAATCCTGCTAATGAGACAAATCCAACAACAGAAACTGTTTCGATTTCGTGGCGGCGGCAGGAGAACCACCGACTCCCAGCGGCTCGTCTGGGGTCCCGAGCCTCAGTTTGAGAAACTAAAGTGCAGGTGGGTTTCAGGATGGTGAACACCGAGCTCTGGATTAATGGAGGCTCTGTGCCCCTCCTGTACGGAGCTGGATCGAGTGTGCGTGTTGGTAATTGACCTGTCAGGTTTTCCCGGCCGGCGTATTAGTCTTTCTATTAAAACCTTCTCCAGCATCCGTCCACCTCTTCCCGTCCTCCTCCCTCGCTATCCATCCATCCATCTACACTAATGCCTCCAGCCTTATCCTACCTCTCCACCTCCCGACACACACATCACCCATCCATCCGTAACAAGCTGCAGCGTTTAGCTTCAGTCCCAGCGATCTGTATGAAGATAATAAGACTACAGTGATGGCGTCGCTGTGTTTTGTGATGCTTCTGCAAATGGAATCAATAATCTGGTTGAAACAGTTTAACATTGATCTGCAACTCGTGTCACAATCGAGGTTTGACTTTAGTCATTTTATTTAATTTTGTCGTTTTCAGACGTCAATAATAGCTTTTATTAATTAACCAATCAGGGATGTTACACATCATTTGACATCTACATATATCAACATTGTCCAGATGACGTTTGTTTCTTCACATCCTGCTGATGGTTTTAGTTATTCTGGAGGTCTTTAAACTACTATTACACCCAAACATCTGTGCTTTTAATCATCGTTATCAGGAATGAGTGTTTGTCAGGCCCTGTTTAGTCCCTATAAACAGATCTGCTGTATGGATGTGCAGGTCACCCTCAGTTAGTCGTGTGTGTCTGCAGTGTGAGCGTGGAGGGAAACTCGCGACCTTCAGGGTGAAATTTAAAATCACGTTATTGTTTTTGAAACGGCTGATTTATGGCACGTTTGAAGAGAGCAGCTTTCCCCGAAGAATTTGTGCAGGTTCTGCCTTCAGCGTCCCCTCCCCTCCTCCTCACTTTACATCCATCCACCTCCTCTACACTGACCTCCCACTGCCCACCCCCACCTCCCCTCCACCCTCCGACAGCGTTACAAATGAGGCTCCTCGCTCAGGAACCATCCATTCGCCGTCCCACGGGGCGAGAGCTCCGGCTTTTAATTAACCTCACTTCTGCAGAGTTGCACCACAGAAACAAGAAAGATTTTCAGTTAAGCAGACCCGAGAGACTCTTACAGGGAAACACAGCACTCGTATTTGTCCCTCTCAGTTCCCTTCAGCGTAGAAAGAACTCGTCGCCCTGATGGATCCAAATCCACACTTCATCCTCACTCCTGTGCCTCTACATGAGAATTACCTGAAGCTTTTAAAACGAATGTGCATTCAGATTTTTATGTTTTCTGCTTCGCTGCTGCTGAAAGACAAAAAATGCATTTTTTTTTCTGCCAACAGACTCGAGTCACTGACTCGACCCCCCAAGGAGCTCCGATCTCATCCCGCCTGTCACAGCTGCCACCTACCTGTCGGAGCGCTGGACTGACTGGCAGCAGGGGAAGTCCCGCCCATCACAGCGAAGAGGAAGACGAGGGCGGAGATGAAAGTTGCCCTGCAAAGACAAAGACTGTTAATGTTTATTTTTCAACAACCTTCAAAACAAACAAACAACATGAATCTGCTTCAAACTTCACAAAGATATTTGTTTCGGGTCATTCTTGTCATCATTTTTTCCATAACTCCATCCATGACTTCAACTTTTTAAGTGAGTGAGAAAACCAAAGAAAACGTTCACGTATGTATGTGCGGTCTGAATATGTCTGAATATCTTTATGAAATTATTTATTCCACAAAGACTCTTTTGTTACGTTGGGTTTGTGTAACATCAGGGTTTAGAATTACAGTCCTCTTACATTCAAGGTCTTATCTTAATGACCTTGTAGTACCATATCACCCTATTAGAGCACTTCGCTCTCACACTGCAGGCTTACTTGTTGTTCCTAGAGTATTTAAAAGTAGAATGGGAGGCAGAGCCTTCAGTTTTCAGGCCCCTCTTCTGTGGAACCAGCTTCCAGTTTGGATTCGGGAGACAGACACTATCTCTACTTTGAAGATTAGGCTTCAAACTTTCCTTTTTGCTAAAGCATATAGTTAGGGCTGGACCAGGTGACCCTGAATCCTTCCTTAGTTATGCTGCAATAGGTGTAGGCTGCCGGGGGATTCCCATGATGCACTGGGTGTTTCTTCTTCACTCACTATGTGTTAATAGACCTCTCTGCACTGAAGCATACTTGTTATTAATCTCTGTCTCTCTAACTCTGTGCTGAAAAAGTCACTGCAGCTGACCTACCAGCAGTCTACACACCTGTCTGGTAACTTGCATACATATGTAACTGACAACTGTATCTGCTCACCTGACCAGCATCCAAAGGTGTGCAGATTGTGGAGGGATATCTGAATGATTCGAGAATGAGTTTGTTTTTTAATTTGCATCCGTTGCCGGGGAAACCTCCGACACACGCCGGCTGTCTTACTGGACTACAGCACGGAGTCCAGGCCAACCTACCCCACCTCTGTCTGTCTGTGTACCTCCATCTCCATAAATCTGCAGCAGCAGCAGAGTGAGCTGATTAATCCAGTCGTTATCTGAGATGAGATGGATGATGACCTCCATGTCTAAGGAACTGACTTCAAATAAAAACCAACTGGCATGGCAGAGAGAAATTTTATCTATTTTCATTTCATTTTATTGGTTTATTGTGGGAGTGTGTGTTTGCTCTACAGCAGCGAGTCATGATTAATTTTTATGGATCAATATGTGCCACCTCCTCCTCCTCCTGCGTGCAGCGCGCTTCAGGACAGGAAAGGGGGTTAAAGGTCACATGCCTCCTTACATAGATGATCACAGCTAAATAAAAGCTAAAGATAGATTTGAAAAACCTCAAAATGAACGGAAATCAAATAAAAACTAGACTTCTGCCAAACAACAGAATCTGACTGAGTCAAACTCTAAACACAGGAAATGTCTTCAGGTTTAGTTGTTGTTAATCTGCTTAAATCTGCAGCCTCAGCGAGCCGTTACTATCATACAGTACTCACATATATTACTACTTTAACTATACAGCTGATAAAGCCATGCTTTATCCTAATAATCTATAAAAAGCAGAGTAAAGATTACCCGGTTACTAACAGATAAAATAAAAAAGGAAAGGCACGGCTCGCAGGGACAGTAAAACTTGCAGCGCCTGAGATTTCACTCTTAAAGGAAGTCACGGTCCCCTGGCCGCGCACCTCCACAGAGAGGCTGATTAATGTCTCTGGAAAACGAAGCGACCCGAGCTGCAGGCAGGTAACTGCTTATGTCACGCTGTCTGAATAACAGACCATCTTCATGGTCGCTTAGTAATCCAAACCCGTCGCACTGACAGGAAGAAGCTTTGCAGCTTGTTTGTCTTTCCTTCATCCACCTGGAACAATTGGAGGAGACTCAGTCAGCTGATCGCAGGTGAGGCAGGTGAGACGTTAATGCGCTTAAATCTGGAAATCTGAAAAGTCACATGATCAACACGAGAAGCTGATCACTGAAAACGGTTTTGGGCTGAAATACAGTTGTTGGCACTGACCTTTCTCAGTTGCCATGGTAATGCATCGTCTCTGAGGAGGATGGGCAGCGTATATTTATCCTGCAGCTACAATCCACTTTGCAACCCACCTCCACCCGAGCTCCTCCCTGTTATGGCACTCCTAACTACGTGAGCCTGAAACCTGCTCTCTCCGAGGAGGTCGGGAAAGACCGGAGATGTGTGGGACCTGCTGTGGTATGCAGTCCCCCTCCACCAAACTTGACACTTGGCACAGTGCAGTCAGACAAGTACTGTTGTCCTGGCAACTGCCAAACCCAGACTCGCCCATCGGATTGCCAGACGGAGAAGCGTGATTGGTCACTCCAGAGAACACGTCTCCACTGCTCTAGAGTCCAATGGCGACGTGCTTTACATCACTGCATCCGACGCTTTGCATTGAGCTTGATGATACAGCCGGTCGCCATGGAAACCTGTTCCACAAAACTCTCTATGCTCTGTTCTTGAGCTGATCTGAAGGTCACGTGAAGTTTGGAGAAGTTTGCAGACAGTGGGTGACCTCTGTGCACGGCGCACCTCAGCATCCGCTGACCGCGCTCTGATTTTACGTGATCTACCGCTTCATAGTTGTGTTGCTGTCCTTCACCATCGATTCCATTTTGCTATAATCCCACTAACAGCTGACTGTGGAATATTTAGTGGCGAGGAAATTCTCAGTCTCAGACTGAGCCTGTCGAAGGTTGTGACGCAAACAGAATCGTGACTCGCGTCTTTATCTGCTTCATGCCTCTCATGAACAGAAACCAGCCTCCCAGTATGGAAACCATCACTTTCACTTCAGTTCCCATTAGTCTCATTAGTCATGTGGTCTGGGAAAACATCCCAAAACTTCCAGTAAGACTTTGTTCTGTTCGACCAACACCTGAAAACCCACAAACGTTCATTCATCTGAGATGTGAGAGGCCACAGATTTCAGCTGTTCCTGTTTGAGTTTGTAATATTTTAATAACAAACTAACAGCCAAGCGACGGGAAAATGCACCACAGCAGAAAACGAGTAAGAAGGTGAAGAAAGATGGAGAGGCGCTGCAAGAGACAGACGGAGGGACATAAAGAGTCACGGTGGACGATCAGGCAGAACTAGTGGATCCCAGGAGGGACATACAGACCCAGAGCTGCTCACCAACGCCATCCATCACTCACACACACTCTCTCTCACACACACTCACACACACACCTCCTGTGTGTGTTTGCACGAGCGAGCGATACGCTTCATCACAGGTACAGCGATATAACCCCCTCGAGCTTCGCCCCAGAGGATTCTGGGTACTAGATTGCCCATTTTTAGAGACTGGGTGATTTAAACAAACACTCAGCAGCTTCCTCTGAGGAAATCTTCATCACTCCATCTGCACACTTCATTTACAGTTTACTCATCTGCTCACTGTGAACGCTCACTTTTATTTCTTTGTTGTTTTTCTTCATTTCTGGAGGGGGGGGGGGGGGAGTTACTGCACTGCCTCATCAGTTCAGTGCTTAGATCTCATGATGATGATGATGAAGAGGCATGTGGGCTGCAGTTATGTTTCTGCTGATCACTGCAGACTCTGACCTGATTGACTATAATCGGATTATCGGGACCGGATCGATGGAGACTGTCCTCCAAACGTCAGACTCACATTTAAAAAGTGTCCACTTCCAGCTGCCTTCACATCCGGACAGCTGTGAAACAAACTCTTCATTATTTTAAGAAGCTCTCGGTGCTTCACGTAAAATTCGGCCCTCATAACATATCAGAATTTGAACTTCCACTCACAGCAGGAGCAGCAGGACAAAGGGTAAATAATTTACTGGAGTTGTACATGTTTTTGAGTGAGGGCAGGTCGGGGCAGGGCACGCACGCCGAACCGAAGAACACACAAACATGATATCAGCTGACGCGTGGCTCTGCTCCGAGCGCGTTTTCTGATAAAGAAAATCGATCCACGCAGGAATTGTGAGATTTTGAGAATGAAACTCGGCATGCAGGCGCACGGACACCAGCAGAGAGGCTCTGCGTCCGGACAGCCCGCTGCGGATCACCGGTGATGCTCTCACTGACGGCGGCTCTCCGTCAGTGAGCCCGCAGAACCAACCCGAGCCTGGAAAAGCACAGCGACAGGGTCCGTAGAGGAAACAGTACATTTAAAACCAGCAGGCGGTCACTTACATTGGCAGCAGGTCCTCCGGGGGTGAGAGGTGTGAGTCCGGTCGGGGCTGTCCAGCTGGATGTGCCGGTGGGCGGACACAGAACCAGGAGTGTCCGGGTCTAGTGTGAGGCGCCAGAGTCCTGCGGCTCACTCACTCCCTCACCCTCTGGGAGCAGCGGGGCTCTGGTGATTAACGGCCGCGTGTCAGGGCTCGATCTCGGCTGTAAATCTCCCGCGGAGGCCCCGGTGCTCCGGGAACTCCTCCAAAGTGACGCTCGGAGCTGCTCCGGGTAATTAAGCAGCCGCGGTTAACATCACGTGCCGACTAATTAAAGCCGCGGGAGGGTAGAGCGAGCCTGCGGACAGCTGTGGACAGATGCTGACAGATGTTAACAGCTGGACTCGGTCCGCACAAACTTTAAAGAGTCTTAAAAGCGCGTAAAAGGCGCAGCGAGCGGCGCAGTGTTTACATGGAGGAAGTAAAAGTTCCGCGGATTCCGGTCCACGCTCCTCCTCCTCTCTCACTCTGTTGCGACATCGATGAGAGTTATTTCCCAATAACACACACACACACACACACACACACACACACACACACACACACACACAGCTCCGTGAACGTGCCCCCCCCCCCCCCCCCCCTCCATTAACAGGTCTGTTGTTTGGTATTAGGATGGATGATCGTTTCTGAAATAACGGCGCTTTATTCGTTTCTATCTGTGATGCTTTTTTGAATTCATTTTGAATTCTATTCATGTTTTTATTTCATTCACATTTTTATCAAGATTTGAAACTAGTAAAATAAAATAAACTCGCTGAATAAAATAAAAGTTTCAAAAACGTTCAGGCTTTATTTAAGGAAATCGTCAGAAACTCCAGCTGGTAACCGACAGCAGTGCTGCTTCAGTCTGAAACTGTAATCTGATTACAATGGTTGGACTAAAAGTTCCAGCCTGGTGTGATGTCGCCCCCTGGTGGTGTCTGTCAGCAGTCTTTGCAGGCTCAATGATGACCCGAAGGAGGCGAAAATCGTTCAAATGTGGTGAAGTACATTTAAAATAAGAGAAAAATAAAACCTGATCAATCCCAATTTTCTGAATCTTTCACAATAAAAGCCTCTCACCTGTTGACTCGATGACGTCAGAGAAAAAGCTACCCAGATATTTCACAATAAACTTCCCATGTTTCTTCACGGTAACCCTCAGCTGTTTTAAACTACTGAAATGTGTAAAACTGGTGAAAATTCAGCTCTGCAGCCTTACTCTTCCTGAAGGCGTTAAAGGAAATTAAACTCATACAGCCCACCTTTACCAGTTCATTTTTGGATCAATAAATAATCAATAAAGGTGTGACTGATCAGAGCAGACTAAACCTGAAGTTTCTGATCCAGCTTCACCTTAAAATTCCTCCTACAGCTCCGCAATAAAAGCCTCCTTGTAATTTCAAAGTAAAAGCCTATTAAACTCTTTACAGCAAGTCACATAGATCAGGGGTCCCCAATCCCAGTCCACGAGGGCCGGTGTCCCTGCAGGTTTTAGATCTCACCCTGGGTCAACACACCTGAATCACATGATTAGTTCATTACCAGACCTCTGGAGAACTTCAGGACATGTTGAGGAGGTGATTTATCCATTTAAATCAGCTGTGATGGATCAAGGACACATCTAAAACCTGCAGGGACACCGGCCCTCTTGGACTGGGATTGGGGGACCCCTGACATAGATGTTTCACATTAAAAGTCTCCAAGCTGCTGCTTCACAATAAGAGCCTCTCATCTGTAGATGAGACAGTAGAAATCCCCAGGCTGCTTCAAAGTAAAAACCCTTTACCTACTTCCCCGTGAAGACCCATCATGGCTCCACAATAAAAGCCTACCGATTACAAAGAAAAAAACTCACGAAGTTCCTTCAAAGTAAAAGCACTAAAACGGCTTTACAGTAAAAGTCCATCAGTTTAATTTTGAGTTTACCTTTTCAAGTTCAC
Organism: Pelmatolapia mariae; assembly: GCF_036321145.2. Lineage (NCBI taxonomy): Eukaryota > Metazoa > Chordata > Actinopteri > Cichliformes > Cichlidae > Pelmatolapia > Pelmatolapia mariae. The sequence goes on along the minus strand of NC_086239.1, from coordinate 38,885,125 downwards.
TTGTTAAAATAAAAGCCCTTGCATTAGTTCTCCAACATCTTCAAAGTTAAAGCCCTCCCCATCTTCTTTATAATAAAAGCCCTACAGCTGTTTTACATTAAAATCCAAAAGATTACATTAAAAGCAGGAAGTCACACAAACACTTCACAATTAAAGTCTTGAAACAGTGAAAGCCTCCACAGTAAGAATCCTAAGCTTTGCAATAAAATCACCAAAACGATTACAATAAGTCACAAAGATGTTTCAAAGTAAAAGCTTAAAAGTTTCTGGTTTGCTTCACAATGAAAGCCTCACATAAAATAAAAGTCTTGAAGCTGGGTTAGGGTACTACTGCTCCTTCACAATAAAAGTCTCTCAGTACACACAAAATAAAAGCACAAAGATGCTTGAAATTAAAAGCAAACAAGTCCTCCTATCACTTCACAATGAAAGCCCACCAACAGTTTCACAATAAAGGTCACAAAGCTCCTTCAAATTAAAAGACTTAAAGTGGCTATTAAAATTCAACAAAATTCCTTTACTTGCTTCACAATAAATGTCCCCTAGTAGCTTCACAGTAAAAGCCTCTGAGCATTTTTACAGTAAACTGTTTCAAAATAAGAGCTCAGAGACAAAATAAAATGCTAAAGCTGCTTCGTAGTACAACTCTCACAGCTAACTGTGTGACCAGATTTAGAAATGAAATTCTCGGAGTCGCTTCAAACCGTGTGAATTGGTTTGTAATTAGATGCTTCACAATAAAAGTCATTTCTTTCAAAATAAAACCTGCCACCTGCTTAACAACGAGATGCTGTTGGATCCCAGAGGTCAGGCTGACGGTGTTTCCTCCTTGTTGCTGTGATGTCGGCTGATGGTGAGCAGCAGCACAGTCGTGTTTTTGTGTCTCTCCTCGTTAAAATTGGATGAAGCCGCCTGTAAAGTGGAAACCAGCCGCTGAGTGCCTGGATGAGCTTTTAGACCATCTCTGTGGGTTTCACTTCATCTCGGGAATAACTGAGAGCTTTTTAGAGGGAAACCACAAAAACACCTGAGTGTTTCCTGCCGCGGCTGCTTCAGAGATCCCAACGTGACATACACGAGCTTTATTTGTGGCCTAAAGTCTGAATCTGTGCATTTTGTGTTTATGCAGCAGGACCGAAGTCATTCAAATACAAATCCTCGGACTTACAGGAGATTTGATGACAGATAAACGAGGCCCTTTATCACCATGAAGCAAGTCTGCTTAAGTTATAACTTCAAATAAAAATGAGCGATATCTGTGCTACTCTGACCTTTTCTCAATATTGCTTAAAACGATTCTTTCATTTTCTTTACACATTAAAATCACAGACTCACTAATCTCAAATATTTTGGGGCAGACAAATGAACTAACGTGTGCTTATGGACTGAACAGCTGAACGTACATAAATCCTTTTTTAAGCAGGCGCTGCTGAAATGTCTTTAGGCAGCTGTTGTTGTGAAATGTTGTTATTTAAAAATAAAAGTGAATTGAACTGAAACAGTGGCCAGAGCATGAGGATTCATTTCAGAGGCCGACTTTGTTGCTTATTGTGTTTCCGGGGTCTGTGTGCAGGGAATATCCTTAAATGGTCATGTCTGCACAGAAGCCCCGCCCTTACGCCCTTGAAACCTCCTTTATGTGAGGAACAACCAACCAGAAGAAAGTTGCCCTGAAGGATGGGCTGTGCAAAGGGTCAGGATAAGATAAAGAAGGATTATTTTGTGACTCATGCAAAGCTGCTGAGAATGAGCAGAGCAGATTAACATGTACACAGACAAACAAGTTCATCATCAGGAGTAAAAAACACAGACAGACACTGATGCTCTTATATGTTTTTTTATTTTTCAGTACTCTTTTGTCATCCTGCTGCGTATTTGCAATGATTTTCTTCTAATATATGATGCGTTTTTATATGGAGGTGCGTCCGAAAAGGTGCAAACATCAGCAAACACAAAGAAAGAGCAAGAGATTTTAGGTTCGACAAACACGTTGCAACTCGGTGACGTTCACCCTCCTCCTGGGCCTGCGTCGCTTCGTAATGACATCATCATTTTGTGATATGACAGTGCCCCCTACAGGTTCAGTATCTCACTGTTTTTGAGTAAAAAACTGAGGGTTTCAGTTTTTATAAGCAGGAAACTTTAAAACCGCCATCGTCAAATTTCTAGAGAGCTCAGAGTCGAACCCTAAACGCTTTAAAACACAGACTTTCCCTGCAGAGTGTCTTTTCTACACTTTCTGCTTCTCATGAACCAGTTTACAAACTCATGCTGCCTTCAGGTGACGCAGATTACCATCGCTGCGAGCCTTATCAACGATGGTTCAATGTTCCCGCTCTGATTTTGTGCTTGTGAAATAAAGGATTTGAAACCCTGCAGTTATTTTTTGCTAACTTGTGAAGACTCGAGTTAAAGTATTTGAGAATGTCTCAGTAAAATGACAACAGGCAGCACGGAGACAAAAGAAACACTGTGGACGTTTAAAGCGGCGAACGAACGCACACATCTGGTTTTTCTTACACTTTAAGACATTCTCAAATATTTGATACGCAACTAAAATCTTTTCTTCGCAGGCGTTCGTATGAGTTTGTGAAAGGTGACAAATGTCATCTGGCGTCACATGTAAATAAATCAAAACAACCTTTTTTTTATTTACTTTAACTTATAAAAGTTAAATTACATAGTTAACAACAGTAGGAGAAATTATTTTATTTTTAAAACCTATGAAAGTTATTACATTTATTACTAACTTGTTGCTGATTTTTTTCCTCTCTATGTTGAATTTTTCTTTTTTTCACCTTTTGTTTCATTGCTGTCGTGTGCTGGCGTGCTATCATACGAGCTCAAATGTGAGCGCCATTTGTAGTTACTTCATGTTTGCATTTGATGTCATTTGTTTGATGCATATTCTGAAATTTGATGTTTGAGAATAATGTATATTTTCATCATTTTAGTTTATTTTGAAAAGTCTCAACAGGATCTTGAGCTTTATTGTGAAAGGTTTATGTGAAAAATAAACAAGCGGACGGTTTGTTGCTAACAAACCGACGCATAAAACGGTCGCTTGTCCGTCCGTAGTGTGGTTATTTTAAATATAAGACAAAGAGAGAACTATAAGAAGAAAGTAAGATGGCCACTACATCAACATTTAATTTCTATCTAGATTTTAGATTTATTTAGATGATAAACTGAGATTTATGACATATGTTTTGGTTATGTGACTAGCACTGCTTCCTCCGTACAAACGGGCTCTCACTTGATTTTTCTTGTAACTTGAAGGCAGTTAGATTGAAACCGTGTTCTGGTTCTGGTTCTCCTGCTGAGCCTGAAGCAGAGGATGTGGTAGAAAAGACACCCGGTAGAACATTCCTGTCGAGTGGTTTGGTTGTGTTGACGCTTACAGAAACATTAAGAGGAGAGCGTTCGTGCCGGACCGAGCCGCTCGTGTTCCAGTCCTCGCGGTCCGACCCAGAACCCCAAACTGGAAGACATTCTCAGAGGCAGCGCAGCAGACTGTGACTGGTCCATTCATTTCCATCCTTCAGTCCATTTATCCATTTACAACCTCACCAACCACACCCCGCCTGACCCCGCCTCCTTTTACCCTCCACTTCCACCGATCTGAATTTAGCCTCAGAGTGTTTTTAAGTGTTATCTCTGCAGCTTGGTGTCGGCCGACGGAAGGTGACGAGTTTCCCAAAAACAAACACATCAAAGTTCAAACTCTCGTTCATCTGCAGGCCGAGCTCCTCGTTTGATTGAAGCAGGGGTGTCCAACTCCAGTCCTGCAGGGCTACCTGCAGCTTTTAGAAGCATCCTTGTTCCGGCACACCTGAATCAAATGAATGGTTTGTTATCAGGCCTTTGCCAAACTTGATGGCATGCTGAAGAGGGAATCCAACCTTTTGATTCAGCTGTGTTGGAGTAGGGATGCATCTAAAAGCTGCAGGACAGTAGTGGAGGACTACAGTTGGACACCCCTGGGTTAAAGGGACTTTTTTGTAACAAACGTGCAAAATTTCATCAGCAGTTGTTTTAACTGTTTTAAAATGTGACTGTTCTTTAAACTTTTGCTCTTTTTTTATCCCTACGCTCTTTTCGCCAACAGACGTTACGCTCTTACTTGGCATATAAGGTGTTTTTAGTAACTTACTTAAATACGGCTACACTGACTTGCTGCTCCTTCTTATGGTACAAACTGGTGTAAGGTGGAAGTCCAGCCCAGCCTAGTTCTAAAATGAGCAGCTGCTTATTCAGGTTCTGAGAGCTTCCTTTTAATCAGCAACAGAATCAGGATCAGAAGAACAGCCGGGACTGTTTTGGGGACTTGGTCCAATCTAGATGTGGAACCAGGGACAGTACAGTACAGTGGAGGGACATTTCAGCCTGAGCAGAGGTTTTCTATCTCTGATCTTTATGACTCAAAAATATCTTTACAAATGATTTTATGATGACAGAAGTTTCTCAGAATTGTTCTGAGCCAGCGTGACGACAGAGGCTGAACTTGTGGAACCACAGTATGAGCTGCAGAGACAGGATCACAGCACTAATGGCACTAACGACTTTCCATACATGCTGCAGTCCTGGTGATTTTCTCCCGCTGAGAACGGTGAAGGCAGTGATAGAACGTGTGCAGGAGGAAGGACGCGTTTGATGGAGACTTGTTTCATTTTTTTCCCCGGTTTTCTTTTTGGGAAACTCGGCCGGTAACATCGGAGAGAAGTAAAGGGTCTGAGTGAGAGAAGAAGGAAAGTCTTAGAGGTTGGAGAGGGCAGTGCAGCGACTCAGGCTGAACGTCTAAACTTTACTTTCTGGAAAGGAAAAGATCTCGCCGTTACAGAGCAATGCAAGGAAGAAACGTACTCGGGGTGGACACAATAAAGGGAACTTTCAATCCTGAGCATCCACCCAGGGAGCTGTACGTCTGCTCTTCCTTAAACTCTTGACTTTTATTTTGAAAGATGACAGGAAATCTTTTCCTTTCAGCTGTGTGAAGTTCAGACGAGGTTGGAGTAAAACGGTTTTCAGGGCAGTTCTCCTTGTCTAAACAAAGCGGGCAGTGTCAGAAATGCTCCAAAGCCCCCCATCGGCCGACACCTGAATGCATCACGGTGGAGGGAGTGAAAGCGGGAGCGTCAGACTTTTTATCCAAACACATTCACATCCATGAGAGAGTTCATAAAAACCTGTTCTGGAATCTTTTGACTCAATAATCAATAACTGACCACTTCATCTTTTCCTTGAAGTTAAATTTAAAATTCAAATTTTCTTCCACTCTCTTGAACCGCTGCACACATCGTGCCAAGTCAACATAAAAAAAATTGAACCAATCAGAGCTCAGTGTGCCCGTCCTCATCAAAACCAAACATACAGTCGTGTTAATAACAGACAAAGTGAGCGCATGCTGTGGCGTTTTAACCCGTTAAATCCTCATCACGCAGAGCTCCAACACGCCTGCACAGGGCAGGTCACGGTCGGCTCGTCGTTCAGCTTCAGTCCTGTTCAGACCGGATCAGAGTTACACAACTCGGCTGTTAGTGTCTCAATAAATCATTTAAATCTCCCCATGTCTGCGGGGGCGTCGCACAGAAAGTACATCATGCAATATTTCTTGTAACGCCGCAAAACCCAAAATCTTGTCATGTGATCAGACCCTGAACGCAGCACAGAGAGACTGAGCTGCGATCAGTTTTTTATTAAATTATTGGTGGACTTCACAGTCCTGCTGATCTCTTTTTAAAACCAGCAGCTTTCAGACTTTCAGACCAACCTCATGTCTGAAAATCCCCACAGTCAGAGTTACACCCCCACCTTCACCTGTGCTCACGGCTCTCTTTGACCTTTCCTGCCCCGGGTTGTGTCTCACAGGCTGCAGGCCTCTCTAACAGTAACTCACACCAGCCATGTTTTGGAGAGCAGACTGTATATAAAGGATAGCTGTAGCTACCAGGACGTCACTCGCTGTAAAATTCAAATAAAATTCCAGAATTTCAGTCGCCAAAACTGGAGCTCAGACTTCTTAGGCGGGAGAAATTATCTCTAACAGTGTTTTTTACCAGGCTGTTTATTTCTACTGTAAAGCTGGGCATTTTAACATACGAGTCTATGGGGACTGGCTCGCTGCTGAAAGTTGCTGCTTGATTTTGGGCTCCCGCGGTCCTTCATTTATTACTTTCTGTGCAATGGAAAAGAATTAGCACTATGCTAAGCTGCACAGCGGTCATTTCTGGCATGTTTGCACAGTTCATGGTTACTACAGACCATACAGTCGATGTGCTCCCTATAATCTGACAGCACACCGACTGTATAGTTTATACAGAGAGGCATCCAGGGTTGTTTTTGCCCTACGTTTCCCCTGAAATGATTAATTGATTATGTTTTAGGATATTCAAAATCCCCCATCGTCAACTATTTGTTCATGGAAAATATTTGGGAGTACACCATCTATACTGCAGTCTGTTCCAACCGTAAACTGGGCTTGTATTTGACCTATAAACAGCTGCAGGTGCTTTTACAAGCCTCTTGGCAACCCACCTCCACCCCAGCTCTTCTGAGGTGTATCACATCTGATGTCTCAGATGCATAGTGACAAATATAAACTCCTCTGCGGATGTAATAGCCGTTAACACAGCCTGAGACGAAGCCTGCAGACAACACTTAGGGCTGAAAGATCAAAGCCTTTCTCTGAGCCTCGCACAAACTTTTTAGAACTCAATCCTTCACGTTTGGATGCGTTTCAAGAAGTTTAGTCGGTTTTCATCAACGTGAAGCGAAAGCAGGAAGTCGATCTACAAACTGCTGAGTGATTTTAAAAAGCAGGAATGTGGAGTTCACGTGGACACCACCTGCAGCGACCACACAAACCGGCACGCTGTTCTGATGCTCTCAGGCGTACAGTCACCCGGTCGCCCGACTGACCTCCGTCACAGGAAGCGGTCCGATCGGCACAGAGCACAGAGACCCGGCCGTCTTCCTTCCTTCAGTCGCCAGTGTCTGCAACAAAAACCCACAAAGGCTCCCACCCCGAAAACACAACATAACGCACGTAAAGATGTGGCAGCTGAAGAAGACGAAACAGAAAAGGTCTTCCTTCCAACCGGACAGAACATCACGCAGAAGAAGAAGAAGAAGCGCGGCGTGTCAAAAGTGCGAAAGTCTTTGCATTCATTAAGAAATGAAAGGAAGTGAAGTTTCTACATGGCTTAAAGCTTCGGAGTTCTCAGCGCTCGCTCGACTCGCAAAAACATTTTGTCATCGTTGTGACAGAAATGATGATGATGATTACAATGTGGCGATGAAGAGTAGGTGGGCTAGCCTCTCGGCGCCATTTCAGCAGGGCTCTTTGCATAAAATGTAAATCATCATCATCAACGTCTTGATTTTTTTTCCATTTCCAAACAGGCCCCTCCCCCTCGCCCTTCCCCATTTGATTTAAAATATTTCATAACGAGCACGAAGACCCCACCGCCCCCCCTCCCCTTTTTTTAAGCTTCTTTTTTTCTTTGTTTTCGCCGTCGTTGTTATGGCGGTTGTTGTCGTCGTCGGTGTGGTTGTAGTTGTTGTTGTTGCTGAACAGAGGGAGTGTTAAAATGGGAGTTCTCCTCCTCCACCTTCGCCTCGTCTTCCTCCTGTGGGTGGCGCTGCAGGCTACGACGCCTCTCGTTCTGTGGAGGACTCCGCTGCCCGCTGCTGCCTCTCCAGGCTCCTCGCCCGCTCCTCGCTGTTCATCGTCGGGCTCCTCGAGGACTTCAGCAGCTTCTCCTCGAGCTCGTGCAGCGAGGGCTCCTTATACATGCAGACTACAGGGGGGAGGGCGGGGGGAGGATGGGGGAGAAAGACAGTGAGTCATTAAAGCATCACGCCACCACGAACTCTCGAATTTACACATAAAATAAACTGAAAAAAATCCAGACGTAAATTCAGATGTCAGAGTTCAACCTGTGATGCTGTATTCAATGACATAATTCTAACTAACTGTGCACAGGTGTGCAGTTTGTGTCAGCGTGCCATGGATGAGGATACAGCTGAACCTTTATGCAAATTATAAAGACAAATCTATTAAAACTAGTAGCTACTTCAAGGTCTACGTGCTGACGTTAAATAATAGAAAAGAAGAAGAACGAATCAGAAATGAGGCAGGTAAAAGAAGACATCAGTGAGTTAACGAGGAGGAGAAGGACGAAGGGGAGAGGAGGAGAAGGAGGCTGAAGGACACAGAGGAAGAGGAGAAGATTGACAGAAGGACGAGAGGAAGGTGATAGTTGACAGATGTATAGTTGATGGATATTTTTAAATGAAGATGAGGGATGAGACGGGAGGGGCAGAGCAGCTGAAAGCAGAGACGGAGCTTCATGTTTCCAGTTAAACCTCCATCTGTGATATTAGAGCTTCACCTTGTCCTCACACTCTGAGTTCTGGCTGGACGACCTCGGCTCCTGGCTCACCTCTGAGCTCTCCAAACCTTCCTCGGACTCTCTCGTTTGCTTCCAGGATCTAAGAGTACAGCAGCTGAGCTACAACGGTTCCTACAAACCAACAGCATAACTTCCCAGTCTCGCAGTCAGCTGCCGTTTTACTGGTTTTATCTTCAAACAGGACTAAAAATATCACGTTAAAAGACTTTGCTATTCTTTCAATTTATGCCGGTAATTCTGGTTCAAGTTCACCAGGAAATACGAGTCTCGGCTGCTTTCTGTTAAGAGGGTCAGTTTTTACGAAGGCCAACGGTTCACCTGAAGGATTTTGAGATATCATTGAGATATGACGTTCAGAAACACCATGGAACACATTTTCCTGCCTCTGTGTTTTAATATCAGGACGTTTCCAGTACAGTTTTGCTTAGGAAGGCAGAATGGAGAATTTAGATGTCAGTGTTTCAGTGTTAAGCACCTTACATTTACAAAATCACCTCTAAATGCAAAATCTCAAAGCCCATTTCGCTTATTGAACTCATCTTCTACTATGATAAACTACAGACATGTGGAGAACGGTCGATTTAAAAGTACAAAAATCCCAAACTGGGAGAAAAAGCTGACTTTTCTACTTCTCCTTCTCTCATGTTTGCATTAAAAAAAACATTTTTTTGTAAAAATACAGAGTGTGTGGAGTTTAGCTCAGAGCGGCAGGTGACGTTACACTTTCCTCTAAACACAACTTGCGTGTCTTTCACATGACGCGGAGCAGAGAAAGTTGAAGATGTGTGTAGTTCCTGATTTATAAAACAGCAGCACGTGCACACAGAAGAACAATGTGAAATGTTTTTAACGTTAGCTTATTAAAAGTTTTGAAATATGATATGACTTGTTGGTTAAATGAAATGGAACTGAAACATTTGCTTTTTTCCTCAAATGTTTAAATATTTCTGAAAATTTGAAACATCTGAAGGAATTATTATCTTTCTTTCTCTTTATGAGCGATGCATTCTGTATCCGTACTGAATCGTGAGCTCCTGTCGTGTAAACATGAACCAGAAATTTAACCGACACAACTTTAACTGTTGGACTAACGTTTTCCACTCTTTGTCCTTAGCTGAGCTAACGTCATCACAGACCTGCAAAATCAGTCATGAACTGTAATGATAAATATTCACTCTGCCTTGAACTCCAGGATGGTTCCCTGAGGACCTCAACAATGCTGCAGACCCACATACCTTCTTTACACATAAATAAAATCGATGGTGGCGTTACTAATTCACATTTCGTCCTTTTGTTTTCCAGAATGCGACGTCTTTCTGTCTGACCTGTGAGACATGAAAGCATCGCCACCACCAACATCTGTGTCCACAGTTGGTCTCACCTTCGATGGGTCTGGGGACAAAGTGTGAGCACGGTTTGGTTTTCTTCACTCGGTTTCCCTTCATGATGATTCCTTCCTTATTGAGGCCCAGGAACCAAGCCCGGCCCGACTCGTGCTGCCGATACATGGTGGACGAGTAGATGACGTAGTAGTTTTCAAAGACCGACTCCTTGAACTTGCACTCTGGTGTGAACACATCCTGATACACAAACACACAGAAAACATTTGAAGTATAATCAGCAGAGAGATCATTTTGTAGTTTTTCTTACACGACTGCCTGCTTCACATCTCTGTGCGTCTACATGTTTGATTGCACGACTCAGCTGCTTTTATCTGAATTTTATTTTGAAGTTTAAACTTGGGGCTTTTATTTTAAAATGAACAGCGTCGAGTGCTGACCAGCAGCCTTTTAGCGTCACGGTTCAGTTTGTCCTCAAAGCTTTCGTCATCATTTTACTTCCATATGCATCTGCCTGCCTCGTGTGACAGGACAGGCGGGAAACGGTCGCTACATGCTGATACTTCACGTTACAGAAACACGGCAGGATGTGAGCCGCGCAATAGGACACGACACGCGAAGCAGCCAATGAGCCGTGACCAATACGAAACACCTTGAAGGCGATCGATCGCATTACACCCACACGATAGAGTCAGCAGCACTGCAGGGCGGAGGCGCACCGTCACATGTAACAGGACATGAGAGTATTACAAAAGCTCAGTCTGAGTACACCTGAGGTGCACACTGAGCACAGGAACTGTTCACCGCTGCAGTCTGTCGGACGTCCAGATCTTAAAAACAGGCCAGGTTAACACCCATTCATGAGAAAATGCACTCCGTTAATTTTACTGTCCATGCTTTGCTTCTGTCTCTTTTGGAGTAACATTTCACTGTATTTATTCTTTAGTTTTGTGTTGAGCTCTATCCACTCCCCTGATTGCCCTTCTGTTGGCGATCTTCCCCGTAGTCTTCGTCAGAGCATTTGTTTCCAACATCCATGGTCCATCAGTTTTTTCGAACTTGTTAAAATCAGTGTCAGCATTTTGCATTTTTACATTCTGTATAATCTTCAGTCTGACAGCTCTGAGCAGGACAAAGGAAGACGTTTGTCCCATATGCAGTGTGAATACTTGTAAACCAACACATCATCTGCATAACATGAGATTCTGTTTGCTTTTACTGAGTAAAATCAACAAAAAAGGACTAAAGACTAAAACTGTCAGTGAGCAGGTGGTGAAGAAAAAGCTGTAGAAATGTGAAAATCCAATTAAAAGAACAAGCTTAGAAATGAAATATTGATCCTATAACGATGTGATACATTACAAAATTTTAATTAAACAAAAGGAATCTTAACTGTAAGAACTTCAATAAAGTAACATCCATAAAACATAAATGGGAAAGGAAACTCAGTACAAAGCAGCTGAAGACTAAGACTCAACATTATTTTGAAAGCTTTAAAAAGCTTTTAAGTTGAAATATTAATGTAAGTCTTGTTCATGCACTCTATCCTTCACGGAGCAGGAAGCTGTGGTACGATCTGTGTGGTGGACATTTTGACACCAAACGTGACTGCTGAGCCGTTTAAAGTCCCAGTTTAGCACCTCCCTCCAGGTATAACAGGTGTGTGTGTGTGTGTGTGTGTGTGTGTGTGTGTGTGTGCACCCTCTGGGTATAACAGGTGGTCAGGCGAGCCAATCAGAGCAGAACAGCCCCCCATAACATACAAAAACCTGTCCCAACATTTGAAACTTGGAGCTTCTAAATACAGTTGTTGAAATGTGTCTTTCAGAAACCCAGAGCCAGTGTTCAGTTACCTCAATTCTGTGTTCACTTAATAAATAAAAAGCAGTTTTTGTTCTCAGGTCTGGACTGCAGGCTCTTGAAGAAACTTAGAGGCTGTTTTTATATGTAATCTGTTTCTGACCTGTTGCCGATCATGTTTATGTGTCGTTGTGCTTACTCTTCCAGCCTTTTGCTGCCCTGCTCCAACTTTTGAGACGCGTTCCTGTCATAAAATTTGTATTTGATGTAAAAACTTTGTTCACTGGGTACCGTGAGATGTCACTGACATGCTAATTACAAATCTGTCTCATTCTTTTAGAGTGTTTAAAATGATTCATGAGTGACTGAGAATCTAATAAGAATCAAGCTGAAGTCACTACTACACTTAATAAAACCCAACACAAACACAGCAACAGATAAAAAGGAAAAAGAAGCCACGAGGAAGGAAAGCCGGGACTTCAAATGGAGCGTGACGATGATGTAGAGGAGGAGGAAGAGGAAACAGAGGGAATAAATGATGAAAAGCGTATTTTTTCCTCCCAGCACGCAGCCTGCATCTCATATCAAGACATGATGGTTTCAGTAAACAGTGTTGAGACGCTCGGGCCTCCCAGCACACCACAACTTTACTTGCAGCTGTCTCACCGCTCATGCTGTAATGCTCTTACATAACTGCAGAGCAAGAGGAGGAGCTGCTGTACTCTTCATCTGAAGCTACACCTGAGAGAACATGAGTTTATATTTTATGGAGCCGAACCAAATCCTCACTTTACCTCCTAAAAAAAAAGGGCTGCCTCTTCCATTCTCGATTTATCTGGCATGTGGTTGAAGGGCTGAGAGATCACTGGGATAAAGTCATCTGATCTCCCCGTTCTCAATGGGAAGCATTTACATTTCAAAGCATTGTGTGAGCAGTCAGGACTGACTGGTGAGATGGGATCAGGCCAATTTGTGATTAATTAATAATTAATTAATGATTAAGATTCATGAAGAGGACCATCGAGCTAACAAGTGCAGAAACATTTACTAACAGCTGCACTTCCATATTTGGCATCAAACCACAAAGCAGAAGTAAAGCGCAGCTGCAAAGTGGCAGCAAGGTTTCATCACGTACCTGCCACGAAGGCACGCTCGTGTTAGACTGACTCAAACTACCACACAGTCAGCGTCTGTGGCTTCAAATCGCAGTGGCGGCGAGACATCTGTGATTGACAGACAGCAGCAGCCAATAGGAGCGGTGCAGAACAGGTAGTTCATGGTCGTTCCTCAGAATTACATCTTCCCCGCAGCGCTGACCAACGATCGCAGCTAACAGCTAGCTTCTTTAGGCGCGCTGCGAGCTCATATTTAGTTTTTGTGTCTAACACGCCTGAGAAAGCTTCCTCACATCGTCACTGTTATCCTCCTCTTCCTCCACCACTCTGTCTCCTTCCTGATGCTGCGCACAGAGAGGCTCAGGAATTGCATTTTAAAGTTTTATGCACGTGTTGTGAATTATGGATGTTAGATGGACTCACTGAGGCAGAGCAGCAGTACAACAGCTGCAGATGTACTCGGTCTGATCAGGGCTGTCCTCTTAACTACTTCCATTGTTCATCATCAATTAATTATTACACACGCTGTCTAAAAGTGGAACTTTTGTACCGTAATGTCACCGAGTTTGCATCTGAACACGAGCTCAAACAGAAAAAATAAACCCAGGATCTCTTTGCAGGGGAAGAACTGGATCGGACAGATAATGAAATAAGATCTGAAATCAGATCATGTGGGGGATCACATTAAAACTGAGAGAAGTGAAAAACCCAGTGAGAAACTTTATCTCAGTGTCACCCTTAAATTCTGCCCGAGTCCTTGAGCAAAGCAGCAACACCTTATTACCTCACAAACAGTAGTTGATGACTATCAGTGTTTTCAGGAACGAGATGTGTTAATAGTTAAAATGATTGTTGGGGACACGTCAGGAGCTCCTGCCTTTACCTGCTCCTGCAGGTGTTTGTGTCAGAGATTCACCTTGGAAGGAAGTGACGCTCCAAACCTTTAACCAAACAAGCTCAAGAAGGACATGAGGATGAGGCAGTTGTTCTTACAGATGTGTAGAGGAATCCCTCGGCGTTCATGGCCACGTACAGCGCGGCCTTCACTCCCTGGATGGCCACGACCCTCAAACCTACTGGGATCAGGTTAAACAGAGCTGGAGGGCGAGAGACATAGAAACAGACAGAGAGAGAGAGTTAGGTAGTGAGAGGCAGAAATGGAACAAAAGTAGATTAATACAAAACGTCACAGAGAGCACAGAAGACGGATGGAGCTACCAGGAAGTCTGCCACAGTTACCGAGCTCTTATTGTGAAACCTCGAGTTGAGTCATTTGGCGTTTTGAAAGCAGATGTGATGATCAAGTGGCGGAGACGAACGAGGAACTAAGATACTGCACTAACTCCTGGATAAAACTTCCTCCTTAACGACCATGATTTCAAAAGTTAACGATCTGGCTCTCTTCCTCTCCTGCAGGTTTCTTCCTGTTAAAAGGGAGTTTTTCCTTCCCACTGTCACCAATGTGCTTGCTCATAGGAGGTCATATGATTGTTGGGTTTTTCTCTGTATGTATTATTGTAGGGTCTACATTACAATATAAAGCACCTTGAGGTGACTATTGTTGTGATTTGGCGCTGTATAAATAAAACTGAATTGAACTGAATTCGAGACCTCCCAGAATATTTTTGTTCTATAAATATATACACATATATATCAGAAGGAGCAGAAAGTTTTAACACTGCAGGATGATGTGAAAATGGAATAATTCATCATTGGTGGGTTAGCCACGAGGTCCCAGCGTCTCAGCCAGGCTGAGGTTGAGACCCGGACTCTGGACCGTTGCAGCAGCTCGATTCTCTCCTTTTTCAGCTGTTACATGCTAGCATGCTAACAGAGGCCTGTAGAGTCTCCTGGGGGGAATCTGCTGGGATATCCACTCCTGAGATGATGTCTTGAGTGTTTTCCACGTGTGGATACCGTCCTCCGCTGTGGAATAACGGACTTGAGATTCTTTGGAGATGGCCTTATCCCTGCATGACCGATGGACATCAACCGATGCTTCTTTAAGCTCGTTGCTGATGCCTTTCCTCCTCTGCATTGTGTTAACACACAAACCTGCAAACTACAGAAACGTCTGCTTCTTTCTGTTTACACATTTGCAGTAAAAAGTGTCAGAAATGAAAATGTCATGAAGAGTCGCACAGAGCAGGTTTAAATTAATAAACCAGCAGTGAGTCTTCCATCACTGCTTTAAATCTTCTGCACCTGTGTAAATCAGACCCACTCAGCATTAAAAAATCCCATTACACCTCTTCAAACTGTGAATTTTTGTGCTTTTAGTCGATCTGTAACGGTGGTTAAAACCCGGCTCAGCCTGCTGATGTGCTTCCAGCTGATAAAGCGAGAGAAAAAGACTGAATAAAAGCAGAGAGAGAGCGAGGGGGGGGAGGGGGGGTGATAGAGGGACGCAGTGATGAGAGGTGATTTAATCCTCGGGGACAGAGAGCTGCAGTGTGGGTGAGGATGAGGAGTAGGAGGAGGTGGAGGAGGAAGAGGCCTGTGGCAATGGCTGCGGTTAATCCTCCTTTATTTAACTCAGAGATGATCAGAGAGAAAGAGAAAGCGAGAGGGGGAGAGAGGGGAATCCAAAACATCTCCTCCTCCTCCTCCTCTTCTTGTCCTGTTTTTGCTTCTTTTTTTCCAAACCAAAAGGATTTACAGGAAGCAGCAGAGGCTGTAATCCTGAGCTCATCCAGCCGAGAAACAAAGACCTGCAGCGGAAACGTGACCGAGTATTGACGATCGGAAACTGTCTTCAGACTGCTCCACCTCAGATCACTCTGTTACAGACGGCAGATGCAGCTTCGGCTCTGCAAAGTGGATTAAAATAAAACAAACAGAAAACCTGCACTCTTTGCTGTCCAGCAGGGGGCGACTCCTCCGCTGACAGCAGTAAACACTGCGATGAGTTTATGTCCAAGTTGGAAGTCGTGACGTTTGATGAGCAGCTGTAGCCACAAGGGGTCGCCACTGTGCCTGTTTGGCATGTGTGAATTAAGTTTTCTGACGCAACCCCAAACGGGATTTGTGGAATCAAACCAACGACCTTTTGTCTGCCAAGCGAATGTGTTAAACATGACAGCGTTGTAGGGGAGGTGTCTTTAGTGAGGGGAGGGTGGAGCGTGAGAGCGACAGATGGATTGGGGCGGAGTCCGCAGCGGTGCAGACGCTGGATTGACATCCCTACCCTCACCTGTGGGCAGTGACTGAAAGAGTTGCGCTGCAGGTGTAAGCGGTGGAAATGCGTTTCCCTTGAAGCGCACTTAGTGACGGGGCTTTCAGACATTTGTGAGGGGCTCAGAGCAGATCTGCTGGTCCTCCACATCGAATAGTTCAGGCAAGTCCAACCGGGAGGAGGCCCCGGCAGACCCAGGACTCACTGGAGAGATTATATCTCAGCTGGCTGGGAACAAATCCCCCCTGGATGAGCTGGAGGAGCTGGCTGGGGCGAAGGAAGTCCAGGCTTCTCTGGTTAGACTTCATGACCCAAACCCGGGGAAGCAGCAGAAGATTGTTGGATTATGTTTATGTTCTGATTTAATAAGCTGTTGTATTTGAGATCCTTCTTCTGTGTGAGGTTTTACCTTTCTGAGCTGTTCTCTTGTTTGACATCAGATGATTTGATCCACAGTTTTTTTTACACTTTGGCTGTGAAACACAGAAGTTTCTTTTATGTTGTCTTTCCATAAAAGTTGGAGGTAGCGACCACGACATCACACAGTAGTGAGTGTGCAACAACATGCTCACTGAACCCTTCACAAAACTGATTCCTGACACCAAACTTTACAAAATGACCTCATCTTTTTATTTAGCATGACCCAAAACGAGCCCATAAACCCTCAGGATCGCCCCCTGGAGGCCATTAAAAAGAGTACAGGTGTAAGGCATTTTCTCTTCACTCTTCAGACAGAGAAGCTACGCCCATTTTTTATGTAGCGTGCGGTCTAGACAAATACAGTTTAAATGTGGGACTCACTGTAGTCGCTGTTCTCGTCCTTGGTCCCGCTGATGGCTCCATCGGGCTGCATCTGCAGGAAGAAGCCCTGCTCGCTGAAGAGGCGCGTCACGATGCCCTTCAGCTGCGGCTCTGAAACACAAAGACCGATGTGAGGTTCAGCCCGCACACACACGCACACACACCCACACACAGTCTGTACCTGACAGCAGGTCGTCAGGTAGCATTGCTGAGTTTATCTCACTCATGTAAGCGATTCTTCTTCTTCTCTACTTTCACATTTGGGAAGAAGAGGAAGAAACCAGCGTACATCCCAACATTTCCCGTCCAGCGTTCCTCACACAGACTCGACCGCAGAGAACTGTCACACCTGTACAGTCAGCTTGCAAATCACGCTAGCTAGCATTAGCTGATAAATCAGCAGTTCACCCTTTGCTCGCATAAGACATATAACACTAACAGTGTGTTAGCCACTAGTTTAAGAACATGTTTAAACATGAAGGCCTGGCAGACCATCGGAAACCCTCCAATCTGTGTGGAGAGAGTCAGGAAGTTCCTGAAGCCCCAAATCAGTGACCTTTGACCTCAGAGTTAGCAGACGGCTGCTGATGGGTTTCCAGCCTGGGCCACGTGAAGCTTAAGGGCACACAAACACACATGGTTTAAACCGCAGAGCGTCACATGTGCCCCAGAGACAAACCCTGAGGCCACGGCTCAGCGCGTGAGTCCCTCCTGCTTGACTTTAACACCGAGCTGAAGGTCTGAGGATGTAAACACAGTAGAAGCTGAGCAGACGAAGTGATGCTCCAGATGACAATGTGGGCCAGAAGGACTCATCTCTGGCAGAAATAGACCAAAAAGACAGCGAGGCTAATGTGGAGCAGGCCGCTGTGCTACTTAACATCTGAAAGGACCGAAGACACACATACGTGTCCGGAAACGACAACAAGGTAAATCTTCACCTTTTAACAGAGCAGACATGTGAGTGTGTGAGTGTGGAGGAGCTGACACACAGAAGGACCAACCGTCCCTACAAAACACAAAGAACTAAACAAAGACCTTTATTGGCTGCTGCTCATTAAAGTCATTTGGTTTTACTCTGATTACCCGTCAAACAGCTCACATGTATAAATCAACAACAGAGTGATGTTTGATATCATCAACAAATCCTCTACACTTCCTACAAGCTAACATTTCATGCAGTCACAGTATTAAAGGCCTTGTTTCACAGAGAGGAAGTGGATGCAAACAGCTTCCTGCTTTAAACGGATCATTTTCACATTGTTTGACGACAGCATCACTGACCCACTGCGTTGTGTGTCCTTATTATCCAATTCATCCTCACTCCCAGCCGGTCACAGCAGATGGCCCCGCCCCTCCTTGAGCCTGGCTCTGCTGGAGGTTTCGTCCTCTTAAAAGTGGGTTTTTCTTTCCCACTATCGCCTTGCTCAAGTGCTTGCTCACAGGTTTACTTTCTGGTAAAAGCAATCTTGGTTATGAATTCAGAGAATAATAATAGCCTCCAACATGATCAATTTAAAGGATTTAAGGTGTCAAACAGAAATTAATATTAACTAAATACCGATAAGGACCTAAAGTTTATATTCAAGGAGCTAACTTCTTTATTTTTGGTCATTTTTACGTTCATAAATGCATTCAGTTGTTTTCCCACATCTTTATGTCATCAGTGCATTTTAAAGGAAGGCCATAGAAGTCAGCTGGTTTATTTTAGAGGGCAGTGACGTACCTCACGCTGTGTTTTGATGTTCAGAAGTTGAATCTAAAGTCAGCGTGCTGACGATTCAAACACCGACAGTCACGAAACATCTGCAAGGTGTAATCACTAATTATAAGCACGGATCCAGGAGCTATATCTGTGAGTGTGTGTCACGCTGTGTGAAGACAAGCTGTGAGTTTTAACATCTGTGAGGCTGCGGGCGACAAAACACCTCGTCACATGCTGCTCCCCGAGCTCAGGCGTGATCAGACTGACAGCGCCTTTAAAACCGAACCTCGTCTTCCCGAGTCGCAGCGAAACGATAAACGCTGAACTAAGAACACCGTCTGCTGCTGTGGGAGCTTTCTACACGAAGAAACCGTGATAATGATGAAAGAAACCCACCTGCTCATCTCTTACATATATTTATCGATGACCCGAGATGGTACAAAAGCCAACGTTTTCTAAATGTGCATTCCTTTTAAAGGCCACCAGGGGGCGACACCTGAAGACTTCCTGTCCTTTAGAGGTCTACGAGGAAATAGCTCATGGACCTCATTACTGGTTTCCACACACCAACACAGTGATGGTGTAAATCCGGAGTGTCAAACATGAGGCCCGTGGGCCAGAATCTGCCCGACGATGACTCCAATCCAAAGCAGTTTTCCCTCCACGCCACACCAAACTACAGGATATGCTCTGTGAATTAATGAAAACTTTACATTGTAAATGTATAATTACAGGACAGTCTGAGCAATGAGCAACCAGAACCTTCTCTGCAACTTTCCTACATGTTTCAAGCCCACTACACATCACAGTTTTCCTTTTAGGACATTGCAGGCCAGACTGAGAGAGCGCGCGGCTTGAATCTGGCCCTCAGGCCACACTTTGCCCCTGTGTGTGGTCGATTCTGCACAAAAAGGTGGCGAAAAAGCCAAAGGAAAACCTGGGAGTGCTGCTGAAGGATACTGGAGGCACGCGGTCGTGTTTTGATTTGAACTTGAGCAAAGTTGGGGGTGAAATCTTTACGGCTTCAAAAAGGCTTCATGCAGTAACAGATCTCATTAGCAGAGGACTCAGTGAGGGCGAAACATCAAAGCAGGGCAAAGTGCTGACGTTGAGCTGAACGCCGACTTCACCAGCTGCAGAACAACTCATGAATAACTCGGCCTCTTCCTACCAGCTCCTTACTGGAGAACTTGAAGTCTGCAGACTCTGAAGGAGCTGATCAAGCACAAGTGCTGCGTAATAGTTTCTTTAAGAAGCTGTTTGTTGTATTGCCAAGAAAACAGGAGGCGGAGGCGACGGCGGGGAGTCGGCTAATGAGAGATGAGAGCTGCAGCTAGCTCATAAATGTGTAAACGCAGACATCCGTCCAGTTCTCCGACGCTCTGCTGCTGCTCTCCGAGAAGCTTTCTCTGGAGGGAACGCCGCTCGAGTTCAGGTCGACTTTTATCTCGTTATTCTGCAGGAGGACTAAAAAACATAAAGGTTTGCAGTTACTTCAAGAAAAGAAAAATGCCGTCTGGAATCACACCGTGGGGATCTGATGATGCAACGCTCATTACAAATAAAACAGAGAACATGGAAGAACCCACAGCAAACAGGGAGGTGAGTTTTCTTTATGTAATCCAGTATCATGATAAACCCACAGAACATACAACACCACAGAAACCTCAAATTAAAGCTGAGCTTCAACTTTCTGAGCTTTAAAAAGCTGAAACCGCCCTCGTCAAGGCGACCAATGAACTTCTTCAGTGTTGACGGACCCTCAACAGACACAGGTAAGGAAAGCTCTTAATCTGAATTAAATTAAATGTACTTTTATCAACAAATAAAGCTTAAGGATAAGCTTTATTTGTCAGTTGCAGTTGCCTGCATCTGAAATGACAGACCTAGTCGACCATACAGACATTACATACAATATACAAACTTACACTGGGGAGACAGGTCAGGCTAGGCAGCAAAAAAAAGGGATAGACAGTGAAATATGTAACTTATAGGGGCAAAGTCAGGAGAAAAAAAGGGGTTCTGCCCATGATGACTTCCAACAGATCAGAACATCAATCAGTTCTGATCAGGTACCTGTGCAGCAACCAAGGTGTCTGTTTAGTGTTCGAGTGGGAGGAGCCAGAATGGTCTTATATATTGCCATATAAGAACATTTCCTGTCTATTCCTGTCTATGACATCAGCTCGTCAGGTGCACAGAAGGCCTGCTCACCTGCTGTTAAAACTTTCTGTTTGCAAGATACAGCCAATCAGAAGAAAGCTGAGTTAAAGCTGCAGGTTGTTCACATTAAATTGGACCTGTGTTATTTCCTGTCATATATCTGCTACTTTACGAGCGACAGCCAATCAGAAAGACAAAGGATGCCCTGTGTAAGATAAAGAAGGATTATTTTGAATGGTGAATCGTGCTAAGCTGCTCTGATCAGCGTGGTCATGAATCTGTCTGAGAGCTGGCCGCAGCAGCAGTGTTCCCGTCCCGCTGTAATACGGCAAACCTTTGCTCTCTGAATCGTTCCACCCACCTGGTTTCCGGCGTACTGGTCTTTTCTTTCCGCTGCAGAAGCGAACTTTGCTAAAGACGCTGAAGATGTGTCGCTCACACAGAGACCTCGGGTCTTTACTGGGACTTGAGCGTCGCTTGTTAGTGGCGACTTTGTCGCTGTTGGACTCGCGGGCCTGGCGCTTCTGTCTGATCAGGGAGCTGGCGATAGCCGCCGCCATATCTCTGAGAGGAGGATGAAGCCACAGAGGAACAAAATATCTGCTCCTGCTGTCCGAGTCTGACGCTGACGACCCTTCAGTCCAAAACAGGTGACATGTCGCCTGACGGGCCTCGGAGGGACCGAGTCTGGATGAAAAATGTTCTCCCTTATGGCAGATCGTTGATTAGGAACCAAAACGTTAGAGATCCGCTGTGAGAAACAGCCGATGCACAACGGTCACACGTACAGGCTTCAAAACAAAAACACCAGAAGCATCCTGAAAATCCACAAAAGTGAAGAACCCGAAGTTGTTTCACGTTCGTATGTTTCACCGCACAAAACCTGTGTGAACTCCGATGTTAAGAAACAGATATTCCTCTTAAACAGTTTAAATAGTTGATTTATGAGTATATGTTTACATGTTGAGGCTTCCTTTCTGATGACTAATCCAAAGAACGGTGATGAAGTCCCTCTCAAACGCACTCTTCAGCTGAGGGTTTGGAAATAGATCACAAATCCTGATGGAGCTCTGAAAGATGGAAACTTTAAATATCCAGAGATTCAGCTGAAAGCTCGGGAGAAGAACGGAATACCTGTTCCCTAAATAACCCTAAAGGTTCCCACACTAGTCACAGAAGTTAAGATGCAGCACTGGCCTGGAGACGATTAATAAAGGAATAAAGAAAAACTCTGAATTAACATTTGTTGAGTGATTACGCCTCGATCGAAGAGCTCATCGTGTCTGCTGGGCAATTTATCACTTTAGGTCGCCTCCATCTTTCAGACGCTCCGATGGAAGTGCACATGGCAGCAGGGATTTTCTCGATTTACGCGCCACAAACAGAAGAATCAAAGAGCTTCACCGTGACGTTTCTTCACATCTCTGTGGAGCGAGAGGAAAGCATCTTCATCCACCCGCCTACATCAACTCGTCAACAACTTCCCGACATGCAGAAAAAGAGGAACAAACCCGAGAAGTTCAGAATTATCCCAGAGAGAAGAGCCGATAAAGCCGCCGATTTCACGCGCATGCACTCCGCTCTGCTCTATTTTACTCTACTCTGTTCTCCTGCCTCATCCTCTCCTCCTCTTCCTCACAGGCTGAGAGCTGCTGAATGTGAAGAGAGAGGAGCGAGGAGAAAAGAGAGCAGCCGTCAGCGAGAGATCGAGGAGAGAGAGAGATGGAGAGAGGAGAGGTGGAGGTGTGGAAGAAGCTCCTAAAAATATTCCGCCTGATGTTTCATGTTGCTCCCACATCAGACCACTCCATCTTCACTGCAGCATCCCGACGCACACGAGCGCGTTACATGCCGCAGGACGACTAGTTACTACAGAACAACATCAGCATCGAGGCGCCCCGCTGTCTGAGTCGTGCATGTTAGAGAAAAAAAACCTTTCGTTTCACTTTAATCTTCAAACCAGATCATCGAATTCACAAATTACAGCCAACCACTGGCTTCTTGACTGAATCCAAACATTTTGAGTGCTGACATTTTGTTTGTTTGGACCCAGATCTGGACACGAGCGTGGTTAGAAGACCTCATTTAGGCTCTGATCAATTTTTAAAATGAGGATTTTCTGCTTTTATTTTGAAAATATTTCTGTCTACAGGAAAGGCAAAAGCAGCTGGCGATAAAAAACATCAGTCAGAATCCTGCAAACAACACGGCGCTGTCTGATATCACAATCTTTTCTGAACATTTGAGATTGCAGCACAAAATCAGTGTTTGCCTCGTCCACGCACAAACACGTTCTGCAGAGCATCAGCATGAAAACAACTTCAAAAGCTACGTTTTCACTGACCTAATTGAAAAATAAAACAACTGAATTTTAGGATTTTGGGGTTGTTTTTGTAGCAGGACACAGTTTGAATTATTAGCAACAACCACACTTCTCTAGAAAATTGCCACATAGTTCAGGCAGGACTGGCCTCATCATTTTGAACATTAATAAAAAAAACTTTTATTGATCCCCGTGGGGAAATTCTTCTCTGCATTTGACCCATTCACTCAGTGAAGCAGTGGGCAGCCACCAATCTAGCACCCAGGGAGCAGTGTGTGGGGACAATACCTCGCGCAGGGGTACCTCAGGGTAGCCGTTCAATGGATTCGAACCCCCAACCTTCCGATCATAGGGCCACCATTCTACCTACTGAGCTATCCCTGCCCCTAAGAAGCAGCTTAGTGTAACTTTGAGAAGGAAAGTCTGTTGTAAGAGGCGGATCTCCCACAGGGCTGCTCCTTTATGGTAAAAACTGAGGCATACTGAGTGTCTTGATGCACGCTCAATCATCCAGGTAAGTAAATCCCAAAAGGTTGATTCTGCTCATCTGGACGTTTCAGTGGGAGAAACGTTTCATCATCATTAGGTGACTTCTTCAGTCTCAGCTGCAGGTTTCCAACATTATAAACAGGACATTTGCACAATGACTGAAACCAGCAGCACTAATGAACAATGGGCTGTGAGGTCACTTTCTTTATCATTAATACAATGCAAATTGACATCAATGGCCATGAGTCCCATTCACAGAGAGTTGGGGAATGGCTGCAATCACAGCATTGTAAGATGGTGACAGATGTACCCTTAGGCCCCCTCCTCGATTCAGAGATGGTCTTTCCCTTTTCACGTAAATGGCCTCCTTGACTCCGCCCTCAAACCAGCGTTCCTCCCTGTCCAGGATGTGTACATCCTCATCATTGAAAGAGTGTCCACTGGCCTGTAGGTGTGAACGGACTGCAGAGTAGCTCTTCTGTGTTGTGCCATCCACTTTGAGGTTGTTTGGTTTTGTATGGAGGAGGTTGGGGTGGATGGATGGGTGCAGGAAACAGAAATGTTCAGACAAATCCTGATCTTTTCCTCATCTGATCATATTCCTGATGAAACCAGATATTTACATTTATATTACTACATAGCAGACGGCTTATTTAACAGTGATTTGTGGCACATCTCTTGCTGCTGTGGGTTTTATTGTGGAGCAGAAGCCCTGAGGAGATTCTGATTTATTCACGGAGGGAGCAGATAAACGTGCTGCATTAAAAGTCTTCACTTTTTCCATGAAGCATGTAGTCAGTTTAAAACAACGGAAACAAGGTGCATGTTAAATTGTCGAGCTCTGCAACCTCTCAGTTTCTGCTCTGAAGCCTCTCTGCTGTGCCGCGCTCACATTTCCTGTCAGAGGCTGTGAAGTCAACTGCAGGGTTACATAAAGGCATCTTTATTCCCGCTGCATCTGTACAGCGGCAGCACACACGGCTCACGAACACGTCGCCGGGGCTGAATAACCGTGAGATCTGCTCCAAGTCAGGAAACGCTCTCTGAGCCCGCCGGCAACGACGTGATCTGACACTCAGCCCGCCGTCCTGTCGTTCTGCGCTCAGAGCAGAAATGATTCACTCATCGCTTCACATCTGATCACGCTGTGAATGCTGGAAAGCTGCAGCCTCAGGTGGGGAGACAAACCCAGAGAAAACTGATCCCAGCTCTGTGGACACGGCTGAGTCTGAGCTTCATTATGAAAGAGATAAATCTACAACAAGTATTTCAAATATGGATTAAAATACAGCTTTTTTCTAGATTCGTTAAATGATTCTTTGGCATAAGATTTCCACTGAAGCCTCTTTATTTCAGACCTCTTACTAGTACTGCTTCTACAACTGTTTGTTAATACAGTTAACCTCTCAGCAGTCGTGCTATTGGTCAGATAATGTCATTAAAACGGCTCCAACAGCACAAACACAGTCCAGAGGTGCAGTTCAGGTGAAGCTAGCAGACCGCTAGCAGCTACAGCCGCCTGTGTCACCAATGGATCTATTAATGCAAACTTTAAACCTTAATACAATTTAAACAGGTGAGTTATTAATAAATTGTCCCCTGTACAGTTCCTACGAAGGAAGAAATGATTTATAGAGACCAAAATAGTTTTTCTGTCAGGCTGTAAACGCGCTTATTTCTGCTGTTGGACATTTTATCGTGGGAGTCTTTTTGGACTGACTCTGGAGCCCCTGTGGACATTAGAGGGACTGACCTGTGTGTTGGCTTCATTTTTCTTTTTTAAAGGTTGCTGTCATATTTCTGGCATCCAGTAGCTGTTAATAGCTGCATGTTTGTGTTTTAATTACCATGTTTATATTCTTTCCTTGTTGTTTCTGCATTGATGTGTAAATGGAAAATAATACAGATCCATATTTTTATTCTGGTACTCCAAGGCATAGCTTTACATTACATTACAGTTTCTTTAAGCCCTCCCGATAAGTGAGCTTTCATCTGATTGACCAGCTCTGTAAGCCTACCGAGGGGCATGTATAGGCCCAGTGTTATCAGTAATCAGTCCAAACCGAGAACTCAGAGCATCTGAGTGTTCGGCTCAAACAACTCACCTAACAGGTGGTGAGGTACCTGAAACCCCACAAATGGCTTCTTAGTCAGACGTCCACACCTACTGTGCTAAAGACAGGTGACCACAAGATCTTATTATTATGGGGGTGGGCACTTATGCTAAAACACTGCTGCCCCCTGGTGGTCAAAGCTTTATTTACAGTTTAGCTTTCAACCCAGGTCAGGGTAACCTTTTTTAGTTATTTTTTGGCGAACACAAAACTATCGTGACCCGATCCTCCTTTGGTTTTTATCATCACTTATTACATAAATCGCTCACTTTGGGGAAAACTCCCCTTCAGCCTGAAGGAAACCTCTATCATTTTCCAACACATTTAGTTTTATCTGTGTAAATCTTCACCTTCTCAGCTCGAGCAATGTGGCCACACTGCAACTTTTTCTCACAACAAACTCAAAAATCTAGAAAACATTTGGCCAGAGCATCAAACCAGACATGCGCTGCAGGTTTTCTGTCCTTTGGTCTTTGCTATGATTGGACTGATGTTGGTTCTGTCTCTGTTCAGTTTCTTTGTCCTTCCTTTTATCGTTTTGTGTGTCTTTCCTGGCTTTGCTTCCTTTGTGACTGACCTAATAATACGGCGTACTGAGCTGCTGCTGCTATTCTCCTGTTAAATCTGCTGATTAAAGCAAATTTTGGGGGTTTTAGGATCTGGTTCTGACCCAGATCATCTGATTTTTCTTTCTGAAGAGTGAAATCCTGCAGTTTGACCCGGTGAGAAGTGTGAAACACTTTCAGCAAACAGGTCATTTCAGTGCCGTTAAAGACAAACGCTCCACCTCTCTTTGGTTTGTCTCTGGACCTGAGGCTGAGGCGTCCAGCAGGAGCCATGGCTCACGCACTGAAGTGAAACTGAATGGGATTAACTTCGTCACTAACCGGGTGCGCACGTGTCAGTGAACGCACCATCATGCTGAATGTAGGCCTACACTCTCGCAGAAAAAAAAAAAAAAAAACAGGTCAGCGTCTTTAATTACTGTAGTGTATTTGCGTCCTCATACCTGCTCAGTGGGACTGAGGGAGGAGAAACGTCTCCATCGCTCACTCTGATTATCAGATCCTGACGCTGCCAGTTATCCTGTCCAGATCAGGTCAACAATGTCTGACTCACTCGACGTTAAAAGGATTGTGTAGTTATTAACTTACTGCTTTCCGATATCTGTAGAAACAAATGAAAATGCTTTTTTGAGAGGAGATGTGCAAGCCTCATGTCTACCTCTAAATCTCTTAACCCAGTTCTCTGACACTGAAGCTTGAGGTCTGTGGGCTAAATCCAGCTCTTCACAAGTTTTAGTCTAGCACATCGCACATCTCCTTGTAGCTCCTCCACTCCTTAAAAGCCCACTTTCTATTGATTGGTGAACATGTGGAAGCCTGCCAAGAGTACGGAAAAATCATAGTAAAGAAAACACTGGAGGCCAACTCCAAGGCAACCACGCAAGTGTGGAAGATACAAAGATACGAAGTACCGTCCCCCCCAGTGTTCTCCATAGACCAGTGTTCATCAAAAGCAGAGACACATATAGATTCAGGAGTGGAGTGACCATCAGTCACCTCCTGTACGTGGACGACTTAAGTCTGTACGCCACGATAGAGCGAGGCATCGACTCAGCGATCCACATAATCAGGATCTGCAGTGAGGACATCAGGATGTCATTCGGACTGTAAGAGCGAAGGTGACACGTGCTGAGAAGCTGAATAAGATCCAAGCCATCAATATGTACGTCCCCCAGACACCCAGCTGGGATAAGAAGGTGGTCACAGGAGGAGACGGAAGTTACCGATTTCTATGTATGTGGTCATTGGAGGAACTGCAGCTTTAAGCTAAACCAAACCTTTTTGTTCTTTTTTATACACTTTTAGTACTTTGTGTCGTTTGTATAATTGATGTCAGGACAGATGAGTTTAATTCAGGTTTTGTTTGGTCTACATCGACTCATCAGCCTGCATCAGGGACTTAAAAAGACGACTGTCAAACTATTAGCTTGCTAATGTTGATATTTATCCTCCAACTGTTCACTGTAGACAAACACCTGTATGACATCACTGACCTGTCCTGGCCCTGATGGTCGCAGGTTCGATATCTGCTGAATAATGTAAGTGTGATAGGTTCATACCTGGGAGAGTCCAGGACCGAAGGACAGGAAATCCACTGTGGCAGCACCACAATCGATCCCACGGCTCATTAACACCCAGCAGGTGTGTGTGTGTGTGTGTGTGTGCGGGTACAGTTCAGGTATGTTTCCTGATCAATAGACAGACTGCCTCATCAGAGGGCAGGAGAATGTCAGCAGGGCACTTAAACAACAGCAACACCATTAAACTGCCAGAGAACACAGTACACACAGTACTCGCAGTACACACAGTACTCGCAGTACACACAGTACTCGCAGTACACACAGTACTCGCAGTACACACTACAAACTCAGTACACAGGTTGCTCATGGTATGAGAGAACCTCTCAGACTGAATATATGTATTTAATACTGCATTTGTCTTCTGCCCAACACAGTGTGTTAACCACAGAGTCTGGCTGAGCGGTGACTCACAGCAAAAGGTCGTTTAAACCCACTAAGCTGCAAACCTCTGCTCTCACTGTTATCCTGTAATAAAGACGTTAGACTGACCAAACATAAATAACTGAAATAGGGACCAATAACAAACCAACAACGATTAAACACTGTGGTATGAATGTGTTGTTCTAAACAGAAAGGTGAGAATGTGGAACAGGTAAACTCGATAAGGACAACAACCACAGCAGGAAAAGAAGAAGGAGAGAGAGATAGTGTGACACGAGTGAGGCACAGGTGAACTTAATCAAGGATCGAACCTGTAAACTGAGGAAGGAAGGGACCAAGAAAGTAAGCAAGAGATAAATTATTAGGTTCTAAAAGAAACAAAAGATGAGGGAAAGTAAGGCACAGGTGAACATAATCAAAACAATAAGCACTGTGAGAAAAGGAGGGAAAGCAGGAAGTAGAAAAAAATCAGAGAGCTACAGAGAGAGTGAACACAGGAAACACGAGAAAACAGGAACAAGGAAGATGTGCAAAGCGAGATCAAAAGACCGCTACGATGAACCAGGACAGCTCTGGGATTTACTTGCAGGAAGACAGTAAGTATGAGACGGGAGGTGTTTTCAAAAATAACCTGGAAAAAAATCTATTCCAGGTCCATCAGAGACATATTCAGCCCAAAACTGAGGAAAGACTCCAACAAACAGCGGCGTGGGCGGCACAGAGGACGGCCGCTGGATGTTCAAAATGTTAACAGCAGCACGTATTGTTCCTCCGTCTATTGTTTCACGCCGAGCGTGCACACAGCGATATATTTTTAAAAATCTGCCATTTCTCCTGCCGATGACTCACCGCTCATAACAAACACAAAAACGATGCTCAGAAAGCCGGCCCGCCATCACAGAGATGATCCAAGAAGCGGGATTCAAACGACTTTATAGGACGGCGTGAATGACACGTCCAGAACGGTGTGAGCAGGCTCAGAGGTGCAGTCAGACTGGACTCTGGCTGCATCTACAACAACATGAATCTGATTTATTAAAAACAGCAGCACTTCATATGCGATGTGCTTTACGTAACAGTGAGGTTTTATGTAACACGTGTAATTTATTGATTTTGACTTAATGGATAATAGAAATGATGTTTGAAGAACTGTAAACGTGTTTATTTGGTCATTCCATGGGAATGCAGAAAGAAAGTTTGGAATTTTTTCCTCTGTGAAAAGCAGGAAAAGGGTTGGTTTTTTTTATATGGACACTCTGATTCGTTTTAAGTGTTATGTAATATAAATTTGATAACATTTGAATATTTCTGTCTCAGTAAACGGGCTCTGTTCACTGGAGAGACGCTGCCATCTGCTGGATGTCAGGTTAACTGCAGGTTTGAGTCTGTGGGGAGGAATCAGTTTCATAAAGTTTTTTGAATCTGTTTTCTTCTTGTTTTGGATTTTAATGTTTGGATATAAAGTTGATGTTTGTATTTTTTCCACTTTTACCTTAAACCTGCTTTTACTTCTGTTAAAGAAACATTAAAGTAACTTTTTCCTGATTTGGAAATAGGCCGTAAACACTTGGATTGTGTAAGAGATTATGTTTTTTACATATACATATATAAATATAAAATATTTTAATGAGGTGGAGTTAGTGTGATGCCGTATCGAGGCTTGAATGATCACATGCATGGCTAAATGCCCGGTGGGCCGATGGTGATTTTTCGTTTTTATGGGCCGATGATACATATTTTTTTGTATATTTTGTATTTTTTTGCATATAAACAATGAGAGGTGGTGGATGGTCCAGATGCTGGTCGATGTGTAAAAATAAGTCAGTTGTTTGGTGGTGGCTGTGGCGGAGCTTCCACAGCGGCCAGCAGGTGAATGAGGGAAAGGGGAGGCAGGAGGAGGAGAGACCCGAGGCGGCCGCCGGTCCGAGTGTCAGGTGAACTGAACTTCAGGTAAGAAGTTATGACCTGCAGTCTATCTGGGTCAGATATAAACCAAGTTTAGGTGGAGTTTATTTTCGTTGTGCTGACTTTTTACAGTCAGTTACAATAACTCGTACTGCGTGCTAGCTAGCATGACGGAGTTTCTATACAGCTGGGTGGGTGCTATGATGTTACTGATAGTGAACTTTATTTTATTCATAAGGTTAGTTAGTAGAGTTTCCAACCATCCCGTAAAAAACGGAATCATCTCGTATTCAGAGAAAATATTACGCGTTTCGTATTGAGGTGAAAAGGAATACAGTTTGTCCCGAACTTCAGCTAGAATGGAAAAAGACACAAAGCTGGATTTATTCTGTGTCTTTGCTGCACAGCTGCCTCTTCTTCTCTCATTCTCTCCCCCTCCCTCTCCTGTTGCTACTTCAATCATGAAACTGATCAATGATCAGCTGATCGGCTTTTCTCTCTTGTTTGTTTATCGCCCACTTTGCACCAGAAAGAGGAAACCAGCGGATGTCGCGCTAAACAACAGCAGCACGTTTAAGCTTGATCAGCTGTTGTTAGAATTTATTTAATATTAATTTCTAGTATCAGCTGATGTTTGCTGGAGCCACAGCTGTAAAGCTGCTGGTCATGATGTCGGTTTGGATATGTGGTGAGAGGGAAACATGAAGATGAAACCAGGAGATGTCCTTACTGAATCATCAGAGCTGAACAGGTGATGGAGAAACAGGTTTACCTTTTAGGTGACATGAATGAGTTGAAGGGAAGTTATGAACTGTTTCTGAGAGACAAATAACACCAGGATCCTTTTCTGTGTAGCTGACAGCTGGTAACTGTGCAGGGGTGGGTCTAGCAAAGTGTTGCCAGGGGGCCAGGTAGGGCATTAACAGGGAGAGGGGGGCACAAAGAAATACTTTTCTTTCTTATTCTCATTTAAAATGTCTCGCTTTTATTAAATAATTATCTGAATCTTACAACCAAAATTTTTATCTGACATAAAATGTATAGAAATGATACATATACCAACAAGACAGCGTACATTACTGTCACAACAGCGTCTGTTTTCATTCAAAGGCTTTATGGCTTTAATACCTGGGGGGCCGGTCTCTAGTCAAAATGCCCGGGCCCATGCTGAATCACTAACTCAGGAGATTCAGCTGAACTATTTATCGTCTTGAACATGGACACAAAGCAGCTTCTCTACATCCCGCGGCCTGGTGGATCTGAAGAGGTTCACATCCACCCGTGACTTTCCTCCTGAATAAACACCACAGAAGAAGAATTGAACAGCCAAAGCTCATGCTGATACGGCTGCTTCTTATTCACTGTCAGCGAGGTCTCGTCACATGCTGCCAAACTGAATTCTGGACGTGTTGCTTGCAGCCAACGTTGAGATTTAACTTTTGAAGCACTGGCCATTCAAACGACATTATGTAAATACTGCGAGAGAGCACGGTGGCTGCCTGTACAGGTGGGAAAAATTCAGCCTGTTATACGTCAACAGTACCTGTAGTTCCAGCTAGCTTGTCTGATGCTAACTGCTGACTCATCTAGCTGACTACTCATCTAATTGTTGCTATGACAACCATACTTGTAATATATAGATAGATACCCACCTAAAAGTAAATGTAAAATAAGAACAATAATAATAATAATAAAGATAAAAGATGAAGTAACAAGTTTTTTGTTTATTCCAAATGATCATCCAGATGTCTGTGACGTGATGACAAACACCATAATGGAAGGCCTTTGTCATCACATGCTTAAACTCATCATATATTTTTGCATATCCTGAACAGGCAGTCAGACATGCTGTAACTGTGGGGTAGAAAACTGCATGAACACCATACGGCAGGGGTCTCAAACTCCAGTCCTCGAGGGCCGCTGTCCTGCAACTTTTCCATGTGTCCCTGTTGCAACACACCTAGTAGGTCATTAGCAAGAGTATAGAACTTGACTGCATGCTGAGTTGGCAATTCAGCCATTTGATTCACGTTACAGCAGCTCATGAGTGAATGAACATGGTGCAATAAAAGTATTTTAGAAGTATATGTTTCCAAATACATATATTTACTTAAATTTACTTGAGTAGGTAGGGTTAGGGGCTGCCACCTCAGCATGCAGTCAAGTTCTATACTCTTGCTAATGACCTACTAATTGTATTAAGGTGTGTTGCACCAGGGACACATAGAAAAGTTGCATGCATCCCTCGAGGACTGGAGTTTGAGACCCCTGTCATATGGAATATGACAGGTGTGGTTGAACTGCATGAAGACTCTGAAGTTTCTCTTCTCTTCTGGCAGGACAGGAATGTGGCCTTGTCCTGTGAGCCACCGTAAGGATGTACTTGGAGTAGAACGGGACTGTCACCGGCCTCAGGCTCTTCACCTTTTCAAAGACAAAGCAGACATTTAGATAAAATATTAGATATTGTTTACCTGTAAATGCACAAAGAGAATTTAGAAATGTAATTATTGTCAAGAGTGAACAAGCACTGATAATATAATCTACAGCTGTGGCCAAACGTTTAGAGAATGAGAAGTGTTGTTTGTTTATTTACAAAGTTTGCTGCATCAGTGATAGTTGTATATCATATTATATCACTTCAAACAGAGGTGATCCAGTAATGCTGCACTAATGAATTAGACTAACTATTCACTTTAGCTAAAGTTATTAAGTTAGCTAAAGAGTTGGGATGCTGTGTAAGACATAAATAAAGCTCAAATACAAAGGTTTGGACGCTGTTTTGCATGTTTCCCTACTGTAGGGGTCTCTGCAAGCATACAGGGCTCTGACAGGGTACAAGATGACAACTTTGGATTTCTACTAGAAACAGTCGATCATATTTGTTTGTCAAAGCTGAATCCAGGGCAAACTAGGCTAAATTAGCGTTTTTAGCTAACAGCTACAATAAGCATAAAAGTTACTGTACGGCTATCATTTGTTAACATGACGCTTGTTCTTATACATGTAATACATTTATTACCAACCTGAGAGTTTATCCGCTGGTCATTCGACATGACGAATGACTTCTGAAGTCTTAATTCAGCTCAAGACGCTGTAGATTCCCGTCAGTAACAGTTTCAGTCCGCTAGTAAAACGTAGTTCTATTAATCTGCGCTTGAACCGGAACCAGAAGTAAGTTCCAAAAAACTGAATTTTGGAACTGAAATTGAATTGTAGAACTGAAACTGAATGGTGAGAGTGAAACTGAAATTATTCGAGAGCTGAATTTGTAAAGGATAAAATGCAGTTTCAAAGCAAATGAATTCATTTTCAATATATAAAATTCAATTTCAATTTAGTGATGATCATTTTCAAACCATAAATTCAATTTCAAATTAGACTAATTCAAATTCAGTTTTCAAAAGCATTTATTCAAGTTACAATTCAGATTCAATCTGAGCAATTCAAATTCAAATTTAACTTATTCAAATTCAGTTTCTGATGGCACAGATTTCTGCCCATACGTTTAAGCTAACGTGAACGCAGTGAAGCAGGAAGGGTTAACCTCGCCTCAGCTTTGAGGCGATTGGAATATAAAACCCCTTTCTAGTTTTTTTCAGCCAAAGTGCTTTACACCACATTCACTTTTACCTCCATGCTGTGGATTTAGCATCAGACGGGTCTCTGCTGAACCTTCTAACGTTAGAGTGCAAAAAAACAAATCTTCAAAAACAAGATGTTGCTTTTCAGATGACATTTCTTAAATTCATTTTGCGGTTCCAAATTATTCCAAGTGGGTGAAAATTCAGTAGAAAGGGGGTGATGTAGACCTAACTCCACCCTCAGTCACTCAGTCTTAAAGCCGAACCCTAACTCTCAGAGCCTGGAGCGTTTCTGTTCATCTTGAAGTTTTCCTGTTTCCTCTTTCTCCACATTACTGAGCCCTGAAGTGGGGTGTGGCGTTCACTGTCTACTAGAAAGAACTCCTAACCCTAAACAGGTCAACTGGTGGATGTTACAGAGGTTCCCCCTCTCCAAGGGTCAGGTGCAGACCTCACAGTTAAAAAGACAAAAAAACTCAACAGATCAAACACAATCAAAAAGACAAAGAAACCAAAAAGATTCAGATTCACATAAATCTGAAGCATTCGTCACAATAAACACTACACCTACAAAAATCACCAAAAGTTTAACTGAAATCAGGATTAAAACCTTTTTTCTGACCTGGAACAAACGTTTACCACCACATCTGCTGAATCATCCGGAGGGTTCAGTTCACGAGTCTCTGCAGACGCCCACCTCCACCTGAGCTCCTTTCTCAGACCTCTGCTGGTCACATCTCACCTGATTTCTGTGGTTCACATCCGCAGTTATTTTCATAGTGACAAATGTAGTTTGCAGCTGTCCTCTGTATTTGTTGCTGTTGCTGTGCGTTTCCTCTCAGTCTCATGGAGGAGGAGGAGATGCCGACTGTGCCCAGCAGAGGGAGACAGAGACCCTTCTACAGCTCCTCTTCCTCAGCTCCTGTTTTCAGACGATGTTTCTGTCATTGTGAATCATTCATGTCATCATGTCAGCCACTTTAAATGATTAAAAAGAGAAGCTGAAAACACTCCATGTTCTCATTTTAAACCACACTTTCAGGCACAGCAGCAGCTCGAGGTCAGCTTTCTCTTCCTCCATCAGCTAAAAAGTCATTTTCAGTAACATGTCCAACGTCACTCGAGTAATTTAGTTATAGAGATGCCATGTCAGCACTGCGCACACACACACACACACACACACACACACACACACACACACACACACACACACACACGTTTGTTTGGTATCAGCACCGAGAGAATGCACAATTAAAAATCATCTGAACTGAATTTATAATCTGTTTTTATTTGGTTTCAGATGTTAGAGTTTATGATGCAGGACACCTGCTGAAGTTTAACCTGCAGGGGTTCTGTGACTGTCACACTGATGGTTTCTATAACTGTGAATCTTGGACTTGTGATTGACCAGCCTTCAGCCAATCAGCATGCAGAGGATGACTCAAACAATGGCGTGACAGAGATTTATGAAACAGATTCAACTTTTTATTCAGTGTGACTGAAAGTGGATGAGCCCACAAAAACGTGTTCAAGTCAGAAAAGCTGCTTTCTTGCCGACCGCAACCACAGCTATCACCATCTGGTGGCCTCAAGATAGAATGCAGGTTTATGGCACTGATGGAGGATTCTAGCTGCTCAGCAGTCCTGGCTCTGCTTTGTCCTGAAACGTTATTATTTACTGCAGATGATCAGATATCCAAAGTCCTAAGAGGCGTTTCTGCCGTCAAATTCAAAATGAGCTCACAGTGTTTCCTCTACTGTGAGTAAAATGTGGGTTTATGAGATTAAACTAGAACTGAGGATGTAAAAACTGTAAAACAATAAAAACGGAGCTGAAAAAAAGAAACCAACTCTGGAAACTATCAGAAACCAAACTGAATTAGAAACAGGAAGTCAACATGAAAGATAAATCTGTGACGAGCGCTTCACACCTGCCGACCAAGCAGTGATGTGTTCCCTCCACATGATGCTGAAGGTGCATAAATTTGTGATGAAAGAGCCTTTCTGCTTCTCCTTCAGTTTGACCCACGTGATCCAGTCTGAAAAACTAAAAATCTACAGCAGACCTGGAAGACCTGACACAGGAGCTGAGAGACGGTGATCTGCTGTTTCACTGAAGCTTCATCAGAGATGCTCTCAGTGGAAGGACGGCTGTCAGGAAGTCGCTTCACTGAGCAGAGGAACAGGTCTGATGGAGAGATGGACGCACATCAAGGTCAGGAGGAGGTCAGGAGGAGGTCCATCAAAGAGGCTACAGACATCTGAGAAACACGGTGGAGACTCTGTCATGGTTTGGGCTGCGTGTCAGTCAGCGGTGTTGGACAGCTTTGATAAAACTGATGAATTATGAAGTCAGAAAGTCAGAGTTTGAGCCACCATGCAGTAACATCTGGAAACATCTGAGTGGCAGCAGCTTCATTTTTCAGCATCACAATGATCCCAATCACACTGTTAATGCAGTGAAAGCACACCTGGATAGAAACGCACACATCGGTCATGGGTCGGCCTCCCAGAGCCCGGACCTCACATCACTGAAGCAGTGTGAGAAACATCCAAAGAGGATGGATGTCCTCCAAGAAGCCTGGAGAAGTGTTCCTGAGACGGCTTAACCGGACAACAGAGAGCTGAAGAATAAAGGTGCTCATACTGAATATTGTGCGTCTGTATTTATTTTAATAACTGACATTTTCCTACAAAATATAAAGAAGTGTGTGTGTGCGCGATTTCTACTTGATTCCGTCCGGACCCACTTGATATAGACGGGTCTCCGGGTCGGAGCAGAGAAATGCAAAGTGCTGACTGAGCCGAGCAGACTAACAGCTGCTCAGACAGAAATACACGAAGCTGTAAATATAACGGAGACAACACACACACACACACACACACGCACACACACACACACAGTGTGTGGGCTAATTTTAGTTAGCATGTTCTGTTTCTGTCACAGGCCTTTAAATGTTGCTCTCGCTGCTTTTTGTTTGACACAGAAACTCAAAACTAAAACGAGAAGGCTCCAAGAAAACTGACCCAGAGTCTCCCCCGCACTGTCAGTTTATTAGGCACACTTATCCAAAGTAATTCAGCAGGGAGTTTTTCAGTTTAGAGATGTGCCTTATTGTCACTGTGGATGCTCCGCCCGTGAATCATCATGCCTTCAGCTCTGGGCTGTTGGAATAAACTCTGTGTGTTTTATCAGCCTGTCGCTTCAGCTCGTCTCCCAGCTGTCAGAGGATGAGCTTGGAAAACTTTCAAATAAAGTCACAGAAGCTTCTGCAAACTGCTGGAAACCTCGAGTCAAACAGGCCACGCCCCTAAAAATGGTAATTATAAACAGGCAATGATCTCTAGAGACGAAACCAGTTTGTTTTATCAGGTTGTAAACATGTTTAGTTCTGCTGGAACGGTTTAATACGGGAGTCTGGGGGGACTGACACCCCCAGTGGACGTTAGAGGAACTGCAGCTTATTCCTGGGAACCAAAAACATCAGGACTGGTTATTGGAGGGGGGACACCTGGAGTCCTGATGTGAGGTTTAACAATGAGACTTCCTGCTGTCTCTAACCGAAGCACGACAGGTTTCTGTCCTGCTGCAGAGCAGCTGATGGGTTTGTGTGTTTATATATAAGCAGATATTTTGGTGATGTGAGAATCTGTCAGTCATCAGCTGATGAAGGTGTGAGACACCGAGACCTTGACGCTGATATTTATAATCTTCTACGAACACGGGACATGTTAGGACACGGCGAGGACACGGCGAGGACGCACAGTAACATTTGCAGAAGCTGGTTTTTGATACTTCACAGGGAAACAATTTCACAAGATTGAATGACGGCACTCCTCTACACACTAAACGTCATTATAAAAAACACACCTGCTCATGAAGCGCATCATGAGAAAAATCTCATGTTTTCTGTGAACTTTCTGTCATTTATACGAGTCGCAGGTTTCACTGCAGCAGGTGTTTTACTGAAGTGTGTGTGTGTGCACAGGTGGTGTCCCTGCAGTCACACACACTCAGGTGTTTGCATGTCATTTGCTTTTCTTTTGCAGCACAGAGACCTCGACCTGCAACAGCTCCAACACAATCAGACACACAATAAAGCAGGTGCAGCAGGTGTGCCGTGTTATTCACACAGAACAGCTGATGACATGTGTCGACGTATTCGACATGTATCGATTTTCTGTTTTCAGATCATTTCACAGCTTTGTGAACTCGTTTCTTTTGTTTCACTTTGACCAAACTTAAGAGTGAAATATTTAGAGCCTCACACTTTCACATTAAAATCCCCCCCGCCCCCGTCACACACTCTTATCTTTTATCCTGACTTATCGTCTTCTTGGTTTGCAACAAATCAGCCGTCTCTGCTTCGCTGTCCTCTTTTCTACGGTTTACAGTCAGACTGCAGGCTGTTACCACGTTACAGTCTCTGGTGACCTGTCATGATACATGTGGGATTGGTGCTGTGTGTTGGTGGCTCTTTGGCTCCGCAGACAGGGACTGTGGGAATTCAACCAAAGCGATGACTACAGAGATGCACGTCAGCGCAGTCCTCCAACGAGGCAACAACGTCCAAAACTCACAAGCTCCAAGAAGTGATCCCTCTCTGTGAGAGGGTCGCTGCTAGCTGAGCGAGTTTTTACAGAAGCTGCTGTTTAATTGTTATTTATCCTTCATTTGGTTTTTTTTTATTACTGTATTCTTATTTTTTACCCATTTTGTTTCAGCCTGTGGATTTTGATAAATACCTTGCAAAATGACAACAAACCTTCTTGAATCTTGAAGTATTTACATAAATGCAAAATACAAAAAGTGAGACGAAACAGAATATTGTTTTAGAAACAACAATGATGCAGGACAAGAAGCAGGCAGGAACGGAGACACAGGTGAAGATAATGTGACAGACAGGAAGTAAAAACTGAAATATGACGAGAAAACCAACAGGAAATAACCAAAAGACAAACACTTAACAGGAAGACGAGCACAGAGGGAGGAGCCACGTGCAATATAACAAATGGACACGCCCACTGCGACGCTACCTGGTTAGCAAAGTTGTGCTATGACACCTCAAGCACAGCATTTTCCCCATGATGGTGACTGTGAAACTGCATGCTCATTGGCTAACTAGTTTAGGGCAGAGGGCCGTTTCCCCTTCTTCACACATATACAGTACCAGAAGTCTTTCTGCAACCACAGATATCGCCGCCCTGGTGGCCATTTGAATGAATGTCAACAGTAAAACTTCACATTTACAGCCCAGAAGCTACATCCAGCTTTACCACTGTGTTTGGGAAAACAGACATGGAAACACTGGGCAGACAAACAAATGCAAAATGACCAAAACTCAATAACAACACAAAAACCATGTGAGGTAGACTCTTGATTGGTTAACTTGAACAGGATATCAGTTTCTGTCATGTAAAAGAAGAAGTTACAGAGAAACAACATCTCTCTTCTCTGGTTCGCTGCGTGCTTTATGATGGTCTGTCACAGTCAGAATGTAGGTTCATGATTATTGTGACGTCTCTGGTTTTGGACATATTTTACACTTAAATGATGGTGTACCACAAGGCTCTGTACGAAGACCTCTTCTTATCTCATGTATTTGTGATATTTATGCTAACAACATCCTCCATGAACTAAATGTCAGTTTATCTGCAGATGACATTCTGATGTATGCCCGTCCTGTTAGCAAACCTCCATCAAGCACTTCCCTCAGCTGCTCCACCCTGCTGCTGAAAACACACCAGGAATTTTCCAGAACACATTTACCAGTTTGTGAAAGACGATCTCAAACTCTTCTGGAAAGTTTCAGGGTTCAGCTTCGAAAAGGAGACAAACAAGGGGCCAAAACTTCCCAAAGCTAATGTGGCCTCTAAAACTCTTTAGTCTATTCTGAATCAGAAACACCTTCTCAGATAAACTCCCCCCGAAAAAGATGTTTCTGCAGCTTCATGCAACAAAAGACAGAAGCAACATAAAAGAAGTCAGCGCGACCTGACTCAGGGACAGATGTTTGTGCATATTTTTGTTATTTAAAGTAAATGATAAGATTATAGAGGCGGACATGGTGACTGTGAGGTTAAATCACATCATGATTCTGAGTTGTGAGTCTTCCTCTGCTTTCACCAGCTCTGATCACTACAAAACAAAGTGAGTATTAAAGAATGAGAGAGGACTCAGGTGGGCGCCGTGTCTCCTGAGGACTCACCCTGCTGGCTGCTCTCTTTGTGAATGCTGCCCTCCTCTTCATCGGCCTCCTCTCCTTTACTCTCTCTGGACAGCAGACGCCGAAACAGGCTGTAATAACGGGTCATGGCAGGCAGAAAGCTGACTGAGACTGA
Organism: Pelmatolapia mariae; assembly: GCF_036321145.2. NCBI lineage: Eukaryota > Metazoa > Chordata > Actinopteri > Cichliformes > Cichlidae > Pelmatolapia > Pelmatolapia mariae. Next base: position 38,845,328 of record NC_086239.1, on the reverse strand, counting down.
AGCTCCAGTCAGTTAATTAGTCAGTCAATCAGTACACTAATCGATGAGGCAGCCACTGGATCTGTCGCCGAGAGCCAGTCACTGTTAAACACAGTCAGAGGCTCAGAGGAGTGCCCCTGCTGCACACGCCTCCACGTGACCGCGTGCAGCTGCTGGTACATTAATACCGAGAGAAATGCTGACAACAGCCAGCAGTCGTAGTAAACACCGAGCGCTCGCGTGTCGCCTCCTCGAAGGTTTTCAGACATCAGAAGGTTCATGTTCCCGCCCAGCTGCGCATTTGACTCACTCGGTCCGTGAGTGAGTTTTAAGTATGATTTCCTGTCCTGAGCATGAGTTGTGTCACTGTTTGCTGCAGGCCTGATAAATCACAGAGGGGGGTCAGGTTACACAGCTGGTTTCTGCAGCAGCTCCTGGTTATGTAAAGCAGCGTAAACCAAACCTCAGCAAGTTTATGAAGCACGAACGGCTCGTTTTTCAGTTCTAAAAACATCATCCGTTTCTTATTTTAGCTGCTAAATCCAACTTTTAAAAATAGGTACGAGTCCCCAGATAACGAGGAGTGAGAGAAGGATCTCAGGTGAACCAAATACAGCAATAACACTCCAGTTTGCATTATTAGGGGCGTGGCCTCTTTGACTGACAGGTGGATGGTGACACAGGTGGGTGTAGCTGCTAGCTGTCTGCTAGCCTTCACCTGAACGGGACCTCTGGACTGATTTTGTGCTGTTGGAGCCTTTTTAATGACATCATCTGACCAATAATGTGGCTGCTGTGAGGTCACTGTGGTAACAGACCACCTATGAAGTCTGAGCTCCAGTTTTTTTGAGTAAAATTCAAGGATTTTAATTGGATGTAACAGATTAGCAGGTACCTGTGTCCGTGTGAAGCACCTATACAGTCTGTGGAGGCAGACTTAATCATTTCTAGCTCAAAGAAATCTACATGACAGAAAAAAGCTCAAAACATGGAGTCACAGGTGTATTTGAAGTGCCAGGAGCCTCTCCTCTCAGTATGTTTGTGTGTGGATCTGTCACGGCTCCACTCAAAGGCTCGTGTGGGTTGTCTCCAAACACCAACTAGGACCGGGTTTATTTACTATTTATTTTGAAATCTACATTATTTGCTATATTTGATGATTTATGTCATTCTCCCAGGATACTATCCTGTTAATTGGTTCTTTAATATCTAAGCTGGCCTGTAATCTGGGAGGTGATGACTTTAATCAGGAAGGCTACGCCCTCTTATCTACCTGCGTGATCACCTGTGATTTGTCAAAAGAACTCAAACATGAACTTCAGAGAGAAACTGGAAATCCTCTGGTATCCATTCTGTGTTTGAGGTCATCTGGCTCCCAGTAAGCCCTTTGGCCCCCTGCTGTGCCAAAAACAAAGACTACCAGACATCTGCTGGAATCTGTAACTCCTCTCAGTCCTGTTTCTAAATCTTTTTCTAGTTGTTAAGTCCTCTGTGATGTCACAGTATTGATTTAAGAAAGCAGAGATGCTCTGCATGACTTAAAGTTCAAAATAATCTTTATTTATCTCACACCGAGCCTCGGTGCAGCCTCGTTCTGAAGCAAGCTGTTTTAGTCACATCCCTTCACAAACTCAAAGACTAAACAGAAGGTGGGAGGGGCTTCTGCGTGGAGCACACCTGAAGATGATGACCATGTAAAGATATCCCATCTCTGTGACATCATAGAGAGCTTTAAAGCCTTCCTCTGCTAACATGCTGACAGCTGAGCAGCAGGCGAGACGACAAAACGTGAAAGCTCCTTATTACTGATTACAGTTTTAAACTGTGTTTAAAGTGAACTCATGTCAGCAGTTTAAAGTGTGAAGACGAGGTTATTCTCTTCATCTGAATTAACATCAGTAAATAAACACTCAGTGACCTTCCACATCTCTACATTTGCTTCTGATGATGAAGGTTCCTATAAAAATAATCTCCACTGGAGCTGAGAGCCTCTGTGAGCTCAGTCTGCTTACACGTACATCATCACCATCGTCATGTTTGAAGCTTCATATCCTCTGATTATTGGAGAGCGTTGGCTGAGAGCAAACAGCTGACCACCAGCTGGACTCGCCCCGTCGAGCCTCCCTTTGTCTCGGATAGTGAGGATGTGTGTTTGTTTTTCAGCTGCAGCCTCGAGCTGCTGCAGTCTGTTCCCCGTGTGACCAGCAGGGGGCACAGAGCAGGCGTCAGGGCGTGACGATGGGGGGGGGTGCTGCACTGAAGGACAGATGGTCCATCCCACTGCATCCACGTTTCCCTCTGTGATCAATGAACCAATCAGCTGTCAGCAGGCTCGATCTCTCTGGAGATCTTCTTTTTGTGTTTATATTAAAGATAAGAACCTTTAGGTGCACGGCAGAGAAGAAGAAGAATAAAACACAGCACAACACAGCAAGAAACATGGTGGAAGGAAAACAGAGCTCAGAGCTGCAGCTGAACCCAGAGGAGAAGAAGCTGAGGCTGAATCTGTGCCTGCAGTCTGCTGATCACACATCTCCTTATCATAAATGTACGTCCATGTAAAGCATCTTATAATCAGCTCAGTGTATGTACGGTAATCTGTCTAAACATAGTTTCACAGTTTTTTTCTATCCTTGGATCTCTATGATGTCACAAAGAGAGGGCATCTTTAACATGGCCATACGCGAGGAGCAGCCAATCAGAGAAAAGCTGGCTCAGTGGGCGGGGAGCTGGTTTCAGACAGAGGATCAAGCTCTGGGTTTATTCTGAACTGCGAATCATGGAAAGCCGGGCAATGACAGCGTCAGGTGCTGAAAAATCATAACAATATAGTCATCAGACGTTCATTTATGTGATGCTGTGATTGGCTCCTCTGTACTGTACTCTGTTACAGAGCACGCTCAGCTCACGTCCAGACCTGGTCTTCGTCACCGCTTCATGTCCCAGCACCTTAAATTAATGAGGTATTAAAAGCTTTTTAAGTTCACTTTTATGTGCTGATGCTCTTCTCTTCCCAGTCATAAGTTCATGCAGACAGACGTCAGTAAAGATGACAGAGTATAAACTGAGACCGATTTGGGCAGAAAACAGCATCAAACCTGCAAACTGTTTCCGTCTGCCTCTGAGCTAAAGGCAGAAAATAAACTATGAATCTGTCAGAATGAATAAAGGAGCTCCACAGGGTTCTGTGCTCGGGCCTTTTTCATCTTACTAAATATCTCCTTCAGCGAGTACATTAAACAAATATGTAGGTCTGCTTTTTTTTTCATGTGATCAATATCGCTAAAATTAGAAACGCCCTGTCTCACCCTAATGCTGAAAAAAGAAACTATGTTTGTTCTACTTATATAGATTAGTTACATTTTATGCAAAGCCGGTCTCATTTAACTCACTATCCTCATACTCAGAGGTCATTTCTGTGTGGCTGTGACTCCCTCGTAGGTCACAGACTCTTTACAAAGTTGTGATTTATTAAAGTCAGCTCTGGATTTACTTTCTCAACTGAAAACATCACAACACCATACTTTATCAACACACCTGCACAGGCGAAGCAGGGACGGACTGATCCTTTACAAACAGGTGGGGACTCTTATTTTGACGGGGTAAGCGTTGTGGATGCAGGAAGCTGCTGGAGCTGCAGAGGGTTTGATGGGAGTGTTAATGCAGCAGAGACATCCATCCTGCTTGGCTGCTGCAGCCACACCACCGCATTACATTAGACTGTTCATCAACCCAGTGTGTGTGTGTGTGTGTGTGTGTGTGTGTGTGTGTGTGTTGCAGAGACCATTTCCAGAGGAGCCTCATAAATAATTGAAAGGTCTGCTGACTCTCTCTCTCTCTCTCTCTCTCTGTCTCTGTCTACATGACGATACACTTTTAGGTTAAGCTCACTCGCTCCTCTCTCTCTATGACACATGCCGTCTCTCGCCCCTTCACACTGTCTCCATGGCGATACTCTTAAAGGACTATGCCACGTTTTCTTTGCACGCTGTCCCGTTTGCTGACGCAGAGGTGACATCAGGCTCTGTGGTAATAAAAAGCAGGTCTGCTGATTACTTTCAGCCGTCAGTGAGCGTTTCTGTCCTCTGTGGCAGAAAAAAATCTTTTTTCTGAAAAAAAGCTTTTTCACAGCTCAAGGTCACAGCTTCAGACAAACAAAAGCATCAAGTCCTCTCCTTAAAGGCTGCAATCATTCAGTGTTTGTATGTATGCTTAACAAAAATCACAGTTACTGATCAAAAAAACAAGCAATCATGCCAACCCCAGCAAATACTGCACAACATCACAGCACTGTAGCTCAACTAACCATTTATCTTTATCACTGCTGCTGAATAAAATATTATAAATCCAGCTCAGAAGTCCCAAATACAACGTGCTGCATGTCCGACGCACTGCTGGTCCTATATCTGCTCCAGTGAAGCTGGATGTTCATATTAAACATGGACAAAGTTTTTAATAACGAGGTCAGAGTATGTACTGTAACCTCTGCAAACAGCTCTGAACACTCAGTTTCACGCAGGTTTTTCTATCTTTGATGTGTATGATGTCATAGAGAGTCAATATCCCTAATATGGTTGTCTCAGGCACAGAAGCCCCACCCACTTTCCTTTCTCGGCAGCCGATCAGAAGTGAGTTGGTTAAAGAGCCAGGGGGACTAAACCAGCTTGTTTCAGGCAGTGGGTGAAGTGAGAGGCCCAGAGGGACCATTTTGAAATGTGACCCAAGTGCAGCCAAAGAATGAAAACAAGGAGCTGCAAACGAGCAGCAGATGTACTTTAACTAAGATCTGGAATGAATGGTGAGTGTTAGCAGACTGTGGTCCTGGTGTGCTCATCTCCAGTCACAGAGTCTGTGATCACCATCATCCAGTCCTCCGCCTAAAAAAGCAGCTTCTTGCATATTTATGAGTTTGGAGGTTCTTTGATTATTTCTCTGAGCTATATATATATAAATGTGTGTGTGTGTGTATTTTTAAGAATATTTTTAGATAAAAATATAGTTTTTATCTTCCATTTGGGTAAAAGAAAGGACAAATGATATAAAAATGGCTGGACATTAATCAAACTAACCCTAATCACAGACAGGTTGTCATGGGTGGATATTAGGAGGTTAAATTCAGCCTGCCGGAGGTGACACGACAGGTTTAAAGTGAGTCACACATGCGTCTGAGCTCGTCTGTCTTTGGAAGCAACTAGCCAAAAAGGTCGTGACACCAGGAGGACGCTGAACCATCAATCTGCTCTGAAATCGAAACCAACATCACCCTCCCGACGCCTTTACTACAGAAATGTAAGAGAGAGAACATCTGTGACACAGCCAAGAATTACAGCTGTCACACACGAAGAGCTGATGAAGACGGAGTGGAAAATGATTCAGATCTCTGCGAGCCTGTCAGGACAGAGTGAGACGCACTAATGTGGGTTTGACATGTTCCCATATTTCACGGGACACTCTTCTCCTCAGATGACGGACCTCCTGTTTCCTGTCGTCCAAACTGGTTTGGTGGATATTACAGATCATTTTATAGTGACAGGCTTTCTGCTTCTAATAACCTCCTAACATGCACCAAGTCTCCGGCTGTTTAGAGTCCAGGTTGGGTTTGGGTTTGGTCACTCAGAGGAGTGCAGGCCGGTCTCAGGTGAAGGTCACTCGGTCCATCGTCAGGAAAGTTCTGGTCTCAGCCTCGTGTTTTTATCCAGCAAACAGGACACAGAATATCTGACCTGCTTCTGGAAGGACATGCTTTGTGGTGACAATGAACTCCTTACACCAGGGGTGTCGAACTCCAGGCCTCGAGGGCCGGTGTCCTGCAGGTTTTAGATCTCCCCCTGGGTCAACACACCTGAATCAAATGATTAATTCATTACCAGGCCTCTGGAGAACTTCAAGACATGTTGAGGAGGTCATTTAGCCATTTAAATAAACTGTGTTGGATCAAGGACACATCTAAAACCTGCAGGACACCGGCCCTCGAGGCCTGGAGTTCGACAGCTGTGCCTTACACCAAGACTGGAAATTACCAGATGGCCTCCATTCGAAGGTCTGAGTCTTTGTGCATGATGTCAGATCAGCTTAAGCCAAAGGCTAAAGATTCAGATTGACAAACATCCAATAATACATTGTTTTCCTTTAAGTGCTTTTACTTTTCACCTAAACATAAAGTCCAAGGTTTGGCCCATCACGGAGAGCGTAACCGAAGCCCTGGATGGTTCTGCAAATGACTTTAAGCTGTTCATATCCACCACGTCACTACAGTCCTAATCAAGACTAGGGTTAGGTTTCACTTTATTGATGAGCTAGAAGGTATTAAAAATCAAGCCTCATACCGGCATCCTCACGGTTTCCTGTTATAGATGTCCAAGAAGTGAAAACTCCGTCCAGAGTGGAAAGGAGCTGGAGGTCACTGCTTCATCAGTCATGGCCCGGATGGGACTGAGTCTCAGGCCTGAGTGTACCCCTCTCCTACCTCGATTGAGGGTTTTGTTGCCTCTGCTAAACTGCTTAAATAAAATATCCTGCACTCAAAAAGGGAATTTTGCAACTTCTAAGTGTAACAGTGAAGGTTAGAGCTTGTGAGTAAGTATGATGTCTTCCATCTTCTTCCTGGCCTATTCTTTTCCTGGCACTAAAGTAATAACCAAGCCAAACCATACTTGGTTTTTAGGCAGTTTCGGCTTTACCTATTGGAAACACCCATTTCACTCAGAAACCTGGAGCCTGTAAACAGAGAGCCACTCCAGACTTCCTGAACAGAAGAAACTGGGATAAAAACACCTTAAATAATATTAAATGGGCAAAGTACTACAACACAAACTGCCCAAAGACTCTAACTCAATACCAAGAGCTGACAGATTCATCCAATCACCCAACCTTAGGAGGCGTAAAGGGGTTTCCAACTGTTTCTGAGCCGAGTCTGAACATGGTGTAGAAAAAGAGGCCTTTAGTGTGATGTGCAAAAGTTCCTGCACCAGTCTGATGTCATTATTTAACAGTGTGTAAAGTCATAACAACACACCAGCAGCAAGTCTGTCGGACCGAACAATGTGGTCCCAACTCTTCCCATTTAGAATACAAAATTTTCAAAATAAAATGTCAATAAATAAGAACAGCCAACCAATCACAGACAGCCAAGGTGAATATGTTTGCTTTGTCAGACAGAAAATCCTCACAGAGGTAAAGACCTTTAAACACGAATGTTTTTACATTTCAGCTGCAGCTGTTTGAAAATGAGGTTTAAGTGACTTCCTGTTTGTGATTTTGCTTTTCCTCCCGATGCCCTCAGACTTTTGCTTCCATGTCCTGGCCTCTCTTCCCCGGGAGCTGCTTAAAGAGCGTGTATGATGTAGCGAGCGTGCAGTAACTTTCCACGCTGAACGTGAAGCTTTGGGACCGTAAAACGATCATAAACTGGCTCAGATGTTGTTGCTGTTCCACTTCCAGCTTCCTGTTTAAAACGGAGAGCCGAGCACTGCTGGGAATGATGGAGACGCACTGGCCATAAAACATCAGACAGGGAGGGGCTGGCGCACGCTGAGCTCAGCATCTCCTGCCTTTTATGTTCATCTCCCACACAGTGGAGGAGGGTGGCTCGTTTGTGAGAGGACTCACAAAAAGATTATTCAAAAAGATCCTTCTGCTTTCGTTCGTGTACGCGCTTCTAAGTTTCCTGGAACAGTTTAATCAACAGTCCATCAAAATCAAACCACATTTCAGAGAAATCTGCAAAGACCTGCAGCCAAAGCTCAAATATATTTCTGGTTATTTCATGGAGACTTAAACCTGCTGCAGTTCCTCTATCATCCACTAGAGGTCTGACTCCAACTGAGTCAGTCTCCATAGACTTCCATGTTAAAATGTAAAATGTCAGATTTCGTAGACGTTGTCCTGGACACGATGTTTCACGTCTCATTTCCTGCAGCAGCTAACCCGACCATCGACAGCCTGCAAACTGACCAGCGGATGAATGATTGCTGAGTGGGCCAGCATCTCCTGAACATTCACATTAGCTAATTTAAAAAGAACTCGTTTCCATCTCCCTGTTTCTACTCTCTGATTCTGCTAGGGTAGCTTTGCATGACTCACAGTCCAAAATAATCCTTCTTTATCTTATAATAGGGCTTGGTGGCAAATTTCTCCTGACTGGGTGCCCCTGGTAAACACGACATCTGACGTCAGTATTTGAAACTCTGTCCATGTTTCAGATGAACTTCCATCGGAGCAGCAGAGAAACGACAGGAAATAAGGAACAGGTCCACATCCTGCTGCTGCAACCTGAGAAGGAGCCGAGCGCTCGATTACGGACTGAAACTGAGTGAAACAGCAGCTGGAAGCCACTGACTTTTGCAGCTTGATCCAGATAATGAGCTTAATGTCCTGCAGGAATCGATCCGCTGCAGGAAAGTGTCAGTGGGACTCTGCTGTATCGCAGCGAGCTACAGAAGCAGCGAGATGATGCAGAGTGATGCCTCTTCACTCACACACGATCTTAACCAGCAGACTAATTACCATGAAAACGCTGCAGCTGACAGATTCTGTCATCGCTGTTGACGCTGCTCGTTTTAACCGTGAACTGTCGGCGCCGGCCGGCTGTAGAGGAGCAGCTGCCGACACTACCTGCAGGTATTTTTTCATCATAACAACCAGCAGACACAAAAGCTACGCCTGTTAGCACAGGAGCTCGATGGATGTGAGAAACTGGATCCAAAATGGAGGCAGCTGTGAGAAGCTGTGACAGGTGACGGAAATGAGGATTTTATTGATGTGATCTAAACGCTCTGTGAGTTACTGTGACAGACCCACCAGTCAGAGCATCTCCTCTTCCCTCAGCTGACCGCTCACACTGACCTCAAACTAGCCTGGAGGCAGGGACTCAGCTCCACCCTGCTTTTAAACACGCCCCCGCCCACAGGTGTCACTGTGAGACAGGTGCAAGGGGACAGCTGATGTGATAACTGACTTCTGACTGCATTCACAGCGACTCATGAACTTTTACGTATAATTTAAAGGACAGAAAGAAATGACAAAGACTGTTTTTGACTGTAAGCACTGTCTGTGGGAGGCGGGAGGTGCAGGGGGGATAAAAAGGGGCAACATCCACAGGGAGACTGATTCAAAGGGCTGCTGGAAAGGTTAACACTCCTCCCACAGGGTCACCTGCAGAAACCTTAATGACTTTTACCTCCTATACACAGGTCTCGATGACCAAAGGCTCTGCTGTGTTCATCTCAACCCTCGATCCAGGAGTCGAAGCTTTCGTGCATATTTCAGGATGTCGGCAGTTTGAGCTCTGCAAAGTGCTGATTAATATGCACTGAGAATAAATGAGTCAATGAGACAAAATATTTTAACTCATGAAACATCTGCACGGATCTTATGTGTCCGGTGTGTAAATGCTCTGACTGACATGAACACGACGAAGGTTCCTCGTGGATTGTTCCGCTCTGCAGTGACGTGCCGGCTTGCCGTGGCTCTCCTCGGCCGAAGGAGGACTTTGAGTCTGAGCGACCAGGAAGACCGAGAGGACACGCAGCTGAACGATACTGAAGACCGTCGCAGCGGCGAGCTGAGCAGCCTGCCCGAAGGGAAACGAGCGAAGCGGCGGTCACAAAGTATACCTGGAAACACAAGTCTGTGTGTGAGATACACCTGGCTGGAAGCACAGCAGTGATACCTGCAGGTGTGTAAAGGTGGGAACAGTTGGTAAAATTTTCATCTGCAGGCGGATTACCAAACGCCCTCACACCTGCTTAGTATGACGCTGAGGTGAAATCACTGCAGAGGCTGTTACACCAACATATGAGAGCAGGGTCAATATTCAAGAATCCAATAAGTGAACAAAGTCATCAGTGATGGACTCCTCACTGAAAACTGCACTCAGATCTGCTCTTTGAGTGTTTTAAAGGTGAGGCTGTGCATCTCCGTCCCCGGTGGTTTGACTGCAGCTCTCGCCGGCTGGTAAATCATCACTTCCTGACACTCTAATTTCATTTTTCAGTAACGGGAGGGGAAGCTCGCGCCGAGCAACCGCAACCTTTTCGATCGCTCCGACATGCCGAGTGTTTTTCCACAGGACTGCACATGAAGGTAAAGGGCAGAGTAATTCTACCCCCGCAGAGCGAGGACAGGAAGATCCACCTCACCTCACTCGTGAAGGAGCGGCAGGAACTCTAAAATCAAGCCTGTTAGTGCAGAGACAGCAAGAACGCTTCTTATAACTATAACACTGATTGTTGTTTTATATGAACACAACATCTTAGCGTCTTTGTGAGGCATTCGTTTTTAGAAAACATGAAATTCAGCGTTCTGACACAGGAAGTGAGAATCATGTGCTTCAAACATGCCGAGCCTGCAACAGGACTCCAGCCAGCAACAACACAAAGATGTACAGGTACACAGAGACACTGATACCGGCAGTGTTTGGGTGAAAACACAACCTGAAATCGACAAGAAACACTCCCCTGTGTGTGTGTATGTATGTGTGCGTGTGTGTGTGTCCACAGAGTCTCTCAGGTTTCTGTTCTGGGCAGCGGGTCACTGAGTCATCCTGAATCGTGTGGATCTGATCCCAGAATCAATACAACGCACTTATCTGTGTGCTGTAAACAAACACGCCCCTTTAGACCACGCCCCTTTAGGCCACGCCACCTGACAGTCGTAAAACAGCAGGCCGAAAGCAAATCATCGCACCCTGAAGCTTCTCTACAGAAACTAACCTCGCCAAAACAAAAGTCTCTGGTCTACATGTTTGCATTTTCTACAAAGCACTGGGTAAAAATGTGCTCTTTCTTTGATGTGGGCTTGCAGTAGGCCACGCCCCCACGCTGGACGGCTTTATATTTGACACATTTACAGAATCAGTATGAGGTTTTTGTGGACGTTTCTTTTTAGAGCACTTCCACTGCTTCATGACGAGGAAGTGACACGACACCAGACTCCTCCATTAGGCTTACAACCCTGAACCCCCTCAGTCATGCCACCTGTTCTCTTCTGTTTCCCCCCCAGCAGACGACTGTCGGGTGTCTTCCTGTTAAAAGGGAGTTCTTCATTCCCACTCTCTCCAACTGCTGCTCATAGCGGACTTTCTGGTTGTTGCAGTTACATCTATAACATTACAGGCTCTCTATGATATAAACCAGCTGTTTTGTGTTTTTAAAGCAGACGTCAGCTTTGTGTCATGTGACCGTGACTGTTGATTGTTGGAGCAGCTCTGACTGCTTCAGCATGCAGAGCTTTGAGAGTGAGATTTTTTAAACGCACACTAAGGAAAATAAATGCATTTCTGCTTTTTAAAGGATAATCGTGGTTTTTTCTACCAGCACGGCCTCGCTGGCACAAAGAGGATTTCTCAGAATAATTCCCCGTCGTTCAGGTGGGCTGAGAGCTGCACTGGCCTGCAGTTCTGCTGATAATACAGCGCGCTGATGCTGTGAGCTCTCCTGAACAGCAGAGAGCTGACTCACGGCAGCTTTTAACTCTTTTCGGCTGACAGACGTTTCACTGACTTCAGCACAGCTTTCACGTGTCTCTGAACCAGCTCGGACCACATCTGGAGGAGCTTTGACACTCGCTCCAGCCAGATGTTACAGAGGCTGCACTGCAGCAACACACTGCAGATTAGACCTCTCTGTTCCCCATCAAAGAGAAAGACTGTCGGGCACCAAATGAACTCCGTTAATATAAAGGAGTCTGACTCATAAAGCAGTTAGCTCAAAGTTCAGCCTCATTTATCTTTGGCGAGTACGATGACGGAGTGCGTTCTGTTTTATGGCAGCAGGAAGCCGCCTGCGGTAAACCGAAGGCAGGATTGCTTTACACTTGTTTTATTGTGAGTCTTCTTTTATGAACTGAGCCGACATCTGTCACAAACACGCTTTAATAAAAACATATCAACTCTGAATCGGCCTGCTGCTCCTGCTGCCTGATGTCATCAGTAAGAGCTCTTTGACATGTCCTCATAGCACCGACCACAGGACTCCAAGCTCTCTCTCATCCATGCTGGGAGACCCGGATGCTTCTGACTGCCGTGGATTTCTCGTCCATTGTTAGGTGGTTGCTAGGCAACATGATGGCATAATAATATCTGATATGGATAAGAACCTTCAGGAGACGAAGATTGCAGATGCTAAATGTTGCTGACGGTGTTGGAGGCGTTCTCAAAAAGACTGATTTGGTGCATCACTGTGAGAGATCAGCCTTGATGTTAAGGCTTCTTTCTTCCTGAGCCACTTTAGCGCTTCGGCGTAATACGAGGCTCCTCTGTTACACAAAGATGCTCGTCTGGTTTCCTCCTCAGATGTTGATCTTTCCGTTTTTTCCCTCTTGTTGGCTTTAGGGTTTGTGGTGGAGGTGTGGTCCCTGGCTCAGCTGCAGGAGAGGTGGAGATGATTGTACTGATGTACTGAGGTCGGAGATCAGAGGAGAGAGAAGTGTGTGCAGCCGGCTGGAGAGTTGGCTGACGTGTGTGCCAAACCGGGAAAACATGTGAAATTGTGAAATCAATAAAAACTCCAAACTAAATGCAAAGAAGGTGCGTTGGAGAGCTGCTTCTCTCTGCAGCATCATCATTGCTTTCTGCTCTTCCAACCTGCTGCTGCGCCGTCTGCATAGCTAGCATGAGCCCGCCGGTTTAAAACATGCTAACATTAGCTGCTGTGCAGTTGTTTTGTTGGGCAGTGTATAGGGCTGTGCGATATGACCAAAATCTCATATCCCGATATAAGACATCTACCGTCCCGATAACGATATAAATCACAAAAATTTAACATTGTCTGTAAATTCTGTGAATCTCGGGCAGCTCGACTTGCGTGAAGTGTTTCCAGCTGGGCGTCGTGTACCTGGAGTCGAGTGTTTTAACCGATGAATGAAACAATACATTTTTAGACATAAGTTGTAACGGCCGCCGTTTTCTTTGTGAGTATTTATTACACGGCGTGCTGCGGGGAAAAGCCTGTTCTAACGTTTGAGTCTAAGGTTTATTTTTTAGCACCTGACGGCTCTTTTTTGCTTCTCATCCGTAAACACTCTGCATACTCTTTCACGTGATTCAGTTTATTTTGAAAAGTCTCAACAGGATCTTGAGCTTTATTGTGAAAGGTTTATGCGGAAAATAAACAAGCGGACACGCGGTGGTTTTACCGTCGTTGTTGCTAACGACAACGCATAAAAACAGACGCCTGTCCGTCTGTAGTGTGGTTATATTAAATATAAGAGAAAGAGAGAACTTTAACTAATTAATATAGCCACTACAGTGACCATCAAAACGGTGAAAAAATATTGCCGTAAACAGTTTATTTTGCGACACCACGAAACAAACGATAGCGTAAAATGAAACGATAGATGTTTTTATATCGTCATCCGATATATATCGTTATATCGAACAGCCCTAGCAGTGTAAGAACAACACTACGGACACATTAATGAGCATCTGCTCAACCTTTACATGAAAACATGACCAATAAATATTTCTAAGAATATTTTCATCCATCCGTTTATCTAATTCAGGGTCGCAGTGGGGGTGGAGCCTATCCCAGCTGTCTTAAGGCGAGAGGCAGGGTACACCCTGGATAGGTCGCCAGTCTGTCACAGAGCTAACGCATAAAGACAGACAATCATTCACGCCTATGGGTGATTTAGAATGACCTATTAACCTCACCCCACTAACTGCATGTGTTTGGAGTGTGGGAGGAAGCCGGAGAGAACCCAGCAAACACGGGGAGAACATGCAAACTCCACACAGAAAGATCTGATGGTGGAGCCAAACTCAGGAGCCACCTAATCATAAGAATACAAACTCTGGGAATTTGTATTTATTACTAGGATAAAGATTACCACATGCTGCTGTTATTCAGGACCACACAAGCTCTTCCTTCCTCCTCTCAGTCCGAGTGCACTTCATTTTACCGCTCCTCACAGTGTGGAGCTCACAGAGACCCAGAGGCCAAATAACACTATCACCACACCACCAACCCCTCCAACCTCAAAATGTCGACTTTTTAAAGCAGAAAATATGACGGCACAGATGAACAAAATTTTAATTATGTCAAATATGGTAAACATGTATGATCAGCTTTTTTGACAGAGTGGGTGCAGGAAACCAGCTGGAATTATAACTGCAGGAAGTGCATGTTTTGGGGTTTTTTAACCCTGCGAATGCTGCAGCCTCTCCAGAGCCATGTGTGCGCAGAGACAGCATGAAAATCTGTGCGAAACTTCTGTAACAACCAAAGATGGCGGCAGAACTTCCAGCACAGAGATCCAGGACGATGGCGTGCCGCTCGGGCAGGGGCTTAAAGTCGTGGACCCCGTGCTCCCTCTGGTGTAACGGCTGAAATTTGGTGTTGATGGTCAGCTGTCACGTTTGCAGTCTGGAGACCTCAGCAATCAGACGCTTACCAGGATAAAGGAATGATGCAATCGAAGCGTTGCATTACCAGCTTCCTCGTGTGCTCGGCTGACAGCAGTGACCTGATTTTACTGCAGCTGCCATAAATTGGTTTTCATCAGCAAGTTAGAGCAGGACACTTAAAATGAACCAGGCTCATTAAAAAGCTTCATACATGCAGCCGCTTACAGCTGAGTTAGCTGTTGCTAATGTAACCGTGGTTACTGGAGGAAGCATTTCCACCACAAAAATGAGACGACACAAGGAGAAACGAGACAGCTGGAACTCAGCACCATGGACTTGTTTGCTAAAGCAGAAAAAAGTTTAAAATACGAGCAGAACCACCTTCAGCCACATCTGGATCTCAGCATCTTCACTGCCAGGATAAAAAATGGCTTCTCTCAGATTCAGAGAGTTTTTCTCTACATGCAGTTTTCATTTCTCCAAAAATGTAAATTACAGGTAATCCGTAAATACAAACAAACAAAAAAAAAACGCCTGGAGGATTTCAAGATGGATGCCGAGTGGTGACACGTGTTTCGAGCGTCTTCAGCTCGTCTGCACGGATCCATAAAGCATAAAGAGGGAGGCGCCGAGTCTCCTCCTTCTGATGTTTCGTGGAGTTAAAAGCGAGCAGGAAGTTTGTTTTATGTTTGAAGGTTTTTGACTCAAACTTGTTTTCTCCGCTCCTGGCCTCCGGCTGCTCCACTCCGTGTGCGAGGAGGTGCACTCGCAGCAAGACCGAGCGCGAGGCCTTAATTAAGAGCAGTGAATTAGGAGGAAATGATTAAAATATTTTCTTTTTGTTTTACCGTGGTCCTGTTCTTACTGGTTATTTTAATAATAAATTGAGTAAATGTATATTCTCAGATGAATTTAGTTTAAGCTGAGTCTGACGTCGTCACACAAAGAATGAAGAGAGGAATTCAGCTTTGGGTTTAATAAAACTATCAGCTGCTACTGACGCTGAGATCAGAGCTGGATCGCTGTAATGATGACCCCGGATTCACGAGTATTTCTTTGATGTTTGGGGAGAACTTTTGGATCTGCGTCTCTGGGGCTTGTTTCTGGGCCGGTGTCCACGGCGATGTTGTGTGAATGGAATTAACCATATTTTAAGTTGTGTTGCCGTGGAGCCCGGGACGGCCAGACGAAGCATCACTGCACCAACAGCAGCTCAGTCGCTCCGCGTCCGTCAGTCCTCCTGCCACCCGTCATCCATCTGTCTGCATCAGTCAGCATCACCACTCTCACCTGTCTGCCTGTCTCTGTGTGTTTGCTGCATCAGGCTTCTGTCTCACACACACACACACACACACTGCACCCCATCCCATAATAACCACACCTAAAAAGCTCCAGTGCAGCTGCATTCAGCAGGATACCGCAGTACACTTTTACCCAACATGCATCAGTCCCCTCCACCCATCCACCCGTACATCCATCCATCCATCCATTCGGGTCCCCTTCATCCTGTCTCCACCCTTCCATCCACCTCCCTCTGCGGGAAAAAGCACCAACTTCTTCTCATCCACCCTCACAGGATGAGGGAAACTTCCATACATCCATGCACCGTTTCATCCACCCATCCCGCCGTCCTACCTGGGGGTGCCTTCTCTTTAACCAGCTCCATCTCCGAGGCGAGGTGCTCCCCTAGCCTGCGTCCCTTGCTTCCTTCCTTGCTTCCTTCCTTCTTTCCTTAATCAGCTGTTATCAACAAGCGTCGAGTCTCGGATGATGTGATCGCCGATGAACCGCTGATGGGTGGATGGTACCGGGAGAGCTGGAGGGAGGTACCGCGGGATCTGCTCTCAGATCCTCCGCAGCTGCTTCTTCTTCGCCGTTTTTTTTTTCTTGCTGCGGGCGTCGAGGCTCGTGCGTTCACCTGAGCTGTGTCCGCGCGCCGCTCTCTCTCTCTCTCTCTCTCCGTGCTGCTGCAGCTCGAGCCAGGAGAGCACAGGAGTGACGTCACTGTTAAGGTGACACGATGGTGGTGCTGATGGTGTGAGGAGGAAACGTGATGAAGGAACTTTTAGGGTCTTACCCATCCCACCGCAGGGCATCATGGGAGGAGAAGGAGTCGAACCCGCGACCTCCGTGCAAAAAAGAAAAAAAAAAAAAAAAAAAGAAACCATGCAAAACTCAGGGCCCATCGCGCATGCGCACTGCTTGTCCCGTTAACTATAAGGAAGCCATCAGTCTTGCACGGGGAGCTGGGTGAAGGGTCCCCTGCACTGCTCGTTTTGATTTATTTAAACACTAAAACGACCGCAGAGCACACAGATTCATCAGCAAACATCACAATACGTCATCCTCTCGAGCTAAAAGCAGACCCAGTCGTGTTCAGGTGGGACCCTCGCAGCCTGCAGGTGCCTCCAGTCCACCATAAATGCTTCTACTGACGCCAACTCCTCAAGATTTAGCTAAATGTGATCACATTTCCCCCAAAACCAGTCAAAACCAGTCTCTCAGATTGTTACTCCTCCCCCAGCCTGCTTCTGTCAGACGTTTGTTCCTGTTAAAAGGGAGTTTTGCTTTCCCACTGTCACCAAGTGCACGCTTATAGGGCGTGGTTTGATTGTGGGGACTTTACCTTAGAATATGAAGAGGACTGTTGTTGTGATTTGGTGCTATATCGATAAAGCTGCACTGAACTGGAAAGAGATGAGTCTGTGGACTGAAGGCCACAGTTCTGTGATTGATGAAGCTCAGTAAGTAAGATGTAGATGAGTTCCTGAGTCTGTGGGTAGCTGAGGTTTGTGATGAATCTCAGTACTCTGTGATAGATGCTGTGTAAGCATCGTGCATATAAATAACATCACCATAACCCAGCAGTGACATGAAGCAGGAACAGCATGCTAGCCCCAAAGGACAGACAGGACGTGACTCTGAGGTAGAAACCCAGTTTTAGGAAGCAGCTAAACACAAATAAAGCTTCACAAATCTGCTCATTAATCAGAGAAGGCCACAGTTCAGAACCTGCCTGAGAATCCATGCATTTAAAGGGTTCTTCAGGATCACAGGCCAGTCAAGGATAACTGTTCTACATCCATGACACGCTGCAGAGAGGAGCTGCTGCTGGGTCATTCTGCTGCTGTTAACAGCACCGCTGATTAAACATGAATAAACTCAGGCTAGAAATGGAGCTCAAAGACGGCCTGGAGTCAACATCACAGCGGCATATAAAGGCTGCCTGACACCTTTATTGTCGTACGAGTTCCCAAACTATCCTTTAGTTCCCATCAGAAGGAGGGAACATCCTCGGTTTTCACAAAGAAGATGGATTTACAGGTACCAGCCTGTTTAGTGAAACACATCAGATTGTTTCAGCTGCAATTACTGTTGAAGAGAAGGTGAAAGATGAGTCACATTAAAAGCAGCACTCCTCCCCTGCAGACAGAAATCCACTCAGAGTGGGCTTTTTTTGGACTTTCTTACCTAACGTCAACAATGCCGTGGTTCAGGCTCTGAGAGGCTCACCTCCTGGGTCACTGGTGGTACTACGGTGGCATTTTTGGCTGGAGGTTTGGAGTAATCGGGCATGTAAACATTTCTCCTCTAACAGCTGTTACTGTTAGCAGATAGACTGTATAAGAACGATGGCGTTAGCTACTATAGCTTGACTCACTGGTTTCTGGAGTACATGTGACCATGGTTGGACCGGAGGATGGAAGGCTATGTTATCAGCTAATGCCAGTTAGCTTGGTTATTAAGCTGCAACCCCAGACTGTGTGTTAGCATCACACAGTACCATACCTGCCAATCAGAGCTCCGTGACATCCAAATAAAATCAGAGAATTTCACCAAAGCTGGAGCTCAGACTACTTGGATACTCTGTTAGTACGATAACCTCACAGCAACCACCTGTGTCACCATCCACCTGTCAGTCAAAGAGACCACACCCCTAATAATGCTATTTAAACAGGTGAGCTATGAAAACGTTGTTGTTAAGAAGACCAGAACAGCAAATCCTCTCAGCAAAGGATGAACTGAGGGGCTGCAGCAACGCCCACCCACAGATTCAGCTGTGCGAGGTAAAGGTGCGCCGCTCAGGTGTAATGAGCTGTTTGGGTTGCTTTTCCTTCTTATTATCAGGAGTATATTTAGCATTGCTGTATATATGGAGGCAGTTTAAATCGCCTAAAGCTTACCTGCACAGCTCAACAAATCTGTTGAACCAAAGTTGGAGTTAACGACATCAGCAGGTTAGGGCGGGACCACCTGGAAGTAAATCACAGGTGATGTCAAGTCAAAGTAAGAGTGTGTAAAGTGACTGCAGTGCTGTAAAAAGTGAACATCCTGGAATCATCATTGTTCCCCATCAGGTCCACATTTGAAGAGCAGCCGCTGATAAACTGCAGGACAGTTTCTGGGCTTAAAGCTGTTTTTAACTGATTTTAAATAAAGTTTTATTTTGTAGGCGTTTTGACACAGCCACAGTCACATGACCCCACAGAGGCTCGTTTCAGGTTCCGTTCCCCCCTCGCTGATCATCAGTAAATATTTTCTGTAAATCTGGGATTTTAGTGAGGCTGAGCATCAGCAGTAAAGCCTGCAGCCTGTTTACATGCTGTGGTTATATTTGGACAGTGATGGATAGTTTCCTCTTGGAACGGCGACCAGAAAGAGCTGAGTGCGATCCAAACCCAGCAGGAGGCGAGATGGAGAGAGGAGAGCAGGTGGAGGAGACAGGTGCTGAGACAACAGGAAGCAGGAGAGAAGAGAAAGGTTAGGAGGAAGCAAAATGAAGCGTTTGAGATGAGCTGTGTGGTGGGAGAGGCGCCGGGCGGCTGAATGAAGCGGACGCAGACGAAGAGTCAGACAGGAGTTATTTTATCAAGTGCTATTTACAACAGTAGTTCCACATTACAGGAGATAAAGTCACTGTGTGCACAAACAGCCTCCGTTCACATGACAGCTCCCTCCATCATACCCGCTCACACAGAGCGAGCTGCTTCCTCTCACTGCTCCCCCCGGTGGTCGAGAGAGGAAACCGCTTAAAGGATGTAGTGAAGGAATCCACCAGCTCACCCGGTCTGAGGGTTAATTAGACGATGAGTGGCCGATTGAAACCTTTAGTCTGGATGGATTTTAAATGTGTCTGAGTCTAAAGTGTCACAGAGGCCATGTGACTTATGATGTCATTTTAACATAAATACATTATTTTAACGGCCTGCAGCACCAACCACGTGCATGACGTCATATTCTGCTTCGCATCATTCTCAGGAGACTGAGCATCTTTAATGTAGCACACACGTTACCTTATGTGTGCCATCATCTGCAAACAACACTGCATCTCCTTATTCTGTATCCAGAAATTATCACCTTTATATAGAAGAATTAAATAGCATGATTATACTAAATCACCATTTCTACGCTCAACATTTTAAACTTTGGTCAACAGAAAGGTTTTCTATCCATACATGGAAAAAAAATGGGCACACGATAGCAGATGTTCATGTTGTGACCTAACAGTACTGGAAACTGATCACACACACATGCTGTGTGTAATAACTGTGACATAATGTGCAGACCTGAGGCTTCTTTCTGAAGGTCTTACTCAGGGATGTTCCCCAGGGTTCGATTCAACCTGTGCACTTCCTGAGCCCAATTCTGCAGTACGATGCGAGATCGTGAATCTGCTCTCGTCCCACAGTGTTGGTGTTTAAATAAATGGAGCAAAGTCGATTAAGGTGGAGTACGTCAAGGCTCGATTATGGGGCCCCTGTTATTTACAGATGTACTCCTCTCTCGGAGTATTATACGGCCTATTTGATCTATTTATTAATTAGAATCAGTTCTGGGCTCTCATATTTGAGAACTACGCAGATGATAAAGACATTTCCTTCTTCTTCTATGGTCCAACAAACTTTACTAATAAATAAACAGCTCCCTGTTTAACTTAAATGTCAACCACAAATCCAATAGCAGGTCCCTGATGTTTGATCCTGGGGCCTCTCGTCTTTATTCTAATCTATAACTGTAGTATAATTAAAATAAATAAATAAATCTGTACAATGCAAATTTTGTAAAACAAATCACATGAGCTAATGAGTCAACTGAAGTGGCACAATCCAGGGTTCAATTGTGAGGCCTTGTTGACCAAATCTTGAATTTTCTTGTTGTTCCCTAAAACTGCAGACTGTGGCGCTCCCCCAGATTCATTTCTGGAGTGTTTTTCTTCTCAGCCGCACTCTTTAACAGAATCGATCGCTGTGCAGATGACAGCCTGATTTACTCTGTGGAGTCGAGACCCTTTCCAAGGTTTGATGCTCATATTCTGCAGTTTAATTTACTTTGCTGATGACACCGAGACGCCAGTTACACTTATTAAGAACTGAAGTTGATACAGAACTTCAGTTAACTGTTTTTCCTTTCATGAAATGTAAACTAAGGTTTAATTTTATTTAGAACTTTGGATATAAATTTGAGAAAGACTCACTGAGGACGTAGAGAGAAATTCAGCTTAAAAGACTTTATAGTGACTCTACTGTACAGTGAAATCCAGCGAAGAACGTTCACACATGGGGAGGAGCTGCCATCTGAAGGGATACGCCCACCCACGTCTACGTTGCATAAAGAAATCCATCGTCATAACAAAGCAGAGCAGCGAGGTACAGAAAAATAAAAACTCACAGTCAAAAGGTTCTCAACAAATAGAGAAAGCAGTAAGGTCAAAAGTCACGGAGCTCAGAAGAACACACTGATTACATTTCCACCGAGCAGGAGAGCGTGGTGTGGCACTTTGATGGTGTGAAAAACCTCTGAGTGGGAGTGTCAGTGCGGGTCTGTGGGGTCGGCAGAGCAGTGTACTGTTCAGCTTTAACTTACTTCAGTGTCTTAATGCTACATGACGTATATGTGCGTTTGTATAAGTGTGTACTTGTTCTGTGTTCACTAATTGCACTTGAGGATGAGGATATGGAGATCACATTGTCTGCAGACGTCTGCAGATTCTTTTTCTGGTTTTTTGCATTTTCCTGGAAATGTTTCAGACTTTGACAAAAAAACACAAACAAACCTGGGACGACTCACCTTCAGCACAACCAGCTGCGGCTCAAACACGTCAGCGCGCAGTCGGATCCTGAAGGCGGCAGATGCCACCGATGCTCGTTTATGTCAGGAGATCAAAAAGATCTGCTTTAGTGTTTTTAAGCTGTAGTGAGCTGCTCGCATTAGTGCTGACTGCAATAACTGCAGTCGCGCTTCAGCTGTCCAATCAGAGCTGAGCACACGCTCTGACTCGGCAATCAATATTTAAGTTTCACTGAGGCTGAAGCTGAGATGATATGAAACTGAGCACATTTTTCTTTTCCTTGTATATAAACATGACACCACAGTGTCTGATGGTCATGTGGCTAAATCTGTGATGATTTGTGCCCCTCAGTAGGCTTCCAGAAGTTCACATTGCTAAAAAAAACCCTTGTAGAGGTGGTGGTAATGACATCACAGCACCATCTCATTACACACATCCCACAGCCAAGCTGACTGAGCTCCAAACTGGGGCTCGCCACATAATCGGTGGTTTCTGGAGCCAAACAGCATTAGCTTACTGCACAGTAACTGTGTCAGAAACAGAAACCAGCCTGGAGCTCCATCAGACCAAACCTCCACCTACTGTTGGAGTGTAAAAAGTCCCAATCGGGATTTGGTCCCAATGTTTTGTGAGCGATCTGAAAGGCTGACGATCACGTGGCGAGCTGGCGGCGCTGAAGGGGAGCCTAACCCTCGACATCCAAACACAAAGAAGCAGCTGCGGAGTAAACATCAGTCAGGTTAGAAATAAGATCGAAACTAAGTTACAGTGAAGCTTATTAAACAGTGATCAAAACAAACAAGATGGAGAAAGAGGAAGTGGCGAGCGAGGCCGGTGATATCGAGCCGGAAGTGACACGTTACTGACTGTGGTCACCGTGCAGCAGATCAACCTGAGCAGTAAACAGAAACGCTGCTGCGAGCTTCAAGTCCCAAACTGTTACGCCTCGCTCGCACGCACAGGCCCAAAACCCACCGCGCCTCCATCAGGACCACGAGCTACGTCGTCCGTCTGGATCTGGACCCTGGAATGTCTGGAAGGATTCTGGACTACGCTCAAGCTCATCAAAACAAACTGAAATGAGGAAAACTGGGAAAACATTGCAAACTACACGGGATCCAGGGCGTCTGTCGGCGAAGCAGAACGTGAGCCTGCGAGCGCGAACAAGATGCAACGCCAACCGGCAGCTCAGCCGTCCGACTCCATCAGGGGAAGCCGCGTCTTTGGACCAATCACAATCACTGCAGCTCTGCCGGTTAATGAGAACATCTACAGCGTGCACTGCGACCACCCGTCGGTAAAGTGTCACCATCAACTGATATGATATATCGTCATTCGACAATGAGGAGGACACGGCGTCCACCATCGAGAGGAAACACGGCGGTGTTTGTTTTTTTTACATTCTGTGCAAAATCAGACGAAAAGTAGTCCACAAACCATCGTCAGTCTATTCCTCCTTCTGCCTACACACATCAGAGTTCAGTCACTTTGTTCCTATTTACAGTTAGTTTCTAAGACGTTAGTACCATCATCATCATCGTCGTCCCGCGGTGGGACTAAGACATTCCTCAGAGGGACAAAATCCACCTTCGTCCGAGCTCTGCTGCTTTTGCTCCTCGATGTGAGACTTCAGGCTGTCCGCAGCTCCTGAAAGCGTCCGCCGTCCGATCAGCGAGCTCTGAAATGCTTTTGGGATAAAATCGTGCTCGACGCCGAGCTGCTGCAAAAATTTGCTGTTTGGTTTGGATAAGAAAACGAGTCATTAGATATTTTGAGTAACTTGCTCATAATTATGAAAACCTCGTACTCGTGTCATCGCGAGGAACGAGCGCGTGGAGGTGAAGAGCAGCTGACGAGCCAAACGTTTGTTTCGTGCTCGCTTCAGTTTTTCTGCACTGATCAGCATTTAGACCGACCTTCATGACTCCTGCAGTTCTCTGCTGGACAAATCCAGTCCTGCCTCATCAATGATCCATGCACGGATCCAAATATGAATGTGATGATCTCTGAGCCTTAGGAATCACTTGAGGCGTGTAACTTGGAGCTTCATCGTGCTGGAAAACAAACAGATTGTCACCAAATTCCTCCTAAATCGTTGGGAGAAATTCGTCTTTGAGGAGTTTTAGTTTGTCTGGTCTTTAAGGAGCAGGTGGAACAGCTGGAGTCCACAAACTGAAAAGCTCAGGATCAGATCGCCATTCGGCTGGTGTCCAACATGAGAACTGCAGAAGGCCTGAAGAGCACAGGTGAACAGTGGAAATGCTGAGTCTTTGCAGAAATGGGATTTATTTATTTATGACATGCTTTGATTGTTCTTCACTATATCACAGAAAAGTAAAAATGAAATAAAAACTGAGGCTTTGGCCACGCCAGCACTGAAATTCCCACATTCGTATCAAAGCAGCTGATTTTAGCCCGGCTCCTCGCTTTCACATCGTTTCTGCCGTCAGAGCTTCAGCGCCAAATTTAAACAACAGCGAGTCCGGCGTGAGACACACGTCACGATTTCAGGAGTTGGTGGACTCGTCTCATTTCCAGGATCCCTGATAATTATATTGAACTACAAACTACTAACACTGGAGCAGCAGAGCCGGCTGAAGGTGGACTTCCATCTCTTCCTTCATTTGTAAAACAACCTGCTGCTGTGCAGCTGTCTGTAAAAGGCATTCAGCAGGTAGAAACCACAGGGCACACAGTGAAAGAGGAGGGGGGCGGGGACGGGAATAGAAAAATAAAAAATTGTGGCAGACACGACTAGACGATCACCTCACTTCACTCTGTGGCAGAGAAACATAAAAAAATAAAAAAAACAAAGTTTCAGAGGAGGTGGGGACAAGGCGAGAAGGAGAAAGGCTGAGAGGGAGGAGGAGGTCAGTCTTAGAAGAACTTGTCATCGATGCGGAAGTGCGGCCGCGTGACGTCGTCCGGGTTGATGAAGACTGAGATGGATTTGCCCGGATTCTCCGTGACGAGCTGCTGAAGCTTCTTGGCCAGCCGGTCGTCGGGCTGGTTCTCTCCGCCGGCGTCGGACTGCGGCGACGGCAGGTTGTTGGTGCTGCCCCGCCACTGCAGTTCCACCGTCAGCCTGTTGGCGGCCTTGGCGTGCTCGATGGTGGTGCGCAGGTGCTCGGCTGGGTCGGAGCGCACGGAGGAGAGTTTGCGGGCGTGCAGCATGGCCGTCTCGTCCGACAGGTGCTCCAGCATGTTGCACTGAGGGATGAAATAGTTGGGGCACATCTTGTTGACGAGGCAGTGCTGCAGGTCGTCGATCAGGCCCAGGAGGAAGTGGGCGGAGAAGTCGTCCTGCGTCAGGTAGTTGGCGGGGAGGCGGTCGCAGGCCCACAGCATGATGCTGCGGAGGTGGTAGGGGCTGATGGCTTTGGGGCGGGACAGCAGCTTGATGATGATGGCTTTGCAGGCCTGGTACGCCTGCATCAGGCTGGACGAGATGCACTTCTTCAGCTGCACCTCGCTGCGGGCGAACGACAGACGCCACTCGTTCTCCTTGCGGCCTTTGTGGGAGCAGGCGGGGACGAGGTAGAAGCCGCTGATCACCTCCTCCTCGGTGATCTTCCCATCCCAGAAGTGATTCTCCATCAGCCAGCTCTGAGCGACAGCCGGCCACCCTTTAAACGACACCACGGGGACGATGTCGTAGAGCATCCGGCTGCTCCCGACGCCCAGGATGACGGAGATGATGGTGCCGTTCCGCTCCACCTTCTCCACCCTTGGCATTCCTCTCTGCGGCTTCTTCTGCACCTCCAGCAGCACCAGGGAGATGGACTGGTAGAACCAGTCAGCCACCAGTGTTGGGGAGAAGAAGTAGTTGGTGGTGCCGTTGATGTGGTCGACGATGGTGCAGCAGTCCTTCCACTTGTTGATGGTTCCTTCGTCGAAGAGGCGGAGGCTGAGCCAGGAGTGGCCCAGCGCCGAGTGTCTCATGTCCAGGGTCACCGGCTGGTTGCGGTCGTGGAGTTTGAGCGCAGGGACCAGCAGGGTGAAGTCCATGTCGTAGTCTGTGCCGCGGGCGTAGACGCTCAGCTCGTCCAGGTCCATGTCCACCACCCCCTCCCGAACGCCTCCTGACAGGAGGAGGTACTCGTTGGCCACCGGGAGCTTCTGGTCCAACTTCTGGACCATTCCTGAAACAGAGGACGACAAAAAGGATCAGATAAAGATTATGTGTAAAAACGAGCACCACCACGTTCCTAACCTATGGAGGCGAGGTATAACATCGTGCACACAAGTGTAACCAGGGGTCAGGATTTAGACCTCAAGATACTCGTCTTACAGCCAGCTGAGCAGGTTCAGTATCTGACCAGGATGGCTGTGGCTGACCTCAGGAATGTGGACCTGGGAGGAGACCCCGAGGAACCCCCAGGATGCACTGCAGAGATCCAATCTCTTGACTGATTGGCGGAACAACTCAACATTCCTCCAGATGAGCTGCAGGTCGTGGCTGAGGACAGGGAGGTCCGGGCACGTCTGCTTACAAGATAGATGGACGTCAGAAGCAACTCATTATCGGAAGCTGAAAAATAAAACCAAGTTTTCCTTCATGATTGTCCAGGTGGTATCCTTTGTTCACTGTGCGATTTCCTGACGAGATTCTGTGATAACAGAGTCATTACTGCTCCTGTCAAGCCTTTTTCAGGGAACCTTTCAAAACAACACATTCGTATCTGGATAAAGTTCGACTAACATCGATTTAAGAGCTTCTCCCTGCTGTAATTAAGTCCTGACATTAATCGCTCTTTAATTCTTTAACGTTGACCGGCGGCTCTGCTGATTCGTCCAGTCTGGTTTTTGCTGTCAGACGAGGCTGACGTTAAAGTAAGCTTTTAACGATGTCTGCTTCGTTTGTGTCCAGCTCAGTCTGGATCGGGTCCTGTTTGGCCCGCCTGTTTTCCAGTTCCTTTCATGTCAGGTCTATTTTTGAAGCTCGCCGTGTTTGGAAGCGGACCGCGTGAGCCCCGATGGGTCACTGCGTTCAGCCCCATTGGTCGGACCGGGCCGGCCTGGACGGGTTTTCCGCTCTGCTGAGTTTAAAAAAAGAGGCGCACACACTTCCTGGCTGTCGGCTGCATTCCTGCGCTGCGGTTGTTTGGACGCACGCAGTCCGTCTCTCAGAAACAGTTTCAAATAAATCAGATGAACTCAGCTCGGGGGCTGCTCGTTACCTCGGTACAGAGACGATCCTGCAAATACACACTGTCTTCGAATGAACGTCTCACACTCAATTCATACTTCCTGATTGATTTTCCTTTTTTATTGATTGGATTGATTAAATCTGGAGCATAAAACCGCCTCCTTGCTTTTCTTTTGGTCTGTCTGTGAGCTGCAAACGGAGAGCGAGCTGTGAAGACAGGATGGAGCGCCGCTTTCTGTCGGGACATTTTGGAACGCTTGTTATTTCTGTGAGGAGGCGCCGTGTGCGAGCTGGCAGACTGTCAGTACATCTGAGAAAATGAACACTAATGTGAGTGTGCGGCTCTGTCAGATGGACATTTCTGCAGTTTGTGTGTGTGATTCTGTCTTTGTGTTTGTCTTTGTGTTTGGTGTGTGTGTGTGTGAGAGAGTCTTTTTAAACCCAGTTCTTGGAGGCGCTCCAGCGTCATTATCAAACTCACATTTCTGCACTCCATCCTCCGCACTTCCTCTCAGGTTCAGTTATGATGAGCTGAGTCCTCTCAGCAGATTTGTGGCCTTTTATTTTGAAAGGTTAGGGCCCCACCGCCTTCAAAATTTTAATTATAACCTTGTAATTGATTTATGTCAGATATTATGTGTGAGGTTCATTTTTTCTCCGAAGTGAAATGTGAAGACATATTTAACATTTATATCTTGGCATATCTTCAAAACGCTAAACACGACAAATGTGCTGTAGAGCAATTCAAATAAATTCAAAGGTCAACGTAATAAACTAAAATGTTATTTCTGATCAAACGCTTCAAATGTTACAGAGAAACACAAAGTCAAACATTAGATCATCATTTAATAAATAAAGTAAATGTTAATACAATTAGAGTATACAGAAATATCTAATGAAAATAATTTTCTTTATTTTCAAACTCTGTCAATTGTTTGTAAACAAACTCTTGAATAAATAAACAAAAACAAACACTGTGCGGAGCGATTCATTGGATTTTAATCTGGATTTTGGTTCCCATGTTCTAACGAACATCATCGAGCGATACAGAAAGTGCACGCTCCGCCATCAGAATCAAGAGCTCCTTAAATGAGCATCGAGCACGCACCCGCATGAGCCAATCACAGCTCCTCCCTGCACCTGACCGCAGTGACCTCATACAGGCCATCGAGACGATATTCAGCACGGCAGAAGCTGAGGAGCTCCTCTAAGAGAGTCAGATTTAGCACGAGTGATGTGAACCAAACACGCATACACAAGGAGTGTTGTGCGTCTGCACCACAAAGCAACACAACTAAATTATTCAGCCGCCTGCAAACACACAGCAAACTGCAGGATAATCAAAGCACGAAGGCCAGAAAAACGAGGCCGTGGACGCTGACGCAAATCATCCGACATCAGCTCAGACAGAGCGGCGCGCCAGCTTGTACACACGCACTGAAATCACCAACCAATCAAAGAGGGCTCAACACAAAGGTCAACAGATGTGTCGTCCCCTCACACAGTTAATTTTTCCAAGTCCTGCACCAATATTGGGAATAAAATAAAATAATTTTCACACGTGTGCACAGAACGAATCAGTTTCCTGGTTGTGTCGCAGAAATCCTACATGCTAAAATCCAAGAATTTCCCTCAGCAGAACCGGAGCTCCGCCTTCGTGGATGAGCTGTTACTACAGTAACCTCACAGCAGCCATGTTATTGGTCACGTGACATCATTAAAAATGTTCCAAAAGGCTCCAACAGCACAAACAGGGTCCAGAGGTCCAGTTCAGGTGAAGCTGAGCAGTCAGCTAGCAGCTACAGCCACCTGTGTCATCATCCACCCATCAGTCAAAGAGGCCACGCCCCTAATCATATAAACTTTAAGCCTTATTACAGTTTAACCAGGTGAACCCTAAAAACATTCTTCTACTGTACAGGTGTTACGAAGGAGGACATTATCCACAGAGACAAACAGTTTGTGTATCAGGCTGCAATCATGTTTATTTCTGCTGTACAGTTTTAACATGGGAGTCTATGGGGACTGACTCACTGCTGCCTCTGATGGACGTCAGAGGAACTGCAGTCTTTTCATTTGCCCCACGGGGTGATGTTTGGGGAAAAAACGGATGATTTATTTCTCGCTGTAAAAAAATTCTGACCACTAATTTGGCAGAATTTAATCTGACAATTTTAAATATATTTGAGCACATTTGTTCCTCACTGATGAGCTATGTGCAGAAAAAACACCTGCTGGTCGGAGTCCTCACAACTGGAAGTTTAATATTACTGAAGATTTGTTTTTTTAATATATTTGAAGGTGTGGCTGTGGATTAAGCTGAGATTGTAGTGGGCTTCACCTTGCACTGAGGGTGGTGTTAGTGTCGTTTGTGTTTAGTATTTCCGTATTTGTGCAGCACCTGGAGAAGCTCAGCTACACCTTTATGATCATTCTAAACCAAGAAACGAGAAGAAGAGAGGCTAAGAGGATGCATGCGATCCCTAATGCGGTCCATGTGGAGCAGATGTGCATCACCTGAGCCTCTGCAGCACATCTGGATCACCCCTGCAGCTACGCGCTCACACCAGCTGAAATAATCAGGTGGAGTCCGAGGATGTTTACCGCAGCCCGGTGTGTGCGTGTGTGTGCGCGCGTGCGTGCGTGTCCTCACCCAGCATGGAGAAGATGAAGTCCTTGGCCGTGTGGATCTCCAGAGCCCGCTGGTCGTCGTACTCCCGCTGGTCGTGCTTGCTGAACTCCTGGATGAGCCGGTTCAGGTCCTCCATGCGGGCCGCCGACCTGAAGTCCAGCTCGGGCCCGCCGCCGTGCGGCAGCCTCCCGGCGGCCATGGTGGGGCTGTTCCCGAGGCTGCCCGACGAGCCAGCCCGGCCGGAGAGAGCAGGGGCCGCCATGGTTCCTCCGCGGTCACACGCTAATTCTGCACTGCCCACGCTGCAGCTGCTCCTCTGTCGCGGACCGAACCGAACCGAGCCAAGGCGAGCCACTCCACAGTGAACACAAGCACCGGAAACTTGCCCCGCTTCCGTCACTCAGCGCTTTCAAAATAAATGCCCCCTAATTATATTATATTATATTATATTATATTATATTATATTATATTATATTATATTATATTATATTATATTATCAGCGTTCACCATCTGCTTCCATCTCACCCACCCACCTATCCCAGCATTCTCCTCTGTCACACCAACCCCATGTCTTCCACTGTATTCATGGATCACCTCAGAGGTTTTTCTGTTTTCCTTCTCCAAGCTCCAAACCATGCATCACAGCAGGTCTCACTATCATCTTTTAAACCTTCTCTTTCACTCTTGGTGCTATTTTTCTGTCATAAGTATCGGTCATATCAGACACTTGTCTCCTTTCACTCCACCCTGCCTGCAACCTCTACTTCTACCACCTCTCCTGTGCACTGTCCCTTCCTTTGGGTGGTTGACTCCCGGGTATCTATCTTCAATACTTCTCTTCACCTTTCCACCTTTCTCCTGCTCATTGCTTCTATTTACTTTCATTCTTCTTCTCTTCTACAGTCTCATCCACCTGCTCCATACTCTCATCACATACTTTCTGTAGATCCACAAAGACCACAAAGATCCACAGTTCATCACCTTCTGACCTTCTCTATACTTCTCCATCAACACTCTTAAAGTACACTGCTCCTCAGTGATCGCCATTTCTCTTCTTCTCAACCACTCTTTCTCATATCTTCATCTTCATACCTTGTTCTTAAAAATCAGTACCAGAACACTTTTTCATTATTCCTCTGACACTCATTTGCACTTTTTGTGTTTCACTCTGAAAATAAATATCAAATTTCGTTGTATTGACTTTGGCAGCGTTTTACTTTGAAAGTCACAGGCGGATGTTGTGCTTCGTGTTGAGGCTTTTATTTTGTTGATTCAATTGTGTGCAGTATCCGCCTCTGTCCTGCGGGCGTCGCTGACGGTGCCGGAGCTCCTTGGTGACCCGGAAATGAACAACTGCTAGGCGGCCGTTCGGCCGACCTGTCGGGGTCACCGGGCTCCAATATGGCGTGGAGGAGCTGCTCCGTCCTGCTCAGACTGACCGGAGATGAAGGCTTACGGAGCTCCGTGAGGGGTGGCAGGTCAGTCCCCACAGGCGGGGGCGAGCAGCCCATCTCGGGTTACAGATAGACAGATCCTCGCTGCCGGAGTTAGCTCCGTTAGCTTCAAGGACAGTTTAGAATCAACGGGCTGTTAGCAGGTTAACGTTAGCCGCTGCTAACAAGCGGGGAGCTGCCTGAGTGTGTGTGTTTATTTAATTATCCGGTGATGTAAAGCTGTTTGTCTTATTTAAACACCCCAGTGTGCCCCCTTACATACATGCCCATTACATGCAGTTCTTCCGAAGCTCTTTCAGGTCCTCCCTCCCGCTCAGTGCAGAGGGACGCTGCTTCCGTCGGTGCCCTAAAACCCAGGGGTTAATCTCCTGTGGCCAGCTGACCTGTGCTGCTTTATGTAGCTTTATTTATAATCCATAGGCAGTCCACTCGGACCCTTCCAATGACCAAAAGTTACTAAATGGATCAGTGACATAAAACCAGAAGTTTGTGGTAAAAATGTTTTTGGGATTGTTGCTCAGTCTGAGGCCTGCTGGTAAAAGGAGACAGCAGCTAATCCTTAGATAATTAAAAGGTTGGCAGGATGTTTATACTCTGACACACTGGTGCATTTACAGTCCTGATAAAAAGAAAGTACACCCACTCTCAGCGGCAAGGTTTTATCTAATCACAGGAAGATGAATTGAGTCTGGTCCTTGGCAGAAGTCTGTACTGTGAAGCAGGAGTTCCTCTTTCCCAGGTAACTTCAGGGTTAAACCTGGGTTTTCTGTTCTAGGAAGATGGTTCACTTCTTACTGGGGTATATCACCATGGTAACTTGTGCTGTGAACACAACCTGCTCACCACCTACTGACCAATTAAATCTCCAGAAATTACCATCGCCTTTCCTGTGTGTGTGGAGCGTCAGTAATAAATGTAGATTCTTCGATACAACTTTGTTCCTTTGGTTATTTATTAATGATTTTTTCATTTAATTATTTTTGCCTTTTGACAGGAAACAACATTTTTTGTTCAGTAAACATTTATATTTATAAATCAGCTCATCGCTTTGTACTGTATATCAGTCTCAGGTAGAATAAGCTTGCGTTTGGATTCTTTTGCCTGCTCTCAAACCATTAAAAACCATCAGTGCTGCCTGGGCAAGAATACAAATTAAAACTTTCTTATGCAAATGTAAAGATAATTTTAATGAAATAAATTTTCGTTCCTGCATTCAAACAGCTAAACTTTATTATTCTCACAGCTGTCTTACTGACGCACGCAGCGCTTTACACATTAAACTAGCACACAGAGCGTTTCTTCTCACACCGCTGATTTATCTGCAGCAGCTGTGTTTCCTACATTCTGTATTATTATAGTCTTTATATTATTATAGTTCACACTTCCTCTGTAAAATCAGCTGCTGTGACGCTAGTCAGTGTGATTGGTCAAATGTTGCCAAATTGCAGGTTAACCTTGCGAGTTGATAACCAGCTTCATGTGACCGCCGGTGTTGGGGTTAGTGAAGCCTGATGGGTGAGTTGAACTGGCTTCGTATGTCTTAAATCGAGATGAATGCATTTAAAGGTAACACATTCCACCGTGTCCGCATCTCTTTACCAAAAATGAAGCCAAAATGAGGACGTCTGTGTGACAAACTCCATTGGGATGCAGCTCCTCCTTTGGCAGCGATGGGTTCTGTGTGACTTTAGCCTCTCACGTCACTGTGGAGGAATTTTGATCCCCTCTGTTCGCAGCGTTGTTTCAGCTCATTGATGTTTGCAGCGTTCAAACCGGAGTGTCCCGAGGAGTTCCTGACAGATATTTGGGCTTAAAGTCTTCCTGCTGTTAAAAATGTGGTCATGGGATCGAGATTTAAAAAAAAGTATTTTCTGCTTTTCTCCAAAAGCGATTGGCCCTTGTGGCCTTTGAGAAGAATTCAGGTTCAGGTTGTGTTTCCTGTCTGTGGTCATGGCAGGAGGATGCTGGCGCTTCATTAAAGGGAACTTTTTTCTCACAGTTGTGATTCCTCGTCTGTCCACCAGGTGGCCTCAAAGCTTCCAGCAGAGATGCGGCTTCAGGAAAGCTGCAAGGAAACCCGAGTCCAAGAAGGTGGAAGAGGAGTTAGGCCCCGCCCACAGCGAATCCTCTGAAGCCGCGGCCCAGCGCCGGACCCCCGCTCCTCACTGGGACCATCAAGCGCCGCCCAGTCCCCCACGCGCCTTTGGCCGGCTCGTCAGGCCGCTCGTCTTTACCATCGGGGTAGGTGATGTTGTTTCGGTGGCGATGATGCCGCTGATGATGTCACGGACAGGTGTTGACTCCATGTCAGTTTACAGGCTGCTCCTTCGGCTCGGCGGCCATCTGGCAGTACGAGTCCCTCAAGACTCGAGTGCAGAGCTACTTTGACGAGCTGCGAGCCGATTGGCTGGAGAAGGTGCGACCTCAGAAACGAGGAGACATCCGCAAAGAGGTGAGGGTTCGACGTCATCACCTGTAACCGGGCTCCACCCACACTTTGATCTGAGTCTTAATTGGCTGTCTGTGTTTCAGATCAACCAATGGTGGAACAGCCTGAGTGAGGGCCAGAGGACGGTAACAGGTGAGTCAGTGCCGCAGTGCTTACGAGCAAAGCGCTGAACTTTCACATGGGTTGCTGGATTGAATTCCTTTTTTCCCAGGGATCATTGCTGCTAATGCCATCGTGTTCTGCTGCTGGAGAGTGCCGTCTCTGCAGCGCTTCATGATCAGATACTTCACCGCCAATCCGGCCTCCAGTGAGTCTCGCCACCGCCGCCACGATGCGTTCAGGGTCTCTGATTGAGCCTCTGTAACTGTGGCTGTTTGTTGTTGCCCCGCAGGGACTCTGTGCTCTCCCATGATTCTCTCCACCTTCAGTCACTTCTCATTCTTCCACATGGCGGCCAACATGTACGTCCTCTGGAGCTTCTCCACCAGCGCCGTCTCCATGCTGGGCCGAGAGCAGTTCATGGCCGTGTACCTGTCTGCAGGTGCTTTTCACTCTGGTATAATCTCTGAGATTATCTGTGTTTGTTTATGAGTGTGACGTTGATTTTATTTCGTTTTCAGGTGTTATTTCTACATTTGTCAGTTATGTGTGCAAGATGGCCACGGGGAGGTTCGGCCCGTCTCTCGGAGCGGTGAGTGACTGCTTCACAGGTCAAACTGTAGCTCGGTCAGAGTCACGTCAGTTTTATGGTTTTATTTTAGAGACGGTTAGATTTTAGGAGGTCAGTGAGAACACACTGATGTGATTCTTTTGAGCGATTTAGTTTTCTTTGGTGGACGTCTGTAAATGTTCTCAATAAATAAACAGCCTGAAGTTCCTGTTTCTGTTTTCAGTCTGGCGCCATCATGACCATCCTCGCCGCTGTTTGTACCAAAATACCTGAAGCCAAACTGGCCATCATCTTCCTCCCCATGTTCACCTTCACTGCTGGCAACGTAAGACCCCACCCACCCCTCTCCTCGCTCAGTCTACCTGGGGACAGAGATCTCTTTTTCATCTTCTGCATCAGCCCACCTGCAGCTGCTGCACATCTGCAAGCTGCTTTGCAACCCACCTGAGCTTCAGCTCCTCCTGCTGGCTTTGACCTGACTGAACTCGCGCTCTGTTTCCGTGTCTGTCTGCAGGCTCTCAAGGCCATTGTTGCCATGGATACCGCAGGCCTGGTGCTTGGATGGAGGTTTTTCGACCATGCTGCTCATTTAGGAGGAGCCATGTTTGGAATGTAAGTTAGCAAGTTAGTCGATTTTTTATTTTTAAAGGTTAATTTTAATTTTCTTTGTTAATTCACGGAGAAGTTTTTTTTTTACTTTCTTACAGTAATTTTCTATATTAGATGGTGGGAAAAAACAGCTTTTCTGTCACTTAATTGTTGAACTTAATTACTTAATCACGTTGGTTTAGTGTGAATGGCTGTGGGCGACGTCTGTATCCATAGGAACAGCTGTAAAATGTGAAAATACAGTTAAAAGTACAAAATTTATGGCTTCCTTGACATTTTCCAGAGCCATCCGGTGGGCCAGACTGCAGTCTTTTCCGGGCCGATTCTGGTCCCTGGGACTTATGTTTGACATCTCTGGATTAGATGGTTAATAAGTAGAAGCGGAAGTGTGAAGGCAAAGCTGTCGATTTCCTGTTTGTGTTCCTGAGTGAAGAAAAGAGCGAGACTGTAGACACGAGCTGTAGAAAGGGAGCCCGTAGGGAGTAGAAAGGTGCAGCGGGACCAGGGCCTCCTCGCTGACGTGTTTTGGACGTTGAGATATTTGGAAAACTGATTTATTCTGTTTTGTGACGACGTTGCGGTGACATGTTTTTAATCAGATTTGTTCTTCTCTCCTCAGCTGGTACGTTCTGTTCGGCCACGAGTTGATCTGGAAGAACCGAGAACCTTTCGTCAAACTTTGGCACGACTTCAGAACTCGAAGAGGACCGGGAGGAGGAGGAGGCGGCGGCGGAGGGGACCGAGGAGGCGCCATTTAGGACGCCGAAACGCAGAGAATGAAGGGAATAAAATGCTAACGTAACATGTAAAGATGTATAAAATGTACAGAGAGAATCACGGAGCCCGGGCACAGGCCGGAGTCGAAGTAAAGACTCGTATTTATAAAACATGAACGATTCCATTGTTGTCTCCTCGCCTGCTTTTGTTTACAGTTTGATCAGAGACAAAGACAAACGCGGCACAAAGGTTTACAGCAACGATCTGTCGGCTGATCGTGTGACAAACAGCCCAGAGAGAACCAGTCAGAGGGATTTTTTGTCTCAGTAATCTGTAAAAGACTTCTTAAAGAGCTCCACCTACTTCAGGTGAAACTTCAAACCCCATCAGGACGCCGTGTCTGTGAAACTAGAGTCTGGCTGCTGCTGCAGAACGAACCGGACGACTGAACAAACACCGTGTTTGCCAAACAGGCTGAAGTCCACCAACAGATCAGACTGATGGTGTCAGAGCGCGATCTGAAGGGTCGTCACGGAGAGCGTCATACGCCTGCGGCGATTGGCTCACAGCTTTAATAAAGCCTTGTGATGCTCGTGGGTTTAACTTTCTTAAAATAGACTCGATGATATTTGTGTTGTGGAAAAATAAACTGATCAAAACCTGATTTTCTGAGATTTATTCAAAGTTTAAAACAAAGGGACCAAAAACAATACAGGACCAACAGGCTTCAACAAATAAACAAAATACTAACAACTCCTTTATAGCCATTGTCTTGATACAGTCTTTGTTCAGCTGTAGGGACCTGCTCCCACAGTCGTGTAGGCAGTGGTCTGATAATGAAGGCAGAGCTTCACACTCGTTCTTTGTTACAAACCAACAGCACGCAGAGAGGAGAGCAGCTGAAGCACAGCACACCAGAGCTTGTGACAGATTATTTTGGTTTTTGAAATCGATGAACGAGACTCAGATATGAACACTGCACACCTCAAAGTAAAGAAAAGACCGACCTTCCCTCAGAGACTCGCACTTTTTTAATGTCTCTTTAATAAAATGCACTCATTCAAACCTTTTAACTGATTCACAACTGAGATCAGACATGAGCGTGCACATCTGTGAGACCTCGGTGATGCTGAATGATCTGTGAGGGATTTAGAGCAGCACAGAGGTACTTCTTATTTCATACAAACAGCATATTCCCACATCCAGAGAATCGGAGTATTAAACTCCAGATCTGTCAGCAGCTGAAAACATTTGGAGCTTTTCAAACCAAACACTCGACGAAGGAGGCGCGAGGTGTGCGAACCCTCTGAGCCTCCTGAGGGAACATTTGCCGTTAAAATCACTGCAGCTTGTTCGCAGTCGTCTTACTAAAATAAGGAAGGACTTCCCAGATAAAAGATCACCTCTTGTTGGTCCTCTTGTATGTCAAAGCCTTACAGAGAGAAGAGCTGCTGCAGCAGGATAGGAAACCTGCTGTTTTCAGTTTAATAAAAAGGCTCTGAAGGACTTTTAAACCACAGATTTCCTTTTTTGGTATATTTTGTCCCACCTCTGCATGGAAGCAGGGCTTTATCTTTGACGGCTGAAACCAGCTCATCACAAACGGTGGGAGGTGAAACTCTGGGATTCCTGAATGTCGATACTGATGTGTGTTTAGAGACAGTTTGGCCTTTCCCAGAGTTCATCGACCCTGAACAGCAGCAGACCTCAGACGATCAGACCCGCTTCAAACCGCCGCGCTTCACATCGCAGACACAACCTGAGCGACGTCTGCAGAGACACAAACCCTGGAGAAGGCCTCTCCACAACCTCCAAACCTGTGCCGACGGTAAGAACCGATCCATCAGACTCCAGCCGTCAAACCTTTAGCTGCACTTTAGCCTTTAACAACTGGCTCAGGTGATGTGTGCGTTTAGACAGGTCTGTACGGTTGAATCTGAGCTTCACGTCTCCTCTGGGGCAGATAGTTCCTATTTTTAAATGAAAACACGATAGTGTGGATGCACACTCTGCTGGGACGGATACGTCCTCTTTGTTCATCTCCCTGAAATTAGTTTCTTTAACTCAAATGGCCTCTACAGTCACCACATCCCAATCCAGCAGAGCACCTTTGGGGTGTGGGGCAATGGGAGATTCCCATCATGGATGTAAAATCCCCGAGGAATGTTTCCAGCACCTCGTTGAATCTGAGACATGAAGAACGAGAACAGTTCTGAAGGAAACAGGGTGTCCAACCCGTACTAGCAAAGTGTACATAATAAAGTGGCCAGCGAGTGTATATCACACAGTGTCCCAACAGTGATACTTTTATTATAATCACTGATGAAATCCTGTTACACGTGTTATGGAGTCACACCGAGATGGGAAATCGTAGTTAACTTTGAGTCGACCGCCTGCATTTGAGTTTGTGTTTTACAAACTGGTTGGAAACCTCCCACAGTGACCTCGTGCAGCACGTCCATCAGTGGTGATTTACTCTCTGTGCTGCAGACAGCCCAGAGTAAACTTTGTAAACACAGAAGTCAAAGCTGCTCTTTGGACTTTGGTCCACGTCACTGATCCGAGTGCTGTTTTCCTGTGTTATGTTCTGTTAACGAAAATAGAAAAAATACACATATATCTTTAGTATCAGCTCAGAATATTATCTGAGTTCTTGAAGAAGTATAAAATAATATTAAACACAACATTCAATACTACTTAGATTAGTAAGCTTAATTTCAGCTTAATTTCAGTCACTGATACTTCATGGAGGTGTCAGATGTCACACGAAGGCGTCATCCTTTTTGTTCATGTTCGAGATTGTGTGTGAGAGTACCAAGTAAACCAAAAACATAGCGGACTGAGAGCAGAGCCCTGAGGAACTCCACAAACTCCACAGCTCGTGCCTCCTCCTTCTTCAAAATCATCTGTGTTTCCAGGTGTTCCAGGTGTTCCGGGTGTGTGCGGGGACGCTGAGCAGAATGGCGGTGGGCCTGCAGATTGTGGGTCTGTTTCTGGGCGTGGTGTCCTGGTGTCTGCAGTCCAGCTGTACCTCCAACCAGGTGTGGAAGATTAGGAGTCAGTCGGAGTCGGTTACCACCAGCCAGTGGCAGTTCGAGGGCCTGTGGATGAGCTGTGCTGCCACCTCGATGGGGTCCATCCAGTGCAGCAAGTTCAAGACGGTGCTGGGACTGTCGGGTGAGAACGGCTGCTTCGTAATCATCATCCGCTATTATGGAGTTATGATGACGGCTCAATCAGAGCACAGGAAAAGGTCCACAGCAAGGACAATTATTTTTCATTAATTTATGAGATCATTAGTTTTGGGAAAAAACTCATTTCTTTTTCTGCCTGAGAGCTGAGACAGAAATAAGAGAGGTCAGATATCTTATTTATAGTGAGTTTTTATCTTTTGCTGCCCAAACAAAGTAACAGCTTGTTCATGAACTTATGCAAACAGGCCCTTTAATGAGTCCCATGAGGACAATGTTGCTTAATGTTGTGGGAACTAGATGATGACTTGTTCCCACAAGATAAACTGGGTTTATAAAAAGGGAAAAGACATCTGCAAAAACTGTAAAGCTGTACGATCACAGTTCTGCATTGTGAGGAACATGTTCATTTACCTGTAATGATGCTTTGCAGCTCACCTGCAGACCTGCAGGGCTCTGATGATCCTGTCCCTGCTCTTCGGTCTGACCTCCATCATCGTCTCCGTGCTGGGACTCAAATGCACCAAACTCGGCAGAACACCCGAGCAGGTCAAAGCCAAGATCGTCCTGAGTGGAGGGATCCTCTTCATCCTGTCGGGTACGAGGCTTCGGGACTGGAGCAGAAAAAAACCCCAAACCTGTAAAAAAGCAGCGTTTTCGTTTTGTTTCTCCTTCCTGCAGTTAAACCTGCACAAAACTGGAAGCTGCAATTTCACTTTTTTCAAATTATGGCTGTCGTACAGGAAATGTCGACGTAGACAGAACGTGTAAATGATGATGACATAAAGTCTGTGTTTGTTTTATGATCAGAACTGCCGGCTTCACTGAGAGTGTTTCTTTGTGGAAGAAGAAATGGTGATATTTAGAGAACAGATATCGCTGCATGTGCACATCACTATTCAGGATGGAATAATCTTTATTCCTCATTTAACTGAAAACAAACATCTAAAAAAAATATTCAGATTAAAACGAGGCTTTTGCAAAGTTCTGGGATCTGTAGAGACACTGGTGCTCGAGCAGCTGGAAACTGAATCCTGAGCTTCTGTGCTTTTCTTCAGGTCTCTTCACTCTGATCGCCGTGTCCTGGTACGCTGCCAGAGTCATCAACGACTTCTACGACCCGCTCTACGGAGGAGTCCGGTGAGTCACACACACACACACACACACACACACACACACACACACACACACACACACACACACACACACACACACACAGCAGTGAGTGAGTGTGTGTGTGTTCCTGCTGCTGAATCTTTAGAGTTTGTGCTGCAGGTTCGAGCTGGGTACTGGTCTGTATCTGGGCTGGGCAGCCGCTGGTCTGGCCATACTGGGAGGCTCTATGCTTTGCTGCTCCAGTAAGACTACTCCCTCCAGCCCACCTGCTCGGTAAACATACACACCCATCATGGTCTCCTAATTTAATGCTCAGTAACAAATTCTAAGTTTGTATCAGGCTGTAAACATGCTTATTTCTAAAGTAAAGTTGGTCATTTTAACATGGGAGTCTATGGGACTCCCTGCTGAAGCCTCCGGTGGACGTTAGAGGAACTGCAGGATTCATTGTACAGATGTTGCCACTTAGTTCCGAATCTATATTATCATAAAGAAGAATGAAAAAGAAAGAAAGAAAATGAAACGCTGCAAAGAGTGTTGAGTAACTGACGTTTTTATTCCGGAGTTTTGCATATTAGTGAAGCTTTTGTGCAGGTGAGAGCAGGGGCGGATCTAGAGAAATTTTCTTAGGGTGGCATGAGGGTGGCAAAGAAATCAAATGGGGTGGCAAAATCAAAGCCTGTTTTTCCCCCAAATATGCGGGTGGTTACATATGGTTAAAATGATTCAAATGCAGTAAGTATACACGTTTTTCATATAAATATAGTCTATAATTTAATTATTGTCTGTAGCCCACATAATTACACACTTTAGTTACATAAAACATGTGAGTTTTGATGTTATGTACTGTATAGCCTGTATAATAAATAAATATGTAGCCCAATAAGTATAAAATCCAGAAAGCTACACAACATGGGGCGGTTCATTAACAAACACAAGTCTAACTTAAGTTTCACTGTGTTTTGTTAGAAATCAATCACATTGTTACAGCTTAAATTACACAAAATGTCAGAAATCTGCACTGTCATGAACAAAAATTTAAACCTAATTTTTCATGATTTGTTGGATTAACCCTCTGAGGTCTGAAATACAACCGGACATTTTTGAGTTTACGTTTGTATTTCACCCTCAAATTGTTTCATTTTATTTTTTCCCCCTTGCCTTGTTCGGTGTCATTTTTTTCAGCTCAACTGAATTTAGTTGTTTTTTTCACTGACATACTGCATTAGTACTACTATTACTATTAACAGTAGTATTACTGATCTGAAATCACACAAAGAACTTAAAATCCTAGTAGTATTTTTTACTGTAAAAACCCACAGACATGTTGAGTAAATATAAATTGTACATTTTGTAAACATATAAGTTTGTCCACCAAAAGACAGAACAGCACAGGGACAAACCTGCAGGCCTGACAACAGGAGGTGTATCACTCCGCTGGGTTTCTACTTAGTCACAGTGTTTACATTGCAAATGTGCCTTTGTGACATTCATTAGTGCCCTCACTAACACACAAAACAAAACGACTACACAACAGAACAGCTACACAAGACAACACAATACACTAAGTATACACTCCACACTAAACGTCACAAATCTCCCACATCTAAAAACTCTCTCTCTCACACACACACCCGCTCGCTCTGTCTCGCTGCCGTTACCGTCACTCCCAAACTCTCCCCTCTTCCTAAACAACCAAATCCCACATGTTGACTTTTTATTTTTTAATTGGTCGACATGGTACATTTTTCCACCGATAGGAAAGACGTGGCTTTTTTCCCTTTCTTTACTGTTTTCGCGCTGTCCTTAGAAAACGCTTAAAACACACAAAAACGTGACGACTGCATTTAGAAAAAAGCGTGGCTTATATATATTATCATAACTCTGGATTTACTGGCCTGTAATTAAAATTTAAAAACTTTGAAGTCCGAACTTTGAATGTCGGCTGAAACAGAGACTCAGTGTGGCTGCAGCTTGTTGCTATGTCAGCTTAAATCAGTCATGTGATTTGGAGGTGCAGCGTGTCCGTGGACCACAGAGGGTTAATATCACTCACCTTCCTTCCATTTCCAGATTGTAACATCCAACCACCTGTGTAAAATCCGAAATTCCCATGGTGTTGTTCAAAATGTGCTCTGGCACAATCATAAGCATCGCTCCCTACTGAAAACAAGAAAAAAGCCGTCCTGCTATGGGCTGAACCATTTGTTAACGGTGGAGGGGGGGAACACTCTGCAATATATTCAGTTTTAGCATTTATATTCACTGTTGACTGTAACTACGCTCAAACTGTTAATGCTATCTTATTTTAATAAACAACACTGTCATATGCAAAACTGGGGTGGCACTTGGGGTGGCAAGGGATCATTTTAGGGTGGCACTTGCCGCCCCATGTCACCCTTCTAGAGCCGCCCCTGACGGTGAGAGCGCTTCAGGTAACAGACGAGCTGATGACCACAAATCTGATTATATAAAGTATGTATATAGTTTAAAAAGTTGGTGACCGAATCTGTTTTATGTACATGGCTGAGCTGTTGCTCCGCCCTCTAACGTCCATCTGCTCCCCTGCAGGCAGTTTTCTTACTACTCCACCACCGGCCAAGGTCAGAGCATCTACAGAGCAGCTCCGGCCTCAGACGCCAGCGGCTCCAAGGCTTACGTCTGAACCGACCGACCCCCACCGTCCTTTGTTATGCTCGTGCTGTTTTCTGAAACATGGAATCACCTCAGAATCACACTGCAAATAAAAGGTCCACTGTGTGGCCAAGTAGTACCAAGTATGTCCAAGAGAGGGCGCCACAGGGAATCGCTCTCAGAACTTTACAACAGATCAATTTATTTATTAGGTTTTGCTGTTTCAATTGAAAACACTTTGTGGTTCATTTACATTTATTAATCACATTTACCTGTATGTTTGAATTAATTTCACATTATTAATTTTCTATAGTTAACTTCAGTTTACCTTTTTTAGGATATTAAAGAGGGGAAAGGTTATCATCTAACTAATCATGCTGACAGATCTGTGTGCATTTTCCAAATGTGACGTTGCAGGGAAAGAAACACGTGTCGTGAAATGAAACTGAGAGAATAAAGATGTCTATTAATGCACACAAAGCTAGAGCTCGGAAACCTACTGACAAATTCAGCCTTTAGATTCATGACATCACTGATGAACAAACATTAATTAAACGTTAAATAAAACGATCCATTAAAAGGTTTTAATAAAACTTTATTATTTCCCTTTTAAGACTGTTAACATGTCGCAGGTGTGTTCAGGTGCGTGACTGCACTGCATTCAGGGTCTGTGCTGCTTTTGTGCATGCTGGCTCACGGGAACGCTGATGAACACTGCAAATCCAGCTGCAGCCCAGCGTGCACAGGAGTAACATCAGTCTATCCACCAGATCTCCAGTTTGGTTTGGAGAGCTGATCTCAAACTGCAGATGTTTCCTGCTGGGATCT
This sequence comes from Pelmatolapia mariae, assembly GCF_036321145.2. Taxonomy (NCBI): domain Eukaryota; kingdom Metazoa; phylum Chordata; class Actinopteri; order Cichliformes; family Cichlidae; genus Pelmatolapia; species Pelmatolapia mariae. The sequence continues at coordinate 38,802,486 of NC_086239.1, read as the reverse complement.
TTATGCTGATGTAAATTCTTAGCAGGTTGTGTCTTTATTTCAGGAAGCCGATACTCATCTTGGTATCAATGTCCACTTTCTCCAGTGACTGAAAAACAAATGAACACAACAATAACTTTTTAAATAAATTTGATTTGAAGAAAGTCCCTTCTTCTTCTTCTTCTTCTGTTTCTCAGACAGAAATAAATTCTGGTCCTAAATCATGTGTGAGCTTTGAGAGGTGTTTGAACCACCACACACAGTATATTTTATACATTTATTATTGTATTTGTGTGAATTAGAGCCCAGATTTTTGATCAGATGCAGCATTAAGCAGGTAAGAGTCTCACCTTTTTGAACTCGTCAAAGGAGATGGCATCATCTTTGTCGAGGTCGGCCTCCTGAATGGCTCGCTCAGCTATGCTCTGCAGCTGCTCCTCCGTCACCTGCAGCCCCAGCATCGCCCGCAGAACCTGAAAGACGCAGAACACAAGTATTAATAATGTACCAACGATGCTGATCGAAATGAGACCCGTTTTTCTGCAGAACTAAAGAACATGCGAGTGGTGGACCTTTCTATGCAGATGACACACGATTATTTTTCTGATTCTAGAAAACTAAAATTAGCTTAACGCCACAGAGGATTTCTTTGAGGGCAAAAATGTTCACTGAGCACAAAAACACCTCAAATTTTTCCATTTGTATTTAAACCATGGTGTAATGGTTAACACATTCACCTCACATACAAAAGAAAACCAGCTCAAGTACAGGAGCAGGGCCAAACTACTGTTTTCCTCTAGTGCCAGTCCCAAATCCACACGTGGCTCCATCTGCTGTGGGAAACACTTTGGAAATAAGGGATCAGCCAAAGTACCTGCTACTTCTTTTTTAAACAAGTTTTCTAAAATAATAATCACCCCAATGGGCTAGCTTTATACTGTAGGAGGGGCTCGGTAATGTTTTCTTTCAGCTAAATAAAAATTCTTCTCTCACTTTCCTCCATTCTGCAGCCATGCAAAAACCATTGATCTTAGCCAAATGTGAGTATGAGCTCCTGCGTCCTGGTTGCAGGTGTGTAATTTGTGCCAAACAATGAAGACCTGACTGAGACCCCCACACACCAAAGACAGACTGCACAGGAGAGTCTCTGTGCATGGCAAGGAACTATGAACTTGTCAGGGATGAGGAGAAGAAATTAAAAGTCTCAAAGTGCAACAAATAAGTGGATACAGACCTGAAGAAGCTCCTCTCTGGAAATCTTCCCATCTCGGTCCAGATCATACAGCTGAAAGGCAACTGAGCAGCTTCTACATTATTTTCTTTATTGGATGCAAAGATAAAATAAAAGGCAAAACAAAGTGACCTGGACTCACATTTGAGCTTCCTGGTCCTGCAGTTGGGGAGCTCTTGCTGTGTTCCTTCTTTGTTACGGTTTCTGTCAGCTGGACGGAAATGAGCCAGAATCCGGACAAAGGAGGAAAAGTCCACGGTATCCTGTCTGGAGAGAAAGACGTGCTGAAGAGAAATACTTCCTGTTTACCCTTCACAGTGTCACCTGACCAGTGCCTGTCAAACAGTACTGCAGTAGAGTCTAGACCTCTGCAACTCAAATCAGTTGATGTAACAGTCCTTGGAATACGGAGGCCATGCTCTGTCATTACAGAAACAAGCGATTCCTCTGATAACAGCAGGCTGTCGTACCCCGAAGAGAAAAAGGCATCTATGATTCTGCCTCCGATGGGGTTCATGGCCAAACCTCCGAGTGCTTCAAAATCGTCAGGGCTGCGACACAGAAGGAGACAGACAGTCAGAGGCTTTGGGACACTGACGTCCCTCAGAGTCTCACAGGCTTTGTTTTAAATCTTTAGATTTTTATAAAGAAATGACATCGATACATGACCTGTTTGTTTTTCAGCAAACGTTCTACTTTCAGCCTGCATGATGTTTAAGAGTGGTCATATTAAAGCAAGGTTATTATAGTTAACTCAAACTTAACTAAAGATCAAAACTACATGTGAAAAAACATTTTAAACTAGACGTAAACAAACTACCTGAAAGGATTTCATGAACTTAGAAACTAAACTTCAGATAGAGAAGAAGTTTTAGACTTTGATTAAATGTTATCACTATTTGTCTGATGAGACTTTGACGGACGTGTTTATTCGAGACGCTGAATGTCCTCAGGACTGTGAGCCGCTGCTTTCAAAAGGTTATATAGTTTTATATTTTCTGGACTGATTTTCCTAAATCATACCTCTCACGTATGCCCTCATTACATTATTAATTAAAAAGACTAAAACTAACATTAATAACACTAAAAACTAAAAGTAAACATTTTGAAACAATGAAATCTAAACTGAAAGGAAAAAAACTGCTCTGGAAACAACCTGAAGCTAAACAAAAAGCCAAAATGAAATAAAAGTATAACTCTCTGTCTTCATCAGTGATGATCCCAAACGGGCTGGCGTTCGGGCTTTGGAGCCAGCAGCAATAACTTCGACATTAAAGAGTGACACAACAGTGACTCTAGGAAACCTGAATTCATCCTGTTGACACTTTGTGTGACCGCTGATGTTTGGACACATCAGGGAAAGAGATCCTGAAGATGAAGGTGCTGAACTGGTTTCAATCAGAGTCTAGTCCTCCAACTTCCTGTTTCTCAGAGTGATCTGATGAAGTTTAAGTCTGGTCTTTGACCAGGTCACACAGAGTTTCGGCAGGTTGTCTAGAAACATCTTTGGGAACTTTGCAAAGTTGTTTTGTTTTGTGTTATTTCGAGTTAAGTGTTTGAAGTATCTTGAAAGACTCTGTTTCTTCATGTTTTCCCGTGATTGTGAGATTGGGGGCAGCGCTGCTACAGCAGTGTTACATATTTCTGACGCAGACGGATAAAAGAAAATAAACTCATCTGGGATGTTTTATGGGAAACAAACAAACCCTCCAAAAAACATAATTATTGTTATTAAGATGGATGATGATTGTGAGCAGTGCATCCACAGACCTGAGGTATCCTCTGTTGTCTCTGTCCAGACTCTCAAACCTGTCGTACAGACGGAGGAGGTGAGCAGACGAGACTGAAACAGACAAGATTTGTTCTTTACACAGAATAAACATTAACAGCTCAGTCAGTCTTTGTAAATGCTAGCTGAGGGAAGAAGTATGACTGTCTTCAACAGTAACTTGTATGTAGATACCTCAAATATACCAGAGGCTTGTTTGCAGTATCCAGGGTATGCATATATTATATTATATTATGTAATCGCTCAAATGGGTCGAACAGGTTTGAGCAGAAATCCTGTGACATCAAAGTTAATGGAGAAGAAATTCAAATAAAGGAAACCAAAAAGAAAGGATCAAAAACTAATAGCTTATGGCCCCAAAGTAAAAGAAATAATAATTATATATAATTATATTTCTTATTATGAAAAACGAATGTTTCATCTGGGCTTAATCAGCCATCGAGCACAGTTGTGTTTATCTGCCCACAGTGTCCTTATCACACACACACACACACACACACACACACACACACACACACACACACACACACACTTCCTATTGACAATAACTGTTTTGGGGTTTTCCCAATAAAGAAATCAAGACCCCACGATGGGAGAAATACAAGTACACGCACACACCCAGAAAGAGCAGAAGAGAAACGTGCGCGACGTTTCCTTCTCAGTTATTTTGACATTAAGTCAAACTTTGACATTTAATGACTGATTCTGTGGTTCAAACAAAGAGACTGTGCAGAGACATTTAAGTGTGTAATATATGTATGAGGTGTATGGTACACATGCTCACACATTTAACATTACAGTAAATATTGGTCTGAATTCTGCTGACTTAAATTCAGCACTTTGGAGAGAGCTTAAACTGGGCAGGTGAAAGAACTCAGAGTCGTAACCCCGCTGAGCTTTTAATGAAGCTGCAGATTTTACCATCAGCACCTTTAGAGCCCCTGAAACGACTGTCTTCTTAAATTTACAGTTAAAAGAAGAAAAATGTTCACATCCTGAAGTTTACATTCAGCGGGCTCGTTGTTAGGGGTACACCTCACTGGTACTTCAGCGTGATGTTCAAGTTTGAGATGATTTGAATTTATGACATGGTGCATTGTCCTGCTCAGAAGATGGTACACAAAGGGATGGACGCGGACAGCGACAGGACTCAGGTACGTGGGCGTCAGTGTCCATGGAACTGACAGCTGGCACATCTGGAAAGGCTCCATCAGCGCTAAAAGGTATAAACAGGTGTTAGAGCAACATCTGCTCCATGCTGATGTTTCTCAGGAAGGCCTTTGTGTTTGAGCTGGACGACGCTGAACCGCAGACTGCTTCTATAACAGCCTCACGGCTTCAGAGGAGCAGAGTCCGACCCTGAACCGGCCCGCCTGCAGTCCAGACCTCTGACCAGCTGACAACATCTGGAGCATCATGAAAGCAGCAAGAGGACGAAGCAGAGCCAGGACTGCTGAACAGCTGGAATCCTCCATCAGACCATCACAGACTGATGTTAGAGAGCAAACATGGACCTGTCCTACTTTTACAGACGTGTCGCTGCCATCACGTTCACAAGGAGCTCATATTTTTATCACTATGGTTCATTTTCACAGTTTCTTTTTTTTTTTCTTTTTCTTTTTTTTTTTTTTTTTACAAAGACAAAGAGAAAAAAAAATCTCCTGGATCACCTGTTGAGAGAAAAAGAATAGAAAACAAGCAAAAAAAAAACAAAGCAACATACTAAACACAACACCATCATGTTAATCTAGCTAAGTGTAAACAGCAATAAATACTAAATATTGAATGTTGTTGTGCAGCACAGACAGCGCACAATGTGCTTTGAAGTAGCAGCTAAGAAAGGTGTAGTTTATGTCTACGAACAGTGAACACCCATGTGCACACCCGTGTGGATCAGCGCGCTTGTATACAGAAGGTTTCCCCATGTAACGGTCTGCTAGAGGGTGTGGAGGGCCATAGCCCCGTCCCCCAGGGCATGAAGCAGGCATGGAGGAGATCCAGGCTCCAGACATCCAGGGACCCCAGAGTGCGAGAGCCCAAGGAGTACCACCGGAGGGGCATCCGTGCCACCCTCCTGGGAAGGGCTGAGGAGATCCCCAGACGAGGGGTCACCCAGTAGCCACAGAGCAGAGGCCAGAGGGGGTTGCAGTGGCGTGCCCACGGGCTCTGCCGGCAGCCAGCTGCGCCAGAGAGGACCGAGCTTCAGGCCCAGAGGCCAGAGGCCTGAGGACACCCCACCCCCCCGGGTGGGGTGGCCTGAGGCGCCTGTGGCCCAGGCCCCGCCAATCGGCCACCAGGAGTGAGCTGGTACATACATGAGTGCCCAGCCCCAGTCGACAAGAACCACCAGCACACCAACGTCTGAGGGCATCAGCCACCGGCAGGGAGTGTGGTGAGGGGAGATAGGCCTCCGTACTTTGGAGGGCCTGAGATGTTCCCAGAGAGGTGGAGTCTAAGACCCAACCTGACATATAGACACAGACGAACAGGCGCACGCAGACTCAAACGTGCATTCCCACCCCCATATACACAACCAAATACTCGGCACTTACCCAACGTGTAGACAGACACAAATAGACACTGCACAGACAATCACACTCCCCAAACATACTCTATATCCCAGGTCCAGGTACTCCCGCCCCCAGAGGGGCAAGCCGCACCTAGACCCAGGAGGTGTAACCCTTCTCTCTGGGGTGGAGGCAAGTGGACCGCCTCCTTATCTGCAGTAGTAGGGAGGCCCCGCATCACAGACCCCAATCTGACGGCCAGCACCTCCTCCCAGCCCCCCAGCCCTGACGGCTAACAGAACCGGGGTGAGTAAAGACCCCAAACCTCCCTCCGCCCGCTCATATGTAGTGTTGCTGTGTGCTGTTCTAAAGTGCATTTAAAACACAGGAGGGCATGGTGCATCCTGCCAGAGAGCAACACGGCTCCTCCCGAAAACCCTCAGTGTCTCAGCGCTTGTATACAAAAGGTTTCTCCATGTAACGGTCTGCTAGAGGGTGTGGGGGGCCATAGCCCCGTCCCCCAGGGCATGAAGCAGGCATGGAGGAGATCCAGGCTCCAGACATCCAGGGACCCCAGAGTGCGAGAGCCCAAGGAGTACCACCGGAGGGGCATCCGTGCCACCCTCCTGGGAAGGGCTGAGGAGATCCCCAGACGAGGGGTCACCCAGTAGCCACGGAGCAGAAGCCAGAGGGGGTTGCACTGGCGCGCCTGCCGGCTCTGCCGGCAGCCAGCTGTGCCAGAGTGAACCGAGCTGCAGGCCCCGAGGCCGGAGGTTCGAGGGCCCCCTTTGCCCCGGAAGAGGCCTGACCGAGCGACAGGCACCAGGCCCCGCCAAGTAGCCACCGGGAGTAAGCTGGTGTATACCTGAGCGCCCAGCCCCGGACACCAAGAACCACCAATGCACCGACCCCTGAGTGCATCAGTTACCGGCAGGGAGTGTGGTGAGGGGAGATAGGCCTCCACACTTTGGAGGGCCTGGGTGTTCCCAGGGAGGTGGAGTCTAAGACCTGACCTGACATATAAACACAGACAAACAGGCACACACAGACACAAACATGCATTCCCACCCTCATGCACACATATACAAACACTCAGCACTCATCCAACGTAGGAATAGACATATATGCACATGTACACACAATCGCACTCCCCAAACATACTCTATACCCCGGGTCCAGGTACCCTCGCCCCCAGAGGGGGAAACGGCACCCAGACCCAAGAGATGTGACCCTTTCCCCCGGGGTGGAGGCAAGCAGACCGCCCCAGGCCTCGCAGAAGCAGGGAGGCCAATCTGTCAGCCAACACCTCCTCCCAGCCCCCTGCCCCGATGGCTGGCAGAGAACGGGGGTGTGTGAAGACCCCATACCTCCCTCCTCCCGCTCATGTGTAGTGTTGCTGCGTGTTGTTCTAAAGTGCATTTAAAACAGGGGAGGGCATGGTGCTGCTGCCGGAGAGCAGCAGGTGTTAGCACGGCCCCTCCCGAGAACCCTCAATGTCTACATGGATTTAAAATTGAGAGGTGGGCACCGGCGCCAGAGGTAGGGTTGAATACTCAGACCATTCACTGGACGCCGTTGGCGTGGTCACCCTCAAGGCCCTATATATATGTGTGTGTTATGACAGTGTGAATAATGTGGATGTCTAAGTTGTGGAATAAAATTGAGGCACAGGTGGCCAGAAGGGGACAGAGGGGGGGGATGTCTCCCCTGCACCCTGGTGACACACCCGCACCCCAAGGCCCTACCTGTGTGGGTGGGTTTGGTGGAGCGGGAAGAGGGAGGCAGCCGGGGATGGGGAGGAAAAGAAAGGAGGGGCAAGATGCCCCTCCCTAGGGCCAGCTCCCCCGCTGACCCCAGTAGGCACCCCCGTCCTCTGGCACCCACCAAGGCAAGGGAGTCCAGGCCCATCCAGACCGGGGCCTACGGCAGCAGCACCGCCAAGCCCCACAGGACCCAGGGAAGCCCACCCTACCCCACCGCAGAGGAAACTGTACCCACCCTAACATTCAATCATCTCCCAGACTACACAAGACAACAGACACCCAGGTTAGGTTTGTTCTCCACCTCTCCTATGTCTCTCCCCCACCTGCAGAGTGGACTTCTGCAAGGATGGAACAACCTCCCTGCCAGTTAAAGAGCCCCCCAGTTAGGCCGATGCACCAGAGGCCCCCTGCGCCAGGGCTGAGCCCCCGTGCACCCACCCGCCCACAACCTCGGCGACACACCGACTAGGACCGAAGCCCCCAAGGCCCAGCCAGAGCCCCATCACGGAGACGAAGCACCCCCGAACCCCAAGCCCCCCCGCCTGCCCCGGATCCACTCAGGGGCAGCCAGGCCACCAGGCCAGTAACCTACGTCCGCCAGCACAGACCATCCCCCAACCCCCGCTGCACGCAGCCACGAGGAGAACACCCTCTAAGAGCGACCAGAGCCACTGACCAGGTTATGACCACAGCCCCCCGGGTTGAGCCCTCCCGGGATAACGTCTCTAGGGGTCCTCCAGGCGCCCTAAGCCCGTCCCAACCTCCACATCAATCACAATAGCTAAGACGGGACCAAACCACGACCCCCCACCCCCTCTAGGTGACGGAGCCTATCAAAGGAGCCCAGAGGGATTGATCTAATGTGGTGGCAGAGGCTGTATCAAGACTAATGTGATCTATTAGATGGTTTCTATATTGGCTAGAATTAAGATTATTTTTATTTTTCCAGTTCATGAGGATTGTTTTCTTGGCGATGCATAGGGCAGTAAAAACCATGTGGACTGTATTAGTTTCTGTAGTGACATCATCCAATTTTCCCAACAAGCACACTAAAGGGGAGGCTGGAATTTTACATTTCAGACACTTTGATAAGTCTTCACATATCTCACGCCAAAACTTCTGAACTGGTGAACAGAACCAAAGAGCGTGGATGTAATTGTCTGGTGTATTGCCTTGACAGTGTGAGCAGTTGCTCACAACTGCTCATTTTCACAGTTTCAACATTTGTTATGTTTTTATGTTCTGTCATGAATAAAATCTGAATTTATGAGATTCTGTGCTTGTAATTACAGGCTGATCACAGCTGGAAACCTCCCCTCGCTCAGCTGTGTTTAATATCTCCCAGCTGCCTGTCGACGTGTGGTTGTACATACATGTTGTAAACAGTCCTCATACAAAACCTGAGATATTAAAGACTTTTCACAGCTGTAAACTTTATCCCAGGCTCGTCTGTTCTCTCCTCTCTAGTTTTCCTCAAACTTGCTTCAGATGCTTGAAAGGAGGAAACACTCACATCCAGTTTGGTCCATGAGCTCCTGGGCGTTGGGGATTTTGTTCCTGCTGGAGCTGCTGGAGCCCATCCTGCTGCTGGTGTCGCTGCGTAAACAGAGACTTTCAGTTGCTGCAGTTCAAGCTCGATGACTTTATCTCTGTCTGCGCTCTGCTCTGACCGAGGCGTACGCTCGCGCCCGCTGCTGACATACAGACCAGCCAATCACCGCTCGCCAAGAACCACACTCTGATCAATGGGAGGTCCATAAACACATCCACCGTACGTCTGTGCTCTGAGAGATAACTGCTGCAGGAGATAAAGAGCAAACTTAGTTTAAACGATTGAGGATTATTTCAAAGATATGTGACGGCTTGACCTACACCTCCCCTCCCACATCCGCACAGACGTCCCCCCCCCTGGACTCCAGTTCCACAAAGACAGCAGTGCTTTTCAAACACTACAGGGCCCACCGACATGTCACAGGACACCAGCACAGTGGATTTTATATCAAATCACCAACATGTGATTGAAATGAAGACTCTTAGTTTTAATTCACGGGGTTTAATCAAAGTACCGCATTAAGTGTTTATGAGTATACAGAGTCAGAGGCACAAAAGCTACTGACAAACAGTCTCATGGCTCTCACTGTCCGTGTCTGTTGTTTCACACAATCCAACAAACAGTGTTTCTGCTTTAAACCCTGAACTCTGAGTAAGCCAGTCGTCTCCCAGAGGAGATGATTGGTTTACAAGTATTTCCTGAAAGGAGGGGGGGGGGCTGTTGCATACAAAGCACTGATATGTACAGCAAGAAGAAACAGTTATCTCATAGGCTTTTGTTTGGCTGTCACAAAAACATAATCTGGGAAACCATCTCCAGACTTCACAAAGACTTCTGTCCTAACCAGGACGCTGAAAACAATGAGTACAAATGGTGACGAGTAACAGCTGCTGCTCAGATGTGCTTAGAGAGGCAGATAATGTTGGTGTCATTTTTGTGTCATAGAATCAAATAGAGGCAAGTCTGTAAAGTGTGACGGAGAGAAAGACTCTGTGAGGCTGAGTCTGCAGGAAGGAGTCGGTCTGGTCCGGCCCTACACACCGCTCCAAACCAACTGTGAAAGCTGCTTCAGAGCTTTTAGGGAAACGGGCTGCTCTGATCTTCAAACCGAATAAACACGTCGGTTCATTAATGAACACTAGATGGAGCAGTTTCCACATATATGTGCACAGCAAGAGCGCGCTCACAGTGGCTGGACTTTCTGCTCATGCAGGTCATGAGTCTGCAGATTCAGGTGTCTTTAGAGTGCATGCTGAGACTGTGTGAGAAGGAGTATTACATACATTTTATGACACCCTGTAATGTAACTGTAATCAGATTTGATTTTCATGTAATATTTGTAAACTGTATTTAGAATTCTAACTTTAGGTATTTAATCTTTTTTTCACTGTTTATTTTCCAAAATGACACAAAACTCAAAGAAAAGTGTCTGAAAGTTGAAACAGAACTTAAAAAAAAAAACGCTGCCACTGCAGACGCCCCGTCATGACCTCACCTGACCTCACCTGGCCCTGTGCATCTCCCCTGAGTGAAAACTCTAACTTGATTTTGAGCTTGATGATTAGAGGACGTGAGGAATGAAGATGGTGCTGATGCGTTACTGAGGAGAAGCCGCGGGGCGGCTGCTGACACAGGTGATCTTTGAGTTTAAACTCGTCCTCTGAGCGAGTTCTGACTTTCAGACAGATTTGTTTCTCCTGTTTGTTGAGCTTTTAACATCCGAGTTCAAGTCGTGAAGGAGAAGTGAAAGGCTTATCAGAGAGACACGGGCAGAAATATTCTTAGAAGACCTCACGTGCACTCACAGGAAAAGTGACAGAATCAGTCGTGTTCAGAATGAAAGAGAGCCGAGTTTCAACTGTCAGCTGAAGCGATTGCAGGGAAAGTACAGTAATCAGATGTGTGAAGGTGTGGGGTTTTCCTCGGAACATATCAGAACAGCAGACAGACCTGAAGGAGTGCACACTGAGCATCTGAACACGTGGGTGAAAAGCTTATCAAAGATAAATCGATAACACGTGGAGCTTCACAGAGGGTCCTGCTGCCTCCTAGTGGCCCCAAAGCAGCTTTAAGTGTGTTTGTGGCGCATTTAGATGCTATTACCAGCAGTGCAGCACTCTGATGGTTTATCAGAAGTAATTCAGCTTCTCCCTCCGGACTTGGACACAGTTAAGTCTTTTTTGGCCGGTTATCAGAGAGTTTTCAGTTTTTCCTGGCAACACTTAAACTGACTTATCAGTTCTGTTTATCAGTTGTTGCTTTCTGTCTGTCAAGTTCAGCCTCCTGAGACCCAGCCTGAACTGCAGAATATGCACGAACCATAAATCCTGTCCCGTCACATGCCCGATGTGTCGGTTTGGTTAAACTTGTCTTGGCAAAGACGTTCTCACTAAAACCGCCCGGTGTCACTCAGAAGCACTGCAGCCAGATTCGGGAATAAAACCCCGATGTGATCATATTAATGATGAATCTCAAACACAATCCAAGGCTTTATCCTTCAGTAAGGTAACCAGTGATGTACTCGCCCAACAGACTCAGTAATCACACTTCTGCTTCAGTGCTTCCTCCATCGTCGGAGCGATGTGTCAAAGCCTTCCTCGGCTCCCAGCAAATTCAGAAAGCACATCGGTCCTGCACTGGTGCCCACTAAGCTCTACGGTTGGGCTTATTGCGCCTGCGGCACAACTGCACTGTGTGCAGTATTTTCACGTCACTCTCAGCCAGTCATTACTTTCTAAACAGGGACTGCAAGAACTTCAAACATACATGAATCCGTATAAAACGTAGACATACGCCTGATAGAACATGCGTAGCATCACTGCATAGATCCGTGCAGATCCAGTCCTTTTCACTCTGTGTATTGAGCTCAGATCATTTCATCCACTTGTAGAATACTGATGCAATTAAATGGCCAGCAGGGGGCGACTCGTCTGGGTGCAAAAACACTCATGGTTGCACAGCCTCCTGAGACCCAGCCTGTTCATCCATGTGTCCTCTGTGATGGACATTTGTTTTTGGTATATCTGTTGACTTATCTGAGCTGCCCTGCTAACTCGTGATGTGCTTAATAGAAGACATCCTGGGCTTTCAGTCATATCTCATGTGTTTGGGCCTCTGTTAGCTCCAAAGAGGAAGGAAACCACAACAACAGTTCAACTGGAATACAGTTTTTTTCCTCGGTTCTTGGGAGGATAGAAGTTTGTGGGAAAGCGTCAGCTCCTTCATCACAGTCCCGTTAAAGTCAGAAAGGATGAATATTCATTAGATGCTTTCTGGCTGATGACTTGTGAGTGATCGTTTCCACTCTTACATGCCTATGTTGTAGATTTATCATGTACTTATAGTACCGACTCACTCTGTAATATATATTTTACATCCAGCCTGAGCCTGTCCAACTCCAGCATTATCATACAACAACAAAAAGCTAGCAAATTTTCATTCTGTTATTTACAGGATGTGCTTTCTGAGTCGTGTGCCATTGTAATAAAAATAGTTTCATTGGGGCATCGAGCCAGCCAACGATCTCCATTTCCCATAATCCTCGCCCTTTCTTCGTCTGTTGCTCTCTGAGATTTGGTTTTTCCAAACTGGGAAATGAAAGCACAGGTATGTTGGGTATGCGGTGACAAGCGACACGTGGGCGAGTACTTGGATGACAGACTAAACAATAGGCCGCATGCCGCAGCAGTCACAGGGAACTCGTAGGTGTCATTTCACCACTTTTTCACCTGCCAACACAGTTACAGGAAAAGCAACAAAACAATGACTAACAAAATCACAAAGAAGCAGAAAACCTCCACAAAATGACTCAAAATCACAAACAGTTACTAAAAGCACACAAAACTAGACAAAACTAATAGAGAAACATAACCAGGAAATGACTCAAGGTGACATAAAAACCACTAACATGGATTCAAAACCACAAAAAGGGTTTAAAAAAGCCACAAACAAATATGTGGGACTAAATATCTTAGGGACACAAAATGAACAAAAAGAGACATGAAAACACTAAAAAGTGATGCACAAAGACCAAGAGGCACGAAAAAGCCTAAAAGGGCAAGTCAATAAACACTGTCACGACTCACACAATCACACAAAGCTACAAAGACACAAAAGGAGACTAAATTTCCAAAAACAAAGCAAAACCAGCAGAAAATCACTCAAAACCACATAAACAGAAGCAAAACGACCAAGCATCTTCCTTTGTATTTATAAAATCGAGGTGATAATTTAGGTAAGTGTGAAAACTGCAGTTCCTCTGATGTCCAGCAGAGGCCCCATAGACTCCCATGTTAAGGTTTTACATGTTTAACGCCTGATACAGAAACTGTTTGGTCTGTGGACAGTTTAATCCTTCGTGTCAGCTCTATCTGGATTCTATTTAAGGGGCGTAGCTGCTTTGACTGACAGGTGCATGTCGTTACCTGTAAAGTTCATGGATGCAGGAAGTTTGATCGTTCCTGCTGGTCAAATACGGCCACTTCAAAAAACCAACACGGCGGTCCAACAGCAAGGCTTTGAAACATTCTCATGCCAACAGGTGACAACATCCATCTTTTACATACAGTCTATGTGGTTGCAACACAACCAACGGTGGAAAATATTTGACCCAACCTAGAAAACCTGCAGAGTGTGATTGATGATCTGTCTGACATAACGGTTGTTTGAGACGAAAGCTGCCTGGAGCTTTCAGAAACAGTAACTAAGGTTTGTCTTTGCAGGTGAAATTCGATTAGGATTTTTTACTGTAACGGTTGCGTCATGCTGGACAACCGCCAGTGCTGTCAGCATGCATCAGCAGCATGACGCCTGCTTTTTCCCCTCCTGTCCTGCAGGATGTGTGCTGTGAAAGGCTGCACGCTCTAGCTGTTCCTGATCAAACACGACGTCTGTGGCTCTTTGAGCAAAATCACAGCGAGGATCTGTGAGTGTACGACGGGCCAATCAGACACCTCGACTTTTGTTTACAATAGTAGCAGTGGTTCAAAGGTAGACAAACTACAGCTCTTATGCAGTGGAAGAAAACTCCTGGAAGGACATGGAGTCTGACCCCGCCCACTCCGGCTGACTGACAGGTGCACTGACTGACAGGTGTGGATGGATGTGAGAGGAACAGGCCAACAGAGCCACGGCTCTGCTCTGCTGTGCCTCGCTGGGCTTTTGTCCCGACTGTCACAAACAATGAAACCGAAAGCATGTCAGCGTGTGTGTGTTGGCAGAATTCCAGCAGGAAATGAATGAAGTTTTCCTGGTTGAGTGAACTTTGACCCTGTTTAACTCCCTCGACTGCCCACCGGCAGTTAGTGCACAGAAGCTGCCGAGAAGCCAAAAAAGGTAAAAATTCAGTGAATATTAAAATGGAAGCAGATTTAATGACACTCTGCAGACGGCTGTTCCTCATTACCTCACACACCTGAGGTGTGCTTTTAGCCTCAGGTATTAAACAGGTGTAACCTCGCACAGCAGCAGGAGCCACACTGCTCACTGTTGGAGGCTCCAGTGAGTCAGTCCCCACAGACCTCCATGTTCAAACTTAGCCAGTAAATCTTTTATATGAAGGCTTCTATGCAAGCTCCAAAGACCAGCATGGTAGGGTCAAAACACAAACCCTGAGGCCTAAAACCATCCATGTCCTCACCAAACAAATCAATTTAAATGAAACCGAGCATAAAAACTATTCTTGGAGTCTTACGGGGTCATTAAAGTCTAAATGTTTGATCCTCTGGGGAGCAGGAATGTGATTTCCTGCTTTTCAAATGCATGAATATTTTGCACTGATGGTCTTTTTGTTCTCAGCGAGCTGTTTTCAGGACTGCTGATGTGCTCGTGCAGGTTAAAGTTTGTAAAGGAATCAGTGCAACAGGCAGGATGTTGGGTCTCATTACAGGCCGGCTCAGTGGGATCTTCCTCCTCCTCCTCTCCGTCTGTCTGTCTCCTGGTAGAAGCTGGACCGCCGAGTGTCACCTCGCATTTGTCTGCAGAAACAAGGGCACAGTTATATAATTACATTCCTCACATACTTTTCTCCAAGGAAAAGAAATGAACGTTTTAAGGAGAATATTTTCAGCTCCAGCAGTCACACTGGGAGCTGACCAGTACAACCAGTCCTGCAGTCTGATCCAATAACCTGTGTTTGCTCCTTTGGTGGGACCGAACAGTGACACAGGTGAAGCCGATTCTGGTACTCTCCGTGACGATGAGGTTTGGGATGAGACTCTGATCGTACATCAGCAGCAGGACACATGAGGGTTGGTGTTTGGGTCATGTACAGTAGTAATGTGTGTGTGTGTGTGTGTGTGGTATTGGTGGTATCATAATGAGAGCGAGGCCGGAGTGAGAGTGCGGTATTTCCCCGCCGCCTGTTTCCGTCTCTGCACAGGAAGCCGCTGCACTGAACTGACTTCATGTTTACACAAGAAAACAATCAGATTTGTGACTCACACGGAGCTCTGCCCATTCACTTCCTGTACAGCGGCTGGCATCAGGTATTCCCCGTGTCACCTGTGTCCTCACACCTGCCAGTTATGTAAGAGTGGAATACCGAGTGTTTCTGGTAAAGTCCGTCGCTGTATTACTTAGCAGTGATTTAACCTGATATTCAAGTGATGAACGTTCAGTTTCACATTTGGAACGTCTGATCTGAAGTGACTGAAATCCTGTAAACGGCGTGACCTCAGCCTCGGTTTGCAAGGCTGAGCTAAAAAAGAGACGATGATCTGACTTCTGTCGAATTGGTATCAAAATATCAAAATACATTTTGGATTTGACACTCGCGTGTTGTCCAAAATTTCAGATATTTGCGATGCTGTGTAAAATGATAAATGTAAAAAATAAGGGAAGGCAGTGATTTCCCAGTCTCATAAACTATATTTTATTCCCAATAGCACATAAATGTATCAAATGAGAAAATGCATCACTGAATTTGATGACAGCAACACATGTCATAAAAGGTGGGATTGAAACAACAAAACGCTGGAAAAATAAAGAGCTGGAGGAACATTTAACAGCACATCATTGAGATGAGTTTCTCAGGAGGTTCACCAACCTGGACTAATGTTGCTCAACATAAAATTGTGAGGACTCTGAATATGTGATCATCTGCAGCACATAAAAGCATCAAAAGATTCAGAAATCTGGAGAAATCTCTGTGGGAACAGACAGTATTGGAGGTGTGTGATCTTTGGCCCCGCAGGGCAAATGGAAATCAGGAACGCCGGCAGTGTGGGGTCGTTGATGGTGTACAGATCTCTGAAGTCTTCAAACAAAAACAAACATGCTTTTCTTTGCCCTGGTGTCTGCAGGCCGTGCTGTGGACATCTTTCAGGCTTCGCCAGTGATGCTGGAGGATCTCTGGCGGTTTATTCAAGCTCATGTCCAAGTTGAATAAGGAAGATCTGCAGTCTCACATCTGTCTGCTTTCCAGGTGTTCGGTGGTTAATCTAAGATCTACATCACTTCCACTTTCCCATGCTCTCATTGCAGCATCACTGCTCTACATCAAGCCAATCAGCCTCCACTTTATGTGGTTTAAATCAGTGCTCTCCATCATTTTCCCTTCAGACTCTGATTTGTTTACACCACCTCCTCCCAGTGTCACTGAGGCTCCATCCAAGCGTCCATCTTCATCTCCGCCTCCACCACCAGGGGGTCCTGCCCTAATCCCTCTCCCTGCTGGCATTCCGTTCTGCTGCCATCAGAGTCCAATCGCCAAACAGCTTAACTGAATTCTGTATATCAATAAGTCGTGTTCAATTCCTTCTAATAATCTCTCCTTATTGAACTGACATTTCTGCCAGTGAATAACCGCCATGATCTTTAAGAAGCAAAAGAACCAATAAGGCAGTATCACGGGTTACTAATCCCAGGATTAAGGATTTCCCCGCTGTTTGATGTTTCTGGAGTGAAAGGGCAGATTTTCACGAGGTGGTATGTGGCAGGTACAGCGGTTAGGTTTGCAGGTATAAGGCTACCTGCAGAGGGAACACAGTCCCGTGAAGTGAGGCATGCAGGAAAGACGAGAGTCCCAAAACACCAGCAGAGCCAAAGCCTGTTTTCTGAGTGTCGTGCTTTCAGCTGTCAGGCTGGAATGTGTCTGACATTTGCTGTTTACATGCACGTCAGACCTGTTTACCTGCAGCTCTGAAGGCAGGTACTGTTGAGGGGGAAAGTAGAGCTCTGTGTCACGGCCTTCATCTTCCTACATGAACTATGGCACATTCCTACGTATGTACAGAGGTTTTTTGTCTCTCTGCAGAGTATCAGGGGTGCTGCAGTTGGCACGAGTGTATGTTTTGCATACAGACTGATTTTTTTCACATTTTGGTGAATTCTTAGAGTCACCTGTTGCATATTCACAGGACTCTAACCCTCACCTATGCTCAGGAGGCCTGGACAGAATCAGCCTGCAGACACGCGGTCTGACCTTACTAAGTTACTGACCTCTGCAGGATGTCTGGGCTCCGGCTAAGAGGTAGAGTGAGGGGCTCGACATCTGGAGGGAGGCGAAGTGGTTCCTGCATCTGATCATCAGGACGGGGAGCATCCCAGAATAGCCCAAGAGGAACTGAGGACCTGGGGAAAAAGGAAGTCTGGAATACCCTGCTAATCCCAGCAGTGGTGCACTTGTGGTTGCTTTGTCGTACATTACTCAAACAACAAAGTTTATCTTTACTCAAAGGTATGCCTCATCTCACCTTAAGGTTCCTCCTGTGATGTGGAGTACCTACCCTCAAACATCGCTTGAAAAGAAAAAACACAAGTTCCTAGTTCCTGCAGGGTGGACACGGTACTTCCTCCAGTAGTTCAAAGAATTATGAAAAACTTCCTGGAGTCTGAAAGCACCTTATGTTTTTGTTTAGCAACCCAACCTACTGACTTTCCTCTGGATGAAGCGCAGTCAGGCACTCAGGGCAGGGTCAGGAAAACACGGTCCTTGAAGATAATGTGGAAAGTGTAAAATGTGTCCATTCTAATAGTGTGCAGGCCTGAGGTATAAACAGGAAAGCTGAACATCAAGTAATTTAAGTGTTTTTCTACTTCTTGATTGTCGTCCATTAATCACAATTCATGTAAAACAACAGAGCGATCAAAGGATCGTGAACAAAGAGAAAGCGGATCATTCACCGCTACATGACTGATTGCTGTGCATTGTTTCTGTTTCAGTTCAGACTGAACTGAGTCCAGATTCAGCTGGAGTTTTGTAGGTAAACAGCTCTCAGTGACTCACACCAGAAGGAAACAGTCCAAACAAGGTAAGAAGTCACCTCACAAACGCTGAAGTTTAGAGAGTGAGAGGAACCACCAGGTCAGAGCATGAGACTGACCTGGTTACACGCTGTTTAAAGAACAGCCACCCTATTAGCTGCGCGTCTTATTGATATTATATCCCGATAAGAGTTTTGATTGCTGCAGATGCTGCTCATGATGGAGCATATAGACAATAAGCTGCAGGTACAAAGTGGCTCACACGCTCTTTGAACTTTCGTGTTTTGCATTTTTACTTTGGATTTTGAACACGTTTTTCACTTAAATTTAAGCACTTAAAACCAGTTTTGCAGCCAATTGTGTCTTTCGCCGCTTCTTCTTCTGGCTGCTATCTTTGGAAGTTTTGTAGAGCAGATCATCTGCTGCCATCTCCCTATCACGCTCTCGTCACACCAACCCTCTGCATAGATATAGATAGAATAGTTTATTTGGAACATGTAACTAGAACTAAAATCACAAGACGAAGGAAAAAGTGTGGTGCCTGTGTTTTTGACTTTTGCTGCCATGATGCCAGGTTTCTCTTGGAAATTAGATTTTTAATCTTGATAAATAAAGGATTAATAATAAAAACTTAAAAACATCAAGTTTTCATGAATATCTCTATGTCTACACAATGTTTATGCTCCAAAAGGAGTAGGATCCATGAAAAAAGGACCCGATATGGACCCGATCCTGATCCATATTCAGCATCCTTTGACCTCTGCACGTCTCATCCTTGATTCTCTCACTCCAAACTGAGCCGCCCCTTCAATTTTTAATGCGCGCTCGCTCCCAATGAAAATCCTTATATCTGTCTTTGTGTCAGCGCCACCGTCTCCTAACCACACATCACAGCAGGTTTCACTGCCATCTTTTAAACCCTTTTAATCCTGCTGCCATCCTTCTGCCACCTCGTCTCCACCCACTCCACCCTGCCTGTCTGTTACTTTGGACATACACCTTCAATCCCTCCGCTCCTTGGCGCTTCACCGTTACACCAAATCACAAAAACATTTTTCTCAATGTGTATTGTGAAGTAAACACTCTACCGTAACACACTGAGGAAAATTTGCCCTCTAACATGAGGCTGTGTTGCAATACGCTGTTAATTTTGAAAAATCTGCATCTCTTGAGAACTGAAGCTCGGTAGAATAAATGCAGAAAGCTGCTTTTGACTGTAAATGATGTCACAACAAGGTAAAAGCACTCCTGCCAGAAATAAACACGATGGTATCGTCTGCATACGTGTAACCACCTGCTGCACGAGAAGGACGGTTATTAAATGGGACTGAAAAGACGTGGACCCACTACAACACAACCTTGTTACGTCTCACCACTAAACCGACACAAGTGCTGAAAGACGATAAAAAGATGTGTAAAGCTGCAGAGAGAGAAATCTCGAGATTCATCAGAGATACCTTTGACATAGCTGTGTTATTTTAGTCATGTTTCCTGCAACATAACCCTTCTTCCTGCATTACTGTTTCCCAGTCATCTAGTGCACATACTGTCCATCTAAACCAGATAATCATCTCTTAGAATATCGTGCTTGTGATCTGGCTTTACTTTCTTACCTGAAAACCCCAAAGACTCCGCCAACATCACGTATACCACTCCCTTAACCGGGAGTTTCCAGTTTCACCGATCCCTTAAACAGGTTTGTCTGATTTACCGTAAGAACATACAGAGTAAAAGCCCCGATAAAGAATTTGGGTTTCTTGCCAGCTAATCAGATTTCCTCCCTTTCTCTTAAAAAAGCTGACCTGGCAATGACTCACCGGCCTTTGAACCAGAATGTTCATGAAGCTGGCCCACTGGAGGGACGAGAAAACCCCCGACAAATCACAAACAAATGAACTCGGCTGTTATATTTCTGTTTCGGCTAGAACAGACAATCCACACATTTCACTTTGATGTCAACGTTCACATTCAGATTTTCTGATGACATTTTATTATAAATAAATTATAAATGTAAAACAGATTTTTGCTTCTGTTTTCTAAATGAATGCAGGTGAAATTAGTTTTTAAAATTTGGGTGCATTTCAGCTCTATAAAGAAGAAGAATTCATTCTCCCCCCTTATTCCTGTTCTCCAAACCGGATCCTTAGGTCTGCTGACAGAGGTCTTCTCGGGATTCCATCTACCCGTCTGAGAACAAAGGCGGATTGGGAATTTCAAACCTATGGAAGAGCTTACCACCCTCCTTAAAAAGCAGCTTAAACCCATTAATTCAAACAGATACAAAGGAGTATTAGGGCCACATTAAGAAAAAAACAAAACAATCGTTTTATGAATGAAGCTGAAATTTCGAGATTAAAGTCATAAGTTGAAAGAGTATTTTAAGAAATAAATAGGTTACAGTTTCAAGACAAACTGCCTGTTGGTATTCCCAGTTAGTTTCACTCAGAGGACAAAGCAAACGAGGCAGTTTGTCTTCAAACTCACTGAACTTGTTTCTCAAAATACATTTTTGCCTGTAATCTTGAAATTTTCTACTTTATTCTCAAAATGATCAAAATGATATATATATATATATATATATATATATATTTTTTTTTTTTAATGTGTCACTAATACTCTGTCGTAGACTAGGCACTAATCCAATTACTTTTTTCAAGTAATGGGTGAAGTAAGGGATTACTATTGCAAAAAGTAATCCTTTACTTCACTGTTACTTTCCCATAAGCACGCTGCGTTACTGCATTACTGCGGACTCATGACAATGACGTCCGAGCGTGCGACGTCCGTGGCAGCAACAGACGTGTGCAGATCAACAATGGATAACATGGAGTGATGGAGAGAGTACGACCATGCAGCGTTTAAAGCGTGGAAGTAATCACATTACTTTGAGTTTGATTCTGTAAAAAGTGACACAAACATTAGCGTCTGCAGTGCACTCTGCGTGGGAAGAAAACTTCTTTCTACAGCGAAAAATTAAACTTCAAATCTGAGCGAGCAGCGAGCACGCTGCCACGGGAATGTGACATTCACAGAGAAACCCCCAGATCCTCCCACTGACATGTCGCTGTGGGCAAACCTCCACCCGCCCCACTCCTGCTAAACAGCTGATAACAGATTTAAGAGCGACAGGACTCAGAGCTGCTGAGTCTTTGATTTTATTTATTTTCTGCTGTGTTTTACTTGCATCTATTTGAAACAGTGTAAACACAAAGCATGATTTTATTTTATCTGCTGGAATATGCAGGAAATAGGTTTAAATGTTAAACAAATTTCTTCCAGTCAGAGACTGTTGCATATAATTTCATTTTTGCTTGATTCAATGTGCATAAAATTAAAAGATTAAAACTAATACCAGAAGTTTTAAAAAGAGACTTTCTCATTTGATTCAGTTTTATATGATGTGTTATGCAGAAAAAATAGAATTGGGCTGAAAGGTCTGTTGCTTTATTACGTATTCAGGTTCATGTTTTTAAAAAGTAACTAAGTAACTAATTACTTTTGAAAATAAGTAATCAGTAAAATAACGGGATTACTTTCAGTAATTAGTAACTAATTATTATTTTCAAGTAACTTGACCAACACTGGTTTTGTGTTGTTTCACTTGATTCCCGTGTTTTCGTTTTGACTGCGTTATTTAATACCGTATTTTCTGCGCACTTAAAATTTTCTCAAAAATCGACAGTGCGCCTTATGGTCCCAAAAATACAGTAACTCTGTAAAGCACAATTTCACCCACGTGGACCCCGTCATCGACAACCCTGCTTTCTGATCCACAACAACAGAATATGTAGATTTGGGGTTTGAAAATTGTGTTTTCAAGGTTTTGGACAAAAATAACTAAAAGAATTTTAGCTTCCTGTTCATTTCAGACAAGCCTTTTCTTCGTTAACGTGGCTGTTATGTCCCATTGTAACTGAACACTCGTTACCACTATTGTGGACATTTGGAGGAAAGAATGGCTCAAAAAGATGTCGGTGCATGATTATTTGTGCCAGAAATTAGATCTATCCCGTCCCAGTCGGCAAAATGGACTTTCAAGACAGGTAATGTCTGTGTTTAAATTCAGTCAGGCTATAAACCAACATTTCATGAAATGTTTTTGTTGGAGAATTGTAGGACCACAGAGTGATTTTTACGTACATGCTCTACTGTTTCTGAAAATTTCCTGCTAGCCTTGAACTGACAGCAAAAAAGCCCCTCTGGCATTAAATCAAGTGAATGAGCCAGAAGATCAACATACTGAGTCTTTTTCCAACAGACACAATGATGCTTATTAGGAAACGTTCAGGAAATCTCACATGTCCCCAGCTTTCTGTATATCTCTGCGTTTACACGAAAACGTGACGCATTTTCAAAGCACTCAGCCCCACTTCAGATAAAACCCGTAAACTGCTCCCCGAGGAGCTGGA
Source organism: Pelmatolapia mariae (assembly GCF_036321145.2). Lineage (NCBI taxonomy): Eukaryota > Metazoa > Chordata > Actinopteri > Cichliformes > Cichlidae > Pelmatolapia > Pelmatolapia mariae. The sequence continues at coordinate 38,780,052 of NC_086239.1, read as the reverse complement.
AATGGCGAAGTTCGGCTTGGCATCAAAATGAGAGTTTGTTTGCTTTCATGCTCGATCGATGTTTTGTTTTCAGTGAAGCAATCGGAGTTTCAAGATTTCACCCACAACAAAATGCTAAGAATGTATAAAAGCAGTTACAAAGGAGGGCGAGTGCCAGCTCCTGTCATTCAGAAATGTTTCAGTTAAACACTCGCAACTCGTTTACTTTCTATTTTAAAACGGTTTTCAGTTTTCGTTGCTTACTGATCTTGAATTCAAAATAACCCTGACTAAATACGGCTTTTGAATCTCCTACAATCTCGGAGCGTAGATGAAGAGGTGGAAAGGTGTTCTTCAGTAAAATCTTCATGTATCTGTAGTTTCCTGACCACTTTGTACTTTTGCTCCTTACATTTTCATTTGTCACATTTTCAAAACAGGTTCATTACTTTAGGTTTACGACATAAGAGTCACATCACTGCACGCCTTCAAACTGTTTTCAAAGCCTCACTTCAGATAAACTGGATTAAACCAGAAACAACATTCCATAAAACACTTCTGTCGGCACAGCCAACATTTTTTGCACAGTCAGATAAAAGGGGCCCTTTTTTAAACACTGCATCGTTTATGCGGCTACACTCAGGAGCTGAAGGGGACCAGAACCACTGGGAATGAGCCGGATCTTTCTGGTGCAGATATAAGTCAGTTGTAATTGTGTACAGAGCTGCAGAAGAGGAGCGAACACAAATGGAGTAACATTTCTGACGTGGCATGCAATTTCAAATGCCATGTTTCTATCAGCTCAACAAATGTTAGCTAGCTAAAGGTTCAGCTGTTGTAATTCCCAGCACAGGAGAGAACTTCAGGTGGAAAAAGATTTAGGAATGAGGAAAAAGAGAAATCCAAAGCTTACATGTTCTCATGTAAACAGAGAAGATTTTCTACAGAGATGTTTTTAACATGTTTTAATGCTTTGTATCTTTTTCTATTTAATCTCAAAAAGCCCCTAAAAACAGTCAGTGATCACTGTCGGCCTCTCTCGGGTTTTATTACCACTGTTCATTTTAAAGCTCAGTTTTTAAACCTTACAATGTAACTGCAGCCCAGCCCATGCAGCAGTATATTAATGATTAACCTCGTATTGTGGATGGATTATCTCAGTTGTTCTCCTGACTGAAGTTTGGTCCGTTTACAGCATCCTGCCATGCGATTGCATTTGCCCCTAACCATCGGGAACCCTCACGTTAACTTTTATAGAGGGGAAAAAAGTTAATGTTCATCCTCCAGCTTCACTGTGTTTATGCTATGCTAACATAGCTGTGTAGCTAGTGATCACGTAGCACATCATTATATACCAGCTAGCCCAACTTCAGTAACCCTACAAACGTCACTGCTGTTTAGTTTTCTGTCTTCATTTATGTTGGAAGTGATAGCAGAGCTGTACGTTTGAATTCTTTCAGAAATCTCTCAGTCAGAACATGCTATATCATGCTTAGATGGAAGCTAGCGAGCTAACTTCCTGCTAACTTCCAACTCAGTTAAATGTAATAAATTCTGTTTTCATGGATGCCTGGATGTTAAACTTAATTGTTACACCTGGTAAAGCAGCAACGCTGATCATTTTATTACAGATGAAAGAATTTAGACAGTTTTTCAACTCTCATTGATGCCACAGTGATCGCTTGACTTATGGACCTGCAGCCCAGACACGGCTAATGACGTCAGACTTAAAGACCGGATAGAAGTGGATGAGAAATGAGACCCCGCTGCTCCGTTGTAAGCGTGAGATGATCTGAACGGCAGGTGTGTGGAGGCCCTGAGATCACCATAAACAGATGACATCATACAGATCCAAAAGTGAAAAAACCCCTGTGATAAACGGTGTGTTTAGAGCTGTTTGGATCACTGGGATTACTGGAACTGTGGCCATGTTTACTATGAACATCCACCACAGGAACACAAGACATGACAGGAAACACTGAAAAGCAGGAATAAAACACCAGAATCTGCACAAAACACGCACACATGTGCATTCAATGACTGGACCCGTTCAAGCATGAAGTACAGAGCTTCTGATACTCTGCACAACCAAATATGTTCATTCAAAATAATAGAAACAATGGAGTTTAACAGGAAGTGATCTATGTTATTCTTTCAGAGTTAATCAGTTTCAATATAATGTCAGGGCTGAGGTCACAGTCTCATTTTTTGTCCTGTATTATGAGTGATTTAATCAGAAATCCATGTGATGCATTCACTTTCACTTTGTTATTTAGAAAGGCGTGACCACAGCAGACCTGCAGTGACCCTGCTCAGTCAAACCAGTTTTAATTTGGACCTCCAGCAGTGCCTCTCAGACCCAAAACAGAATATTTTGTTTTTAAATTGTTAAAAGCTCAGTTTTCCCTGACTGATAGAATAGAATAGAATAGAATAGCTCTTTATTGGCACTGTTACAAGAACAGTGAAAGGCTGTTTGGCATCTCTCCATGTGTGTGAAATACACAATAGTGTAAGTATTTACACAATAACACAGACAAATTTACATTTACACAACAAAGATATGTACAAGTTATACATACACCTGCAAACATACACACACACATATTCCCACATAAACGCTTACATATATATACATACACGTACATGCCATCTGAGGAGCAGGTGCATTGTGAGGTGCAGTGTGATCAGTGATATTGCACATTAAGTGGGGGGGGGTGCTGTTGCTACTATAATAAATGGGGATATTGGTTGCATTATAGTATAAATAAAAATACAGTTTATAAATAAAGTGTAATGTAGGGAGTGTTTGACAGCCTGTGGGTAGAAACTTCTATTGAGTCTGTTTGTCTTTGTAATGTATGAAGAAAGTTATGAGAACATCAGTCTCAGCCTGAAGCCTAACACATTACAGAAAGCATGGAAAAGCAGATAACCTGTAATGAAGAGAAAATCCCTTCCAGCAGTTGGACATGATGCTAAAGTTTAAGCTCCAGATCTTCTTCTGCAGGGTCAGCTCGGTGTTGGCCCTGACAGCTGGGGTAGGCTGGAAAAAAAACAGCGTGGACCACGCAGGTACACAATGTTTAGACTTCGTAGCTCATGGTGGCACAGCTGCCTGAACACCATTCACATTTGAATTGCAACCAAATTTGACAATAAAGATGGCGCATAAATGAAACGTCCAAGAGTTAAAGCGGTTTGCACAGATCTGCACACACACAGCCATCTCCGATCAAACATGTCAGCAATGTTCAGGGTCACTAACTAATGATACGTATAATATTTTCCTTACTAGTTTCTCACCACACAGTGGCGCTACCCATATTAAGGCTACGTGAATCAGTGGCTCAGCTGCACGCTGGCCCTCTACAACAGCACCAGGTTGTTTCCCATCAGCAGAAGCAAAAAACTTCAGAGTTCCTTAAAACAAACACCAACCACTCCTTATCTGATGGCTAAATTTATGTGTGAACAGAACTATCAAGGTTGCTGTCAGGAAGAAGGAAGTCAGTATCAGTGTAGTAATCTACTGCTGTGGACTCTTGGCTCCGTACAACCATTTCCTCTTTGGCTATTAACGGAAAAGGTGCTTTTCACTGTTTTTCTGCTGAAGCTTGTGCTCTAAGTTTTCATCGACTAGAAAACGGTTACTTCAAATAAACGCTGCTGCTTCGATTCAGCAGCTACCTGGAACTTCCTGGTTGTTTCTTCTTTCTTCCTCTGGGCACTGTAAACAGTCTCTGCTGAGGTTTGACGGTGCTCGGTGAGCCATGTGCCAGCTGGACGTCGGTGCAATCAGTGTTTAAAAAAACAGTGAATTGAGGGAAACCCCTCGGGCCCACGGGGACCGAGTCCAGCGGCGCTGTTTGAGGTCGACTGCAGAGGGTCTCTGGAGTTTTCCTGTGGGTTTCGGCTCTCACAGCAAACATGAACACGAGGAGAATAACTCGTCTGTTGTGGCGAGCTCTGACATCTGCTGATGAGAAACAAAAGATTTCAAGAAAAAAATCTATTAGACAAGAGAAATTGGTGACGTGCATGAAAGACGGCTCTGAGAATAATGACAAAAATAAACTGAGTCATCGGCTGAAGGTCAGTCTCTGTAGAAGTAACGAGTAAGCGATGGAAGTTTGTAGAGCTGGATCCTCTTTTGTGGTTTGTGGTTTTCTACAGAGAAGTGGTCAATATTCAATACCATGTAATAATACTTTATTACTAACAATAATACCACTAACAATACTAATAATTAGTAGTTCTTTGTGTTTTTGGCTTGCACATGTCTAAAATATGTTTATTGTTTATTGTGATCGGCTACTCAGGAGCTCTGCAACAAAATGTTTTTACCCACTTCTCACTTTGTGACAGTAAAGCTAAATCTGAGCATGATTAACGTAACTAAGCAGTGTTATAATCATAAGAATTAGCACTCAAAAAGCAGCTTGCTCTCTGGGCTTGATTCACTTTTAAGGGCGTAGTATTGTATTTTGGATAGAAAGAGATTTCAAAATATTTCTTTTATATTAAATCTATTAAAATAACGTGTTGCCTTACCTTACACAGTTTTATGATATTAACAGACATCATCATCATAAAAAATGTTCCAGTTACAAGAAAACTGCTGAAAATTGAAGACTTTAAACAGAGCAGAGCAAAATGTCTTAAACTGGAACAGTTTGAAATTCAGTGTAACACAGTTATGTAGTTAAATGTTTGAAGCGTTCGTGGATTTGTGGTTACAGTCTAAGACTGAAGACGTTGCTACACTGGGGTGTAGCGACACACTGAAGATGATGTGTCCCTGTGGATGTAGGTGATGTGGCTGAAGCTGTGATTGGTTTAGAGCAGAGGTTCCCAAAGTGTGGGGCCTGCCCCCTAGGTGGGGCGCAGAGCCATTGTAGGGGGGGCGTGGTATGAAAAAAAAAAAAGAGTGCTTGGACACTGCTAGCATCATGGAGAGGTTGTTGACGGGGCTCCCACACAAACGCAAAGCAGGAGATGAAGCATCGCTGAATATGTTTCCAAACCAACTTCATTCTAAGCCAAATACTTAGATTTTTCCTGTAAAACAAGGGGGGGGGGGGGGGGTTAATAAAAAAAGTTTGGGAACCACTGGTTTACAGGAACATAAATGAATATAATTCAATAAAACAAAGGAGTCCAATGTTGACTTCATTTTAAAAGGTCACTTGTCAAAAGTCCAAGTACAGCTTAGAGCAGTATCTTTTACACACCTTCTGTCCAACACAGACACACACACACACACACTGACACAGAAAGACATTTATAATTTTTGGTAAAGCCTGTTTTCTCTGTGAAACCCAGTCATTACCTGTCAACAGTCATTTTAAGGCCGTAAAAGGCAAAAATGCGCCGACGCAAAGTGCGCCTGAAGCGTCCCGCTCCCTTTATCCAACATCACATTGCACTGACTACGCTTTTCCCCTCGGTTCGATTGGTCGGGTCATGGGTGAACCAATCGGGGGCTAAATCGACTGTTGGCTTCCTGTCAGGTATGCTGCACGCTCCTCTGGGATTCAGGGTGTTTATCCGATCATGGATTACACACTGATAAGTTGAGTAACAGCGAGTATGTGTGTGGGGGCTCAACTGTTTAGATTCGAGTGCAGTCACTTCCTGAGATTGTATCACTCGCCGAGCTGGGGAAATCCAACAAGAAGGACAGACCTGTGGCCTCAAACCTGCGACCAAAGAACACAAAGGCCCTGTTTGAGTCCCAGCTGGAGGCCTCCCGGTGAATGCCACCGATGTGAAACAGCAGAGTCATCCTTCACTGCGTAACGTGTGACAGAAAGTTTGGTAAAACCCAAACATGTCTCTGATGCATTACTAGATCAGCTGCCAAAGTAAACCGAGAGCTGAGCGAGCGCGACTCCAGCGGACTGAATCACAAGCACAAGTCGTACTGACTACAATAACGCACCATGAGTCAGAATTCAAATTAAACAGCATCCAGAGGATGGTCGGTGTATTCCAACCCACCTCTGGCGCTGGTGCCCTACCCTCAATTTTAATGCATATAGACACTGAGGGTTTTCGGGAGGAGCCGTGTTGCTCTCTGGCAGGATGCACCATGCCCTCCTGTGTTTTAAATGCACTTTAGAACAGCACACAGCAACACTACATACGAGCGGGCGGAGGGAGGTTTGGGGTCTTCACTCACCCCGGTTCTGTTAGCCGTCAGGGCTGGGGGGCTGGGAGGAGGTGCTGGACGTCAGATTGGGGTCTGTGATGCGGGGCCTCCCTACTACTGCAGATAAGGAGGCGGTCCACTTGCCTCCACCCCAGAGAGAAGGGTTACACCTCCTGGGTCTAGGTGCAGCTTGCCCCTCTGGGGGCGGGGGTACCTGGACCTGGGATATAGAGTATGTTTGGGGAGTGTGATTGTCTGTGCAGTGTCTATTTGTGTCTGTCTACACGTTGGGTAAGTGCCGAGTATTTGGTTGTGTATATGGGGGTGGGAATGCATGTTTGAGTCTGCGTGCGCCTGTTCGTCTGTGTCTATATGTCAGGTTGGGTCTTAGACTCGACCTCTCTGGGAACATTTCAGGCCCTCCAAGGTACGGAGGCCTGTCTCCCCTCACCACACTCCCTGCCGGTGGCTGATGCCCTCAGACGTTGGTGTGCTGGTGGTTCTTGGTGTCTGGGGCTGGGCGCTCATGTATGTACCGGCTCACTCCTGGTGGCCGATTGGCGGGGCCTGGCGCCTGTGGCCCGGCTGGGCCCCTTCCGGGGGGTGGGGTGTCCTCAGGCCTCTGGCCTCTGGGCCTGAAGCTCGGTCCTCTCTGGCGCAGCTGGCTGCCGGCAGAGCCCGCGGGCACGCCACTGCAACCCCCTCTGGCCTCTGCTCTGTGGCTGCTGGGTGACCTCTCGTTTGGGGCTCTACTCAGCTCTTCCCAGGAGGGTGGCACGGTTCCCCCCCTTTGGTGGTCCTCCTTGGGTCCTTGTACTCTGGGGCCTCTGGATGTCTGGGGCCTGGATCTCCTCCATACCTGCTTCATGCCCTGGGGGACGGGGCTATGGCTCCCCACACTCCCTAGCAGATCGTTACATGGAGAAACCTTCGGAATACAAGCATGCTTATCCACACAGGTGTACACACGGGTGTTCACAGACACAAACTACACCTTTCTTGGCTGCTACCTCAAAGCACATTGTGCGCTGTCTATCTTGCGTGCTGCACAATAACATTTAATATTTAGTATCTACTGTTATCTACTGCTAGCTAGTTTATTGTGATGGTGCTGTATTTATTATGTTGCTGTTTTTTGTTTGTTTGTTTTCTCTTCTGTTTTTTTTTCTCCATACAGGTGATCCAGGTGTTTTGTTTGTTTTCTCTTTCTTTCGTCTCCCCTTTCTCACCATCTCTTCTCCCCTCTATTTTTCTTTCTCTCCCTCTCTTTCTTTCATTCTTTCTCCCTGTCCTATCCCCCAGTCATGTCTGTCCCGACTGTAACAACCGAAAATAAAATAAATACATAATTATAATAAAGGTCAATCAAATGGACCAATATGGCAAGGCCATGATGATCCACTTGGTAAAGTAAATCCGCTTGGCATCTCTCTTGGCCTTAAGACAACAATTCTGATGGCTAAAGATCCAAACGGGACAGGGGAAAAAAAAAAAAAAAAGAATTCAAATTAAACAATTATTCTCATGTTTGCCTGTAAATAATTACAAACGCCACCGGGTTTGTTGTTTTGAAGGGAATTTTTTTCAAAAGAGCAAGAAAATGAAGGTACAAATTCAAATGTACTGATGTCACGCAAAAGTAAAAAAGTCGCTCAGATATCAGATAAACTGTCCGTCATCAAAGCAACAAATAAATCTCAGCAGCCTTTTAAAGTTACAAATACTGAGAACTGTACCGATGTGGTCGTTATTAAAGAACTGTGGAAACGTTTGATTTAATCAAAGTGTTTTAAGATGAAAGTGTTCATGAACATTTCTGTGAGCAAGAAAAAGAAAGAAAGAAAAAGTTTGTGTCCCCTTGGGATTTAACGTGATTTCTGCACTGATTAAGCAGGAACCAGGTGGTTGGCAGCACGTAGACCGCGAATGTTTTCTTTTTCGCTCTGAGGAGGAAACAACCTGAATGAAAAAGCCGTGGGAGGGAAATTCAGGACATGGCGAGGTAAAGCGTACGAGATGACGTGAAAAGTGATGAAAAAAACTTCCTTTAACACTTCTGACAAGCATTTAAATGACACAGTATGTGATGTAAAACTTACAGAGACAGCAGGAAATGATCCAGAGTACCATCTGACAAACGGAGAGGCCGGACACTGTTGAGGGCAGAAACCAGGACCATGCAAGTTCAGCATATCTCTGCATTACCTGGATTCACTCACCCTAATGTCAGCGAGCAGGATATGATGTCACACAAAGCTTGTTAATGATTCTTTAAGTTAACTCAGGGTTTCTCCTGGGGAGCATCTGACCAATCAGAGTGGTGGATACTGATGCTGATACAATCAGCAGAGTGAATGATTTTATGAAGGAAGATAAAAGTGTTATGGTGATTGCTGTTGAGTGTGAGTGCTTTAAATGATTTGGTCAGTGAGACTGGAAGAGAGCTTCATACTGTTTATCCTGTTTGAAGGCAGGAAGGAAAGCTGGTAAACCCACAGACTCTGAGTTAAGACGGATCATCAGGATAATGTGATGGGTTTAGTTTTTATTGTTTCAGCTGCAGCCTTCGGTGGAGTGTAACAACCTGACAGGAAAGAATAAATTCAAACGCAGGCTCAGTCCAATTCAATTCAATTCAGTTTTATTTATACAGCCCCAAATCACAACAGCAGTTGCCTCAAGGCGCTTTATACTGTAAGGTCGATATTACATACAGAGCAAAACCCAACAATCATATGACCCCCTATGAGCAAGCACTTTGGCGACAGTGGGAAGGAAAAACTCCCTTTTAACAGGAAGAAACCTCCAGCAGAACCAGGCTCAGGGAGGGGCGGGGCCATCTGCTGTGATTGGTTGGGGGGAGAGAAGGAAGACAGGATAAAGACATGCTGTGGAAGAGAGACAAATACAAATATGTGCTCTGCGTTACGACCACATAAAAATGCTCATAGAACGATAAAATTGTTCTGAAATTGTTTTTGCCACATCCTGAAAAAATAAAATAAAATCAAGGAATAAAGCTTCATCTTTGAATCTAAAATGATTACTAATCATCCTCAGGGAAACACCAAGATGAAGACGCTATTATCCATACACGGGGCTCTTAGAGAATCCTCCAGGAATGGTGACACCTATTTTCTGGAAAGTTCTGGAGAATCAGTCAGTTTCTCCACCCTGCTCTGGAGCAGATTAGCATAAGGTATAGGGACAATGTTCTCGATAAGAAGTGAACCACCTTTGTACAGAACACCCAGGGTAAGGACGGGGTGACCTGCTGAGGAAAGCCTGCTGCATAGTGCAGATCTCTGGAGGAAACAACAAAACAAAACTGCATTTTGTCAACTGAAATATTTTCTAGATAATAACAGTATCCTGGAGGTTTGTCAATCAGGTTTTAAACCCTTCATAGAACAGAATCTGCATTGTGAAGGGTCTTTGATGACACCCTCCTTACATGTGATTCTGGTAACCACGTTATTCTGGTGTTGCTCGACTTGACCGCTGCTTTTGATACCGTAGACCACAATATTCTAATATCTCGATTTAATGATCTAGTGGGCATGGGTGGCCCTGCACTTGATTGGTCTAGGTCTTATTTGGCAAATAGAACTTTCTCTGTCAGCCTTCTCAGTTCTGAATCATCTGCTGCTTCTCTGTCATGCGGCGTCCCACAGGGCTCAATTTTAGGGCCGCTGCCCTTTTTGCTGTATTTATTACCTCTGGGTTCCATCCTTACAAGGCACAGGAAGAAACCGCTGGGATAGGAAATCCAAACAGGGAGCTGGTTTCAGAGAGGAGCTGAAAAACTGAAGAATCAAGGCACACTCGGACGCCGCCACAAAAGCTTGCGGGGATCCAAAAATGCTGAAAGGTCTCGGTGATGCAATGATCTGGTGGTGACTGAGAGCCGGACGAAGCAAGCTTGAAGACGCGATGAGCAGCAGCTGAGCAATAAGCTCATTTTAGACAACTGAGTAACAGACAGGAAGACAAAGGAGCCTGGACAAGCCCCCTCTAAGGGAAGATAAACCAGCACAGCGAGAAAACACACACACACACACACACACACACACACACACACACACACACACACACACACACACACACACACACACACACACACACACACACACACACACAACCCCGTTCAGCTATCTTAGTGAGGACCTTCATTGACGTAATGCTTTCCCTAGTCCTAACCCTAACCATTAAAAATTAATGCCTAACCCTGACCCTTACCATAAACCTAACCCAACCTAATTGTAACCCTGACACTAAAACAAACATTTTGAGCCTCAAAAATGCCTTTAAATGCCTTCAAATTTGTGAGGACCGGGTTGTGTGTCCTCACAAGTGACTGTTGGTTCTCACAAGTATAGTAGAATGCAGATTTCGGTCCTCACAAAGACAGCTTGACAGGAACACACACACACACACACACACACACACACACACACACACACACACACACACACACACACAGAAGCAAAAAGAAGGAGGTAAGCAAAGGAGGACTCGGGGACCAGGGCAGGTTTTTTTTTTTTGCCCGTCCTGTTCAACACTGTAGCAATCAGAATTATTGTCTGAAGGCCAAGAAAAATGCCCAACAGATTTACTGCCCAAGTGGACCTTTTGCTATAATGGCCCACTTGATTCTCATAGATTTTCTTTTTTTTAAATTTCAGGTTATTACAATCAGGACTGAGGGCGGGAAAAAGAAAGAAGAATTTCAATTCAACGTTATCTATATAGCACCTTTATATTGTAAGGTCGACCCTACAATAATACACACAGAGAAAAACCCAACAATCATATGACCCCCTATGAACAAGCACTTTGGCGACAGTGGGAAGGAAAAACTCCCTTTTAACAGGAAGAAACCTCCGGCTGAACCAGGCTCAGGGAGGGGCGGGGCCATCTGCTGTGATTGGTTGGGGTGAGAGAGGGACGACAGGATAAAGACATGCTGTGGAAGAGAGACAGAGATTAATAGAAGGAAACAGGAGAGTTAACAGAGGAGAGGACAGAGAGAGAAATCTGCTTCAACACCTGCTGAAAAAAACAAGCAACAAGAAAAGAACACTGCAGAGAAACCACAGCAACAACAACATACGCATAACAGTAAATCATAAATATTAAATGTTACTGAGCAGGTAGCATCAACCCAGACACTGTGTTTCTGTGCGTACACCTGTCACCCACAGATGTGACATCTGAACGGTCTGTGGCTGACGCCCCCGTCCTTAACCTCGAGTAGACAAACCGTGAAAAGCTGAACTCATTTCCGCATTTCATTCTCAAGTTCACACAGACTTGTGCGTACAGAGTCTCAGCCAGGAGGCTTTGTTTTATGTGCACATGTGTTCTAAAACACACACACAGAAACGGGACCCTGCACTTCATTAAGCTCTTTAAAAAACACCCATGACACTGGGAATATCGAAAACCCAAACGTTCCACATGAGTGCTTTGTTCTCAGACGTGAGGACAGCAGAGAAATCTGCCGGGGGAAAATAAATAGAGAGAGTCGTTTGATCAGAGCCGACGAGTTTTTTCTTCCATCTGCGTGTCGACCTGCAGACCGGCACGTGCGGCGACATAAGCTGGAAACATGAACATAAACAACTAAAGAAGAAGAGGAGGTGTGCGTGTTTCCAGCACATGTAGGCCTGTCAGCAGCAGTCGCAGCGTGAAAGGAAAACTGGCTCAGAGCGTGTGGCGAGAGTGCATTACACACCTGCGAGAGAACAAGGTGACGAGGGAGGAGCAGCTGCACCAGCAGCATCGCTCACCTCTGCAGGGCGAACGGTTTAAACGCAACAACCGTGCAGCCACAACCTCTCCACGCACACCCTCATTTCCCTCCTGCCTTTTGTTGTGCTTGGCCGCCCTGTATACTTCTCTCTGTGGTCAGTTATTTATAACGCCTGTAATACTTCACAGATGTCACAGATTTGCGACTGAGTGTGTTTGCTCGTGTGATTGTTTAAAGGAAACTGCAGGCCTTCTGGCTCAGTTTGAATTTTCTGCAGCCTGCTCAGAAAAGCTTTAATCACAGCTCCGATCATCACACAAGAAGATGGTTCAGCTTTTGCTTCTTGCTTTCAGCCTTCCACTAACATCCTCTGATGATTCACTGATAGAAAGCAAATCTCCATCAACAGCTTGCTTCCCAGATTACATTTCTACAACTAACGAGGCGATAGGAAACAATTAGTTCAACTTATTTTTATAATATAGTTCATGAGACTGAATTACAAAACCTGAAAGTCTGAAAGTTCTTCCTATCGAGCTCCTTTTTTCCTTTCAGGATTATCATATCAGTTTCAGTCTACGGGTGCCTCTCGTCCTGTAAGTTTATCCTGTAGGATTAAAAAAGTTCAGAATGCACCACTCTAAAAATGATCTATTTAAATATATTATAAGAAATATTAAAAAGTTTTTATTGTAAATGATCTCTCATACCCACCTGCAGCATCTTTGTGTCCCACTGTGAGGCCACAATCTGATGATGTTTGAAGTCAGCGTGCACATCAAACAAAATAAAATGTTCAGGTCAAGTCAAGATGGGGCAACATTAATCTCTGTGAGCCAAAGATCAGGACTGCTGTAATCTCACAAGCAGTCGGGGCTGCTTCTTACCACGCTTCCAGAAACGGGTCAATCAGAAGAAACTGGGAATAGAGAGTGGGGGGTGCTTGGTTGGTTTCCCTGCTCCTGTCATTTACAGGGGATCTTCCTAATATGGTTATCTCAGGTGCCGAAGCACCGACCATCTTCATCTGAAACCATCTGTTTATTCAGTTCAATTCAGTTTTTTTTTCCTTATAGCGCCAAATCACAACAAAGGTCAGCTAAAGGTGCTTTACACTGTCAGGTGAAGACCCTGCAGACCTCCGGGGAAAAGCCCAACAACCAGTTAACCTATGAGCAGCACTTGGCAATGGTAGGAAAGAAAAACTCCCTTTTAACAGGAAGAAACAAGAGAGGTTTCTTCCTGTTAAGAGACCAAAAGGAAAGCTGTTAGTGAGGGACAGCCAATCAGAAAACAGTTGGTTTAAACCTCTTAAACCAGTTACAGTCACAGGTTTAAGAGGAAGTTTTATATTTGGTTTTATGGGCGCTTTTTTGTGGACTTGTATGTTTCATGTTTTCATTTCCCCAAAAGGCTTTGGTATTCAGATCAGGTTGTTTCCAGTCATGCTCAGCATGATAAACAAACCCAAGAAATAAACATAGTTTTCTGTCATTATGTTTAATCACTCTGTTTCCTGAGTGGATGCGCTCCTCTGTAGGAATGCTGGGTAATTCCAGGTTTTATATCAGAGATTTTAATGACACGGCGTGATTGACAGGTTAGAAAACAACAAGCTGAGGTTTTTATTTATGTAAGGCAGAGTTCAAGGAGAGTTGAGCGCTCCCGGCCGGTCCCTCGGATTTGCGTAATTTGCACAATTACGTGAAAAGTCCGATGTGTTTTTTCCCCTTCCTGCTCGCGGCGCCTTACACCTGTAAGTGAAATCACCATCTGATCTCAGCGATATCAGCATCCGAACTGGGACTCAAACTAGCAACCTTCAGGTCACTCCTGAAGACCGCATAGGCAGCGAATTAACCGAGATAAAGCTTTAAAAGGGTGAAACTTGCTGCTATGTAGAAAGGTGTTGGTTAAGTGAGAAGCAGCTCATTGACAGACAACAGGAAGTGATAGAAAACGCCTCAGGGCTCATGTCAGAGCGCCAACAGACACACTGAACCCATTCTGATCAACTGTTGTGGAAAAAACCCCAGAGTTTCCCAACTCAGAGTGAACCAACTAGGATATCAGGACCAGACTCTGGGGATGCGAACGGTTAAGAGCTTTTGAGGATGAAGAGGATGAATCAGAGTTTGTTTCTGTGCATTCAGTGCTGGTTTGTGTTTGGGGATCTGATAACATGAAAAATGACGCCAGTCTGGTGTAAACGCTGAGTTTAGCGTAAAATGTGTAAAACAATAACACAGCTGGAAGAAAGCCATCTGTGATGCAAATGTTTTAATGTGAACATTTCTCAAGCCTGCAGAGAACAGCTGACCTCAGCCTGAGTGTTGTAATCGCAGCTCCTCTGTTTATGCAAGTAACACAAACTGGTTAGTCAGCAGCTCCCTCCCCTCTCACCTGGCTGGCGTCGTGCCTGACGTGCTGCGGTTATCACTCCGTGCCAGCGTTATACCAGCAGCGCATCATCCACGAGTCGCAACTGAATCAACAACTGCTACTTTCACTATTCGAGTAAACCTCAGCTCGAACGGTGGCCCTCGAAGTCCTTTATAAGTCACTTGGTGAGCACATTTAACCAGAAAGAATGCAGGAGCTCAAAATGAAAGTGAAAGCATTTTATCTGCACATATATCTTATCTTAATTAGTCACAAGAGAGAGCTATAAATGTTATCAAAACTCTCAGGCCCCCGCTTCACATTCCTCACTGAGACACACAAACCAGCACACGTGTCAGAAGCTCCTCGTTTCACTCAGTTTATGTTTTGGTAAGTCAGGCAGTACATATATATCACTTTTCTATTGCTTTCTATTGTGTTTTATTACAGTCACACACATTCATAGAGCGCTTTCATTTCTGTGCCTAAATGTAACCCAGGGTTCAGTGTCTCATCCAAGGAGAAAGGAATCAAACCACCTGTTCTACCTCCTGGCCTCAGGTGCCAAGGTGCACAAGGTGTTCAGAAAGACTGACTGTACATAAGAGATGGAAGTAGCAATAGCAACGTCATCCAATGTTTTTCTCGACCGCACATTTTTGAACCTTTGGAGCCAGAAGTGACAATATTTGGACGAGAGCTAATGGTGGCTAGCCTGGAGATCGAGCTGCATCCACAGACTGTGTGGGAGCATCCGACACGGACGCCTGTGAATCAGCAACATCCAAATAAAACCCAGGAATTTCCCTCAAAACTGGCTCTCAGCCTTATCAGACAGTCACAGCAGCCAAATTATTGGTCAGATAATGCAGTGGTCCCCAACCCCCGGGCCACGGACCGGTACCAGGCTGCGAGAGTTGAGACTCGGGTGTGAAATTTATGGTTTTCAGGGTTTTATTGTTAACTCAGTTTCCCTGGGTCTCTCCCGTGTTGTAGTTGTGTGTCTTATTTTGAAATAAATATTTACCCGTTACCATAGTGACCTGAGAGCATTAAGGGGCAGAGAGGAGGATGTTACTCTCAGTGTTGTTGGTGCATTTCAGGAGGATGCTGCTAATAAAGTTACACAATTACACAGTGAATTTGGTTTATTATTATACTTACAAAATACCACAGTTTTTGTCTTGGTTGTATCATTTTATTTTGTTGTATTTAGTGACACCTTCAAGACCGGTCTGTGAAAATATTGTCTGACATTAAACCGGTCTGTGACGCAAAAAAGGTTGGAGACCGCTGAGATAATGTACTCAAAAATACTCCAAAAGGCTCCAACAGCACAAACACGTCCAGAGGTCCAGTTCCGGGACTCCAGTTCGCTGAGGTGAAGCGTAGCGGACAGCTAGCAGCTACAGCTACCTGTCAGTCAAAGAGGCCACGCCCCTAACAATGCAAACTTTGAGTAATACAATTTAAATGGGTGAGTTATAAAATCATTTATGGGGGGGGGGTGTCAAAGCTGTTTTGTAGCCGGCTGTGAGGCAGCCTCTGGTGGACGTTAGAGGTACAGCGGTGCAGTTTTGGCACTTCACTGGTGGTTGCCGCTTGATTTATTTTAGTTTCTGATCATCGTTACTCCGATGTAACACAACAGTCTGATCCCAGAGGGAAATCTGAGGAGACAGAAGCATTCACCTCCCTGCTGTCCCTCTGCTTAAGTCCGGGGAAGTTGTCCTCTGGGCTCAGCGCTCGGAGAAAATCATCGACAGTGATGGCGTTGTCACTTTGGATCACAGCATGACAATAAAGACACTGACTAACACGGAGGAATGTGCGCTCAGAGCTGCACGGTCACCCCAGCAGGAGGTGAGCAGACGGAGGTCAAACACATGCCAGAGTGGATGAACTCCTCACTGCAGCTCCACAACAACCCGATATTTCTGCACATGCTTCTTTCAGATCAAAATACAAACCTGCTTCTTAGATTTTCACAAATCACATTTTTGAATAAACATAAGTGAGCAGCCTGGTCTGCCACACGTAAACAGCTAACAGTGGGACACAAACATGCCTGGTGCACACCACACATCCAGATAAACAGATGAGGAGTGGATTGTTCTCCAGGGGAGGCTGGAACCAAGCGAGGGGGAACCAGCTGAGTGTTTCCATTTCAAACTCACCTGAACATCAACTGCACGTGCAGCAATTCCAGCGTATAGTACGGGTACATGCAGAAGGAAAAAAGGGACGAGGGTTTTGCAGAGTACGCACCAGCTTTCAGTTACCGTGTCAGATTCTTTATATTAAGATGGAATTAAGCATTTTAAACTCTTTGAGCTCCTTCGGGCACAGACTTGAAAGCTGCAGGCCTACAGCGATCCCTGAGCGTTTGATACGCAGGACTGTGACTGCAGCGGAGCTCAGGTGGAGGCCGGTAGTGCCGCATAGCAGAGAGGAGCTGAGGCGTGATGAGACATGCAGCACCAGAACACTCTGCACGCTTTTCTGGGTCACAGCCAGCCTCAGAGACACAGAAGCAGCAGCGCTGACGTGCCGACGCACAGCAGCTGCCGAACGCAAAGTTTATAAGTCATGATACGCAAAGCGTGTTCTGTTTTTACCCTCGTGAGGACAGAAATCTTAAAGCCGGGACGAGTTATAGCAGCATGAATCCAGGGTTAGCAATACTGCTGCAGGTATCAGCCAAGGATCTAAAATGAGGCCAATCAGACAGAAGCTGTGCAAATACTCCCTGAGATACAGCAGCAGTGTGGCAGCTACAGATCGGCTGCCCTCTAAGTCAACAGGACGTGACCTTTCACCAACAGGAAAAAGGATATAAGCCGAAAGGAAAAGGTTTTTTCATAGAAACATTAAGAGTCTTCGTAAAGGCACTGACTAGACGAAAGGAGACAGAGAACAACAGGAAAGCAGACAGAGGGGGTAAAGAAATACAGAAATACTGTATTTATCTTTGTTTTGTCAGCTCATTATGCTCCCCTCATTTCCCTCCACTCTCTGCGCCTTTGTTTACCGACCTCTGATTGGTCAGTCGGCCTTGATTAGACGCACAGAGGAAATATATATGTGCCTCCGGTCTTCCTCTTCATCCCTGTACGTATTTTTAGGCCGGCTCTTCCTGCCTGAGTGAAAGACACAAACAAACATTTTCAGAGCGGGCTCAGAGGTGGGAGCTGTTGTATAACCCGACCACACAGTAAAGCAAGCTTTAACTATTTTAATACAGGATTTACATATTTGTTAATAATCAGACTTCAGCATTTCTTTCTTTCCTGCAGTGTTAAAGTTCCTGCATTAGGTTGTTTTTATAAAGCCAAAATTTCCTGCATGTGTTTCACATTAAAAGCCATACATAACTTCAGTAGACAGCAACAGTTTCTCATTTCTTATTGAGGCTTTTATTTTGAAATATTTGTAAGAATAAATTGTATGTGAAGAAATACACGTGATTATCTGTGGATATCACAGTAAACTGGTTAGTAATTTGTGGGTTATATCAGGACAGACAGGTGTCAGAGGCCACGCCCCCCATGTAAACATCTTTATTTCTGTTGACGTTTAACATGAGAGTCTATGGAGACTGACTCACTGTCAGAGCCTCGAATGGACAACAGAGGAACTGCACGTTTGGCTCGACAGTCACATGTGCAGAGCTGCAGGAGTTTATCAAACAACCATACCTGGCGTCAGTCAGTATGACTCCCAGCATCATCTACCTCTGTCTCTGACCTCTGCAGACGGGTTCGTTCTGACAGCTTTCAGGGGCAGTTACAGGTGACAGAAGCACCAGGTGTCGTTTTTTTGTGTGAGGTTCAGCTTTTCATGAGCACAGCAACAACTTGAGTTAACTGTGACCTCTGACCTCACTGCAGGGACAGACAGCGTGTGGCAGAGGATCACAGAGATTCCTCATGCTTGTTACAGTACTGTTCTCAGCAACGGTTTATGATGGACAGGTGAAGCAGGTGGGACACAACGCGTCACTCTTCCTCTAAAGGAGGGTCGGGGAACTCCAGGCCTCAAGGGCCGGTGTCCCTGCAGGTTTTAGATCTCACCCTGGGTCAGCACACCTGAATCACATGACTAGTTCATTACCAGGCCTCTGGAGAACTTCAAGACATGTTGAGGAGGTCATTTAGCCATTTCAATCAGCTGTGTTGGATCAAGGACACATCTAAAACCATCCAGGAAATCACAAAAGAACCCAGGACGACACCTGCACCAAACCACTGAAGGACACAAAGGCATGTCTCATATTTGCCAGAAAACATCTGGACGATCGCCAGAATTCCCAGAAGTTACTTCTTCAAACTTTTGGGAAAAGTATGACGAGACAAAAGCCGAAGCTTCATCTGGCATCAAACTAACACAGCATTTCATAAAAAGGAGATCACAGCAACAGTCAGACCTCGTGGTGTTAGGGTGATGATCACACATCGTGAGGGAAGAAGAAACACCCAGTGCATCATGGGAATCCCCCAGCATCTGAGGCCTGCTGGGAGAATTCCGCTCTCTATGTGTGAGCGCCAGTTTGTGAAACTGAAGCAGACAACAATTCGAAACACACGAGCAAGTTTATATCATGAAAGGATCTCACGATGTTCATCGTAGGCTTCGATTTACCTACACGTACGTTAGATCCAGGTTGTGTGTGTGGCGTGCTTCAGAGTCAGAACTGAGTGGAAATGTAAGATTGCCACCAAGATTCCCAAGCTAAAGTGTGTGTGTGTGTGTGTGTGTGTGTGTGTGTGTGTGTGTAGACATAACAGGAAGAACACATGGTAAAGTCATCAGCAGTCCATAAATCTGCGAGGTGACCATCTACATGAAACAGATCTGAGTCACAACATCCTCCGTTATCTCTGCCCTCATCTGCTCCCAACTTATCACTGCGAGCTTTTTGCCATGTCAGCCGGGACTTTCTCTTCCTATTGTCCTCCCTGCACCGACCTGGATGTTAACAGATATCAATTTAACAAAACCTGGAGAAAATGAGTAGATTTCTTCTGTCCACTAAAAAAACCGACATTTAGACATTTCTATTTTTTAGGCAGAGCATATGAAGTTGAAAGGTGAATCTTTTCACAGTGTCACTGCTTGATTATTGTTGTACAGATGTTTCTGCAGCTAAAAATGGAAATAAAGTCCAAATTAAAATGGCTTTGGACTCATTCATAATGACTTTTTATTCTCTGTGTTTAAATGAGCTGAAAACTGTTCACAGGTGGACACATGCACCATAATTGACTCTTTAAGATGAGTTTTTTGATAAAACACTTCAAGATAACAAATGAATGGAAATGGAGGTCACACGCAACCATGAAGACGTCTGCTGCATTACATACACATATATAAATAACCTGCTAACAGCAGTGGAGTAAGTGGAGTAAGAGCCCTCACACTCCTCACTGATTATTCCGTTCTCACCTTTATCCCAAAAAACAGAATAACTAGCTGACCTTCCAACCTGATGATTAGCTAACGTAACAAACAGCAGGGCAGCAGAGGGGTTTGAACGTTAGTGGCTGCTACTTACATTTTACTTACATTTGTACTCTGGCCAAGTTTTCAACAACAAGCCTCACTCAGCACACGCCATTTTATTTCTACGCCTTTCGGCAGTTTTCCCTAATATTCATACACATCTGCACTCAAATGCATCACACTTTAGTATCTTCTACATGCAGGGCTGCAGACTGATGATAGGAGGATGACCTGCGCTACCTTCGGAGCCACAGCTCCCCAAATACAGTCCTGATCAAATGGAAAAATGGCAAGAAAACATATTTTGCATGGTTGGATATAAACACATCCTGCGACAAATGTTCCCCCTCACCTCATGGAAACGCTTGCATCAAGCATGCCGCACCAAATTTTTAAAGTGATCAACAATAAGAGTGGAGCTGATAATTACTGAGTTCATGTTTGGAACTTTGATTTCTGTTTTGGGGCTTTACGGGTTTTTGGAGGTGTGGTCCTAAACTTCTGATGAGCTGTAAACAGCCTGTTTCAGTTTAAGCGTTGTTTTGTCTCACTCCCATTTCTGCATGTTGAATGTTGAAGCTCTACCTGGAACCTTTTTCAGATCCAACTATGCAAAATATGATTTTTTGCCATTTTTCAAGCGGTGATGGTAATAAGTAAAGTAACATTTATATAGCGTCTTTCAAGATAAAAATCACAAAGTGCTTCACAGAAGCTAAAACATGAAGACAAAATCAAGCAAAAGCAAGTTTAAAAAGATGGTTTTTAGCTGTTTTTTAAAAGCAACCACTGAGTCCACAGTCTGGGGGCCACAGTTACAAAAGCTCTGTCTCCTTTTGTTTTCAACCTCGTGTGCTGGACAACCAGCAAGCCCTGATCACATGACCTCAGGGACCTGCTGGGAATGTATGGATGTAAAAGTTCACATATGTTGGTGCTTTTCCATGCAGAGCCCTGAATGTCAAAATCAAAACCTTAAAGTGGATTCTGAATTTAATAGGGAGCCAGTGCAGCTGAATCAGCACTTGGAGGACTTGGTCAGAAGCTTTGCAGCAGCTCTCTCTGTTAGCCTGTTAAAATAAGGAGCACACACATTGATGATAGGGTGCCACAGCATGAGAGAGCCATGGATAAAGGAGTCCTTGTGCATCAAATACATGATTTCATTAAACTGCACAGTAATAAATCAACACTGGATTCACTGAAAGCGATTCAGTGGTTCATTCTGAAGTGAAACAGCTGTTTCGTGACATGGAAGTGAGCTCGGAGATCTGTTAGGTCTTGTTTTTAATAAAACGGCACTTCTCTGGATGAATTTTGTGCTCTGAGCTGTCAGATCTGTTCAGCCCTAACCTCAAAGATCCCGAACAGTCCCCAGCAGCATCTGTTGGAGGGCTCTGCTCTTCTATCGGCTGCCTCTCCTCGATCTGAGCTGCTTTGACGTTTCAGATCGGCCCATTTTCTGTATTTTACATTTGCGAACTGACCTGGGTTCATCTGTGCGCTGTTTGGTCGCCCACTGTTAGACTGACTCCACGATAGTGAGATTATGGTTCTAGTTATGTCCCACTGTTTCCTGCTTCTTATGTAATCCCAGACTCTGTGACATCACGTCACATTGGGGCACTGCATGTTTCTGGACGTGGCTCAGCTCCTTTTTGAAATTAGTTTTGGAGCACATTGAAGATTTCTGTGGGTTTAGGCCTCTCATTCTGTTCTTTATGAGTCTGGCTGGGTGACTGTCTTTGTTATGCTCCCATCGGATGAATTTGGGACAAACATCCAAAGTGAACACAAATGTTCCATGCCTTCAGCCTTTTGTGAATCACAAACCTTCTCGCACAGGGGAAAACCAGGATTCCATAAACCCCCCATTTACAGGACATGGTTTTAGGTCACATCCGAGTAAAACTAAGGTATGTGAGAGATGAAATAACTGACTGAAAGCAAAGAGATTTTCCTTGTGCACTTCTCTCTCCTGTATCTTTGTCATAAACTTGCTGTCGGGCTAATTTTGTCCAGGATTTTTCTGATTTTCCACAGCTGTGTTTCAGCTTTCTCCTCGCTCTCTAACCAGCAGCAAAGCAACTGATTGCAAACATTAATGTGCCGTAAACTCGAACTGAAAATCAGAGGTGGTCCTTAAAGGTTTCCATGGTGATGTGTAGATTACTACATCAATACTTAGGTAATAATCTAGTTGCACCACATTTCCATCTCTGCATTGGTTAACCACAATTAGCGTGTTCTCAATTACTCACACCCCCAGAGCAGATGTTAGCTGATATACTCTTCACAGTCTTGCCAAAGAAACAGATTTAGATTGTTTGAAGAGTGTTACAGTAAGCGGAGGAGGGGAGCGCACTATAAAAATCACAACTTTCTGGGCAGTTAAAAAATGGTTACGCCTTTGAGCAGCTAAACGTGTGAACTTTACAGACACCTGGTGATACTGATCATTCAATCCTTCATGCACTTTCTGCAGCTGGTTGCTCTCAAGCTCAGCGTCTGAAAAATGAAGCTGTGCAGCCTGGACTCCTTTTTAATGCGCAGCAGGGAGCGAATAAGAATAAGAGCGTATCAGGGTCTCCTCAGTAGCCACAGAGAGCGAACGATTATTGTTCACACATGGAGGAAAATGCCTCACGGCTCCTAAAACTGTGCAAACACACGACAGGTGTGCTGCTCGCCCCAAATGACGCCAGCCTCAGGCATCCTGCCCCATAAACAACAGCCCCCCATCACAGAGAAAGCAGAGACGAATTCAATGAAGTCTGTTTAGCAAAAAACAGCGACGAGAAAGTTTGTTGTGTTCACAAAGTGTCAGTTTTGTCGAGACGGTGAGTCGCACGTATGTTATCCAGACGATCGCTGGATTTTTTTGCCTTTTTAAACTGACGCCTTCGTTTTTACAGTGCATCTGTGTTTGGCTCTCAAACTGAAAGGTCTTCAACTCTGTAAAATCGCCTCTGCCTTCCTTTCATTCCTCCTGTCAGATGTTCTGCTGCTGTTTCAAAATAAATGGACACACAAACAGGATGTAAGGGTCGGCGGTCGCTGAATTAAAGAGGGGGTGAGGATATGTAATAATTCTTTTCAGTAACACTCACAGTCAAAGTGAGAGACCTTGAAGAGATAAACAGTGGAGACAACACCATGGAGAGGAAAGTGCAGACATCCTAAAACGATCAGGACATGTAGTGGTTTTGTAGATAAGCGTTTCTTCCATCAGCCTCAAGCATTTTCCCAGAGTTTTTAAAAAAATTTCATTTTTTTAGGAGCAGCGGACAGACTGGTAAACACTACACCAGCTTTTAACCTTGTAGCAACAATTTAATCCAATTAAAAAGCCAACTCAGATATTTCAATAAATGCCCCGTTATTAAAAACATATCAACTTCTCAAAAGTTAACAGAACAGCGGTGAGTACAGCATCAAGTAAACTAAACTTCTGGGATACTGATCAGGTCCGTGGAGTAGCAGAGGGGCTGGTAATCAGGCTCAGCTGCTTTGGTGTTCATGAAATTAACAACAGGTGCACTATAGGGGCAACAATGGGGCAACTCCAAAAATAGGAATGGGTCCCCTCCTCATCAAACTACAGAGTACCACTTTGAATTTGCAATTCAAATTACAGCAAAACAGACTCACCAACAGCATTTTTTCACTTTGGTTTTTGGGTGATTAATGATTTGCATTTCCATCAAATGACGTGTCATCCTTTCATTCTAACACATGACCAGCCCATATCAGTATAGATATCCTGCAGGATTCTTTTTCCCATTGAGATTTGATGTGTTTCCAAAGTGTTCCTTTATATTTTTAAACACTGTGTATATATTTATTCCTTTTAAAAAATAATGAGAGAGCAAATGAAACCAACCAAGAAGAAAACCAGTGGAACAAAAAACAAAAGGTCCAACAGTAAACCATTAAAAAGCCTTCGTGTTTTACACATCCCAGTAAAACTCAAAAAGGGTCCACAAACCTTCAGTTTACACAAATATATTCCTACTATGCAAAGTTTGACATCACTTTGTCAAGTCTAACAGATGGTTTTAGACTAAATGATACTGGTGAGTGAAGCTCGTTAATTGTTTTTGTCCTTCTGGATAGAAACCGAGGAGAAACAGCTTTGGTTGAGTGGAACTACTTTTGACACAGTTTTCTCAAATCGCTCTCGGAGGTTTCCAGAATATCTGAATCCTTCTGTCAAACACAGCAAAGCAGCATTCCTTTGGCCCGGCCTGAGTATATTTATATGCACATGTGAGAACACTATGTGCCAGTATTATGTGTATGAGGAGCTACAAATAAAATACAGAGGATCCTAATCCTCTGTTCCAAGGAGGTTGACTTTAGCCCTCTTAGCCTCCCACTCTGCAGCATGTACACCTGCTCACGATCACCTCATCACTTCTCATTTTATCAACTGGCTCCACGTTCAGTCTTCACCAGATTGTCATCGAACCCAGTAATCTGTAATCTGGCTCCTCAATGACAGTCTTATTTCTTTGTGTGGTCCCTAATATGACTTCCTTGTGTTATTTCTCCTTCCTGAAATAAACCCAGATTCACTTGAACTGCTCTACTTTCCCCAAAGAAACCCATCTAAATACTCTGTCCAGATCCACCTGCCTGCTCCTTTTCCAGCGGAGTGGATTCATGCCCAAGACCTGAACAGCGCCTTTCACCTGCAGTTTGTTCTCCCTCAGGTCCAACTACTCAACAGTAAGCGACTGAGTATATTTACTCTCACTGATACTGTGGACTGGGCACAGCACCCATCTCCTGTTGTTCCCAGAGACACCACACTCTTCCCAGTGCCCAGCTAAGTAAAAACTCCCTGTGCAAAAATAAACTCTGTGAAAAACAGTGCGCTATTGTATCCCAGGTCCAGAGTCTGTTCTCTGACAACACCTTTCATGGTCATGATACCTGCCAACTTTGGTTTCTGCAGGACTCCAAATCTGCTGTCAGAGATCGGACACCCAAACATTTTCCATTATTCTTTGTTAACCTGAGCTCCAATCCTGAGAGTTCATATTCACAGAGGCACAGCACCAGATACTGAAGGTTGTGGTGTGGGGGTCGACACTGAAATATCGATTCCTCCAACACCAGATGTCTATGTTCCAGAACAGATTCTCATTAAAATATTGATATTTTAGCAGTTTGGGGGAAACAGGTTTCCATAATTTACAGGAATACAGTGGAAAGTAACTAAGTAATAATTGGGACTGTCTACAGGATCTGCAGGTATTACTTCTTCCACCTGTCACGGCTGTTTGTGGAGCTATTTCAGCTTCACAAACAGCTAAGATGTGGTTTGTGACAAACTTTGTCGAACACAACCATGATGATGACTTCATGATGAGGTGAGAGGGACAGGTGCTGCTTTGCTGCAGGCAGGTACTATCCAGGTACAGATGGAGAAAATATGGAGCTGCTGACTTTTCAGGTTTTTTATTTCTTGTATGATTTTCTTCATAGTTAAACAATATGAACAAATAGTTTGATGCCTTGTATTCATTATGAAGATATCATTTGAAATACCTCCGATTTTCCGATCTTCCGATTTGAGATAGTGGACTCTTATAGGTACCTGGGTGTTCACCTGAATAATAAACTGGACTGGAGCCACAACACTGATGCTCTTTACAGGAAGGGTCAGAGCAGACTCTACCTGCTGAGGCGGCTGAGGTCATTTGGAGTACAGGGAGCGCTTTTAAAGACCTTCTATGACTCTGTGGTGGCATCTGTCATTTTTTACAGTGTGGTATGTTGGAGCAGCGGTTTATCGGCAGCTGAGAGGAAGAGGTTGGATAAACTCATCAGGAAGGCCAGCTCTGTTCTGGGATGCACCCTGGACCCAGTGCAGGTGGTGGGAGACAGAAGGACTCTGGCCAAAATAACATCTCTGATGGACAGAGTCTCCCACCCCATGCATGTAAATGTTGCTGCAGAGCTCCTTCAGTGACAGACTGCTGCATCCTAGATGCATGAAGGAGCGTTTCCGCAGGTCCTTCCTCCCTGCAGCTGTCAGACTGTACAATCAGAACTGCTCCCAACAAACATAATGTTTACATCTGCGCTGTAACAACTTCTACTGTTATAACTTGCACATTACTTTTCTCAGCTTATATATACACTAACTTATTGGAAGTTACATGTCTACTTTTTAATGCACAGGTACAATAAACAATCTGCACTTTTCTAATTATTCTAAATATTCTTAACTATTTAAACATCTTTCAGTATCCTGCTCCGTTTGCACACTATGTGTACGCTAATTTAAGCAACTGTACAGTACTCTGCTCTGGTAACTATTGTCCATGATGTAAATATGTAAAAATTGTGCTTCTGTTCTGTGTCCTGCTCTGTTTGTATATGTGTGTTTTTGCTGCTGATACAACCAAATTTCCCCTTGTGGGACAATTAAAGGATTATTCTATTCTTCTATTCTATTCTAAAGTATTGGATCAGCTTCGTTGATAGATCGGATTGATCAGATCGGAAAGGAAATCCATGGTATCGCACGTCACTAAACGACACGCCTACTTCTATCTCTGTGAACAGCAGAGACCTGAAATTTTGCACAGTTTCTGTGTTTAGATGAAACGAGTTTATGCAAAACCTCTCAGCTGCAAATATTGTTTGAATTTATGCCTCAGTTCTTCAAGGGCCACGATAAATTCAGAGCTTCGAAGATAAAGATCTTGACTTGTTTTCAAACCCAGTTTTAATGCATCATATATTCTCCAGTCCTCGTAACAAATTGTTTGTTTCTTTTATGCATTTTCTCACATTTTGCCAAATTTTAATCATATGCCTGGCCGTGAGATTAGCCTGTTTTGTGAGGTTTTTTTTGTTGTACAGAGATTTCATGTGTGTGCAAAGAGAAATACTATCTTCTGAAAAATAAAATATAATGGACCTCAGCTGTGCAGCCCAGCAACAATAAACTGGGACATTTAAATCCCCCGTCATTAAAAGACGAGTATAAAAGAGACAAATGAAGTGGGGCTCTTCCATCTCCCTTTGTTCATCTGACAGATCATTTTTTAGTTGTTAAGAAAAACTGTGTATCCATATTCAAACAATCAGTTCAACAGTGGTTCAACTTAACCAACGAACCAAGTAACTCTTCACACCGAGCGACAGAGCAGGCCAGCGAGCTGAGTCTGTCCCAGGCTGTGTGTTCATGCAGACTCCTGCACAGATCATTTCAATGCCAGATTTTGTCTGCACAATTATCACAACCATTAACCTTATTAATATTATTTCTGTATCTGTAGATAATTCACTTTTAAAAAATAAATAGAGGTATTAGTCAGATTAAAGATGCACACCTTACTCAGGGGTGTCGAACTCCAGGCCTCGAGGGCCCGGTGTCCTGCAGGTTTTAGATCTCACCCTGGGTCAGCACACCTGAATCACATGATTAGTTCATTACCAGGCCTCTGGAGAACTTCAAGACATGTTGAGGTCATTTAGCCATTTAAATCAGCTGTGTTGGCTCAAGGACACATCTAACTCCAGGCCTCGAGGGACACCGGCCTTCGAGGCCTGGAGTTCGACACCTGTGCCTTAGATGTTTCTTTTTTTTCTGTCAACACAAACTTAAAAACCTGGAAGACGTTTTCTTTTAAAAGCTCAGTTTTCAGTCACCAGTGGTGGTAAAACAGGCTGTTAGTGCTTTAGCTGAGCACCTTTGCTTTTGTTGTTGAGGAGCGAGGTCAGGCTGTGGATTTATTCCAGTTTTATTCCAGTCCACATCGCCGACAGTGTCCCACGGCTCTGAAGATGCTGCATGTTCTCCACCTTAAATCTTTTAGCTCCTCCCATTCAGGAGCCTCACAGCTTTTACTCCAGATGCCCTCCCTGTCTCAGTCCTCCCCATTTATTGGGCTTGAGGACCAACATGGAGTACACTGGGGCGTGCCCCTCCGTGGCTGGCTCCATGTTAAATACATTTAATTGTTCAACACTTAATTATTACTGCACAGAAAAATAAACTTCAGTTAGGTTCCACTTCACAGTGAATTTAAGTTTGAACCGGGTTCAGGTTGCAGGTGTGTCGGCTGTTGGAGACGATGGTTTGCATTTTTTCTTTTTTTCACATGAATTTGGATTCTGTTCTTGTTTTGTGACACAGTGGGTGAGATTGACCCAGAGTTTATTCTTGTTATTGTTAGTTAACATTCTTGTTTTGATTTAACCATAGCTCATCTTTATTCTGTAGTTTGCAAACATTTACTATCTGGAGTTTGTTTATGTTTTGCAGTTTTACAGATTCCTTAATACAGAGGTTCCCAAAGTGTGGGGCCAGCCCCCTAGGGGGGGCGCAGAGCCATTGCGGGGGGGGGGGGGGGGGGGGGGGATGAAAAGAAACAAACAATAAAGAACGCTTGGACACTGCTAGCATTATGGACAGGTTGTTGACGGGGCTCCCACACAAACAGCAAAGCAGGAGATGAAGCATCGCTGAATATGTTTCCAAACCAACTTCATTCTAAGCCAAAGACTAGAAAATATGGTGAAGCATATCTTCCCTTTGGCTTCACCTGCACAAGTGCCAAGGTAGGTCTCCCTGCAGAATTGTTTTCCCTGTGTCGGGAGCAGCGCCGGGCTCTCCAAATCACAGACAACAGTATCCCACATTCTTGATTTTTAGTTCACAAACACTTCTTGTGAACTAAGATGTTACTTCTTTATACAGTAAAGTTACAGCGGGATACAAATAACATCAGGCTGATCCTGCCACGATTTGTTCCCCCAGTTCAAATCACAGACAAACAGTATCCCACAGCTGTTTATGTTTTTGAACCCATTTTGCACAGAGAGACATTTTTTTTAAATGTATTGATAGCAATGTTGAATATTATTACACAGGAAAAAACAACTACGGTAAAATAATCACACCGTGACGCCTCTGCCTTTCTAAATGGAGGGACAGTAACTGCGTGTGTATGTAAGCGTGTAAAACCTGCAGATAGTCAGATTAACAGTATTTTGTCTCTATCTGCCATTCTGCAATTCATCTCATGTAAACAATAACGTGGCGCACAGCGTGACGTGAAAAAAGGCACATACCTTTGACGTTGTGTGACGAACTCTGTATTCCTCGTCCACACGTAAACGCAAAAAAGAAGTTTTAAAAAATCTCAGTTCTCGGTGATTCAAAACACCGTGTGGACGAAACAGCTGCGTTTTCAAAAATACCCGTGTAGGTGCGGACGCAGCGTAAAAGAGTTAGCAGTGTATTTTATTACTACCTGTAATTTATTGCACTTTACTTGTATTTGCTTAATTGTTTACTAAATGTTTGAGGTGTGAAATAAACCACAATGGAGTTTGAAAACAAAATATGGGCGTGTGTGTTTAGGTGGGGGGGGGGGCACGAAGATTTTTCTTGTAAAACAAAGGGGGGCCTAACAAAAAGAGTTTGGGAACCACTGCCTTAATATAACATCTTGGTTTTGTTAACATTTTATTTATCGTTTAAACTGTTAGTTTTTCCAGTTTGCTGTTTGAGAACTCACCTTACTTTCCTGTGTTCCAGGAGCAAAAGAAGGAGGTTCCGCCTCACTTCCTGTATTTGTAGCTTCCTGTTTAGTGCTGATGTCACAGGAAGGGAGCAGGTGAAGCGGGGGAAGAAAATTGTTGTAATTTAGGGTTTGTTTGTTTTAGTGTTATATGTATTATTGTAAAATGTAATGGCTACACTTTAGAGGTGGACGTTTTGTTGCTGGTAAAAAGAAGCATCTTTGAACAGGCAGATTTTGGGTCTTTGTCCACACGTAAACTGAGTTTTGAATCACTGAAAACTAGGGATGGGTACCGGTGTCCGGTGCCATGATGGCACCGGTTCTGACATAAACGGTAGTAACCAGACCGAAAAGCAGCGCACATTTCGGTGCTTTATTTCGGTGCTTTTTTTTTTTCCTGAGCCAATTCTAGCCAATCATTTTACGTTTCCGAGGATAGTAGGCGGGGCCAGGTACGTACGTTCTTTTAGAGCAGAGCTACAGATTAAAAATGCCCAAGATGAAGCGGTCAAAGTCTGGCTGTACTTCACAGCAAAATATGCAAACTCAGCAGCCTGCAACAAGTGCTTTAAGGTGATACTGTGCAAAGGAGGTAACACCTCGAATCTGATGAAACGCCTGGCGACGCTTTTTTTTAAAGCCGAGAAATGCGCCGTGTTTGATAGCTTGCTGCGAGACCTCACACCGTGCACATCTACTGCGGGTGTGGTGCCTGTTATCGGACCCGGAGTTAGCAACATCCCCCAAAAACCCGAAGAGGAGAGTCCTGGCCCCTAGCCCTGCCAGTGTAGCAGAAATGATGACGGATGATGAGCAGCAGCAGCAGCCGTTCTTCTCTGCGTGAGTAGCTTAATGTTGTTCGTGTGTAATTTACGTTGAGTAGGCTAACCACGTTATTACATTAATGCATGTAACTAGCAAACACCGTCGTAGTTACATGCGGCTGTCTTCTTGTTTGATGGCAGATACTCCCTTCACCCTGGCCAAAAAGGCTAAAATGACCAAAGAAAAAGTGGAAAACAGTTAAACATGAGAGGTTTTTGGACAAAGTTTGTGTTTTTTCCATTGATTAAGCACTGCTTCCAGCCAAGAGTGATACCATATATGCCCTATAGCTGAAGAAAAGGCTTACATTGTTATCTTTTTTACAAAAACCAGCTAAACATGAGAGGTTTTTGGACAAAGTTTGTGTTTTTTCCATTGATTAAGCACTGCTTCCATCCAAGAGTGATACCATATATGCCCTATAGCTGCGCTGAGCTGTTTTTTGGCGTCAGGCCATGCACCACGTTATTGTTTACATGAGATGAATTTCTACAATGATACAAACAAAATACTGTTGCTGTTAATCTGACTATCTGCAGTTTTAACACACTTACATGTACACACATTTACTGAGTTTGACTTTCTTGCGTTTACACGTGGGCAGATTTTTTTTTTTTTTTAAACGAAAACGGTAAATCTCAGTTGATATAAAAATACCCGTGTACGTGTGTGCGTAGAGGACCAGGTCAGTGTAGCTGAACATTAACTTTTGCTCAGTTATATTTATTTGTGCCAAGTTAACTTTGGAGTTATTGAGGTTTTTTTAAATTTTTGTAAATATTTTTGGTCACAGTGATTGTAAATAAATCACCTGCTACACTGGACAGCATCGTCTCCTGCCCTGCTTTACCTTGGCCAAGCTATCTCGTGTGTATTTAAAGCTATCTGATGAGGTTTAGGCAACTGTCTTGTTTGGTTATTAAAATATAGCATTATTTAATACCAGACACTTCAAATGTTATTCACATGTGAGAAGCACCTCCACCAGTTTCCAGTGTGATGAATTTACAGAGTTTTAACTCGAGCATCAAAATCAAGCAGCGTAAAATGAATTTAAGCAACAATGTATCAATAAAAATCTAAAATGTGATTCTTTTTACTACAAAAGAATAAACAAAAGGTTGCTGTTTGCTTCCATCTGGAGACACAGATCCCTTTGTGGTTGCATCAGAAAGACAATCCAGCACCAAAGAAATTAACACCCGCGGAGCTGAAAGCAGAACAAAGGCAGGAACAGTGAGGCGTCTAATTTAGACAAAAACAAAAAGTTTACACAGAGGTAAGGAACGTTTTTCAGGTTCATGACTGCAAAGTCATTTCTCATGAAAGCCACACAGCAGCAGTTCCCGGTTTGAGACAGGCGGTCTGAATCTGGAACGATTCAGCCCAGCAGCCACATTAGAGTGAAAATGACCTTTCATACAAAGAGCTGCATATTTACAGCCCAGCCAAAACTCAGAAAACAGCTTACAGAGGAAAAAAAAAAACATCAACAATCGCCACAATCTTTCCGCTGATGCACAAACAGATCAGATTTTATTCTGAGAAAATTATAAACAGGTTTGTTTCTCTGGAAGATGTTCTTGCTAATGATCAAGAGAAACACTGAAGGAAAAGGTTTCCATATTTGGGGAATTTCTGTAAGGCATGTAGACACAGATCATGAAGGAGTTCAGAGAACAATGTGGTGCCTATAAATAAAAGTCTGGCCATAATCAAGTTTGATTTCCTTGCAATGAAATCTCAGTATGTGGAGAAACAATGTACTGTGTGAATCTCAGAGCCTGATATACTCGATTCCCGTGAGCCTTAGAGCTCCACTGCTGTCCAAAAACCATCACAAACTCATCTGTGGGACATGTTCCATTATAACCCACACACACACTGTGCATCTGACACAGATCCACACACACCATCCGGCTGCAACAATCAGATCACCACATGTGGATTAATTCACAGGTTACAAAAGTTAGCGCAGACATTTCAGATGGGCTGGACACAACATAAGGAACGCACTGGGGCTGTGATCCAGTGTGCTCGTGTCTACATTACTGTGAACATGAAGGACCACTGTTGAAAAATGTTTGGTTTCTATTTTTTTTAGCCTTTATTAATTATTATTGTATGGAAAGGATATGTCAGAAGCAAGATTTAGGAAAATCAGTGCAGGTACTGAACGTGCAGTTGACTCACAGTCTCGTAGACGTCCAAGATCTCAATAAATGAGTTATTATAACTTATGGTTGGTTTACGAGGCTTATGGTCATGGTGGCCCCATGACCACAAGGTTGAGAGTTCGAATATGCTGAACGGCTACCCTGAGGTACCGTCCCTACACACTGCTCCCCGGGCGCCCAATGGCTGCCCACTGCTTCACTGAGTGAATGGGTTACATGCAGAGATAAATTTCCCCAAGGGGATCAACAAAGTATACGTTATTATTATGTTAACAATTTTTTTTCCACATCTAGTTTAAGTTGTTAGTTTAGTTCTTTGCAATCAGGCTTGCAGCACTGTAGCCTCCATTTCTGCTTTTTTCTACAGGAGAATCACTGTGACGACCACTTTAAACTGTCTTTGGGCTGCTTTTCATATTTGCTTTGTGTTCATATGTAAACACATATATGTTTGTCCTCATTAGAATATGGATTGGTGTTGGTGTGCAGGATGCTAGCCTCAGATTTATATTGTTAAATGGCAATTATGTGACAATGTGTTTCAGAAATGTTACAAGTAGAATAACTAATTACTTCCTCTGATGAGTAATTAAGTGATGAACTGGAATATTTTAAAGAAAAGCAACAAGTAATGTGTAATAGATTACTTTTTTTGAGTAATGACCCCAACACTGGTTGTAGATAAGATAACCTTTATTAGTCGCACACGTAGAAAATTTGTTTTGTTACACCAGAAAGTGGACATTACAAAGTTACAGAGCAAAAATGAGAAAAACACTGGAATAGGATATAAATAAGAATAAGATGCAGTACACAGCTGTACACAATAGAACAGGAGGGCTGTCGACCAGGCCTGTGTAACTGAAACCGTAACCAAACATTTTTCAGTGCTTGGGTCACTCTGAGCACTTGGATGGGTTTAAAAAAACAATACTCTTGAAGACGTGCTGCCATGAACTTTCTAATAAAGAACTGAAGGATCACCTGTGTCCAAAAACCCAAGAGATATAGCACTGCGGCGGTGTCGTCCAGTCAGGATGTGCTTGGACCACCAACAGAGTTTGTGCATCTCTTCACAGGTGAACCAGCTTGTTCAAAAATCCTGGGAAAAACAAAAAGACCATTTCTTTGAACGCCTGCACAGCCTGCTGTGATGCATCATTCGCTGGAACTACTGAGTCCTCAGAACGAAAGTGCCAGGTTCAGAACAGCGACGGATAAAAGAAATTCATGGGTAAACAGCTGTTGGATGGGAATTCTGCAGGTCTTTTCCATGTCAGTAATTCTCAGACTAAACTGTGCCTATCCAGAGCTGCCTCAGAGAAATGTCTTCATCCCAGCAGAACAGGTTCAAACAGAACTGCAGCTGTTTTTTAGGACGATAATCTGTGACATAATAGTTTCATAAATAATACCAAGGAATAGATTTCGTCTCCTTCCAGCAGTGCTGGATGTGATTTCATGTTTAGTTTGTGACATGCAGCTGTGCTTGATTCATGATCATCAAAACTCACCAAAGACTCAAGGCTAAATTTATTACACTAATAAAAGTGTTCCATAAACAGTGAACAGCACGGTTTCTCTTCATTTTGCACTTTGACAGGACCATGTGTCCGTCTGTCAGCATAACAATGGAGAAATAATCAAACTGCACTGAAAATTAAACCAAATTTTTCTAGATTATTATTTTATTTAAATGTATTTCCAATTAATGTGTGCATTATGTCACCAGAGGCTAGTTTTCCTCCAGTCACCGAGGAGTTTAGCATATTCTGCAAAATGAGAGCGGTCACCTTCAGTTCTTAACCTTGAATGATGCGCAGCCAGCAGCCCTGATAACATAGATAAAAAGATAGGTGCTTTATTGATCCCACAAGGGAAATGTTTGTGTTACAGCAGCATGATAAGGAGTTAAAATAGTACAGTCTACAATACACAACAAATAAACAACACAGTTACATAAAAGTGCCGGCCTCAGGGGATGTACGGATGTGGAAGTTTACCCGTGTACGCTGCTGCTTGCCCATGCAGAGCTCCAACAGTCAAAGCCAGGATCCTGAAGTGCAACTAAATCAGAAATGCTGTGACATGTGAGGGCGTGGAAGCCTCGCTGTGACGTGCCGAACAACCAAGTAAACAATGAATTGCACTAATCCAGACGGGACAAATTTAACGTTAGAGTGACAACCTCCAGTTCAGAGGAAACCGACCTGGAACTTGAGGGAAAAAACATTTCTTAAGAGATAAACGCAAGAGCTAAGTAAAGATTTCTTGGGAACATCCAAAGTCAAGTGTCACAGCAAGACACCTGACAGAAGAGTTTGCAAATGTGGCAAGATTCAGCATCAGCTTAGGCACAAATCTGTTGAGGACTTCTGTTTATTCTTCATGAAGTTGGGGAACATTGTCCACTATCAAACTTTGTGTCTCAGCACGTATACAGGATCTGTAGCTTAGGACTTAAAAGACACATACAAGTGAAGGTCATCTGCATCGCTGCGATAAGAAATGTTGTGAAAGTGTTCAAAATGTGCTGAAGCGGGGGCAGATATAACAGAAAGACGAGGAAGACCACTCCAGAGCAGACCCTACGAAGGCCTGTTTCAGGAGAACGAGCTCTGTAAATTTATCCAGAAAATCTTAGTAATAAATGAGAATTTTAAGGTCTGTAGCTGCTAAGAAGTGAAGGGTGAAGCTTGGCCCTTTGGGTCGACAGCAGCATTCTGAAAATAAACAAAGACACCAGTGTGTTGTTTACTGTAGAGAGCACAGGGACTGATTCAAACAGAGATGGAGAAAGCAGGAGGAGGAAGAAACAGGTGGCAAACAAAAGTAACATAACGAGCCGAGCAGGAACAGACAGCGAAGATGAAGATTATCACTGACACGTGCGGGGTGACACAGAAAGACTACGATGCTGATAAAACTCCTGGCAAAGAGGTCAGAGTCATCATCGATGTGTCTGCTACCTATATGTGACCTGGAGAGCTTCATGGTGGAGGATAAAAGCCCACAGAGCTCCTTTAAAAACAAACTATTTAGACGATACACCAGAGCACAGTAAAGGGGATCCTTATTGCTGACTTTGATCAACTGCAGATTAAACTACGAAATATGTCTGACAATCGCTAAACGACATGAGAACCAGTTTCCAAACAGCAGCGAGCAGTGAGACCTCCTCGATCGGACGTCTGAGAATGGCTAATGAAGGCACTGCCCATGCAAAGTTTGAGGGTTTGATTCATGACGCTCACCGAGGGGAAAGAAGACACACAAGACCAAAATGCAGATGTTTGTCCATAATACACAGCATATCAGCAGCTGTCAGCACAGTGGTGGAGGGATTTGGGCACATTGCATGAAATCCTCTGCATACCAAAGTACTCTAGAGTCGACGTGAGGCCGTCTAGCCCACAGCTAAAGCTCGGACCCAACTGGGTCATCAACAGAAAAAGAAAAGAATCAAAGTGCTGCCAAGGTCCAAAGTCCAGACCTCAGCCCGACTGG
This sequence comes from Pelmatolapia mariae, assembly GCF_036321145.2. Classification (NCBI taxonomy): domain Eukaryota; kingdom Metazoa; phylum Chordata; class Actinopteri; order Cichliformes; family Cichlidae; genus Pelmatolapia; species Pelmatolapia mariae. The sequence continues at coordinate 38,744,220 of NC_086239.1, read as the reverse complement.
GATGCTGTGGTGGAACCTGTGCACCTAAATAGCTTCACGGTGATGTGAGACTGAAAGACTTGCACAGAAAACCATCACTGCAGGTTACTGCTGAGGATCCTGTAGAAAACTCGGTGCAATATCTTGAAAAGTAAATAAAAATACATGTTCTATATTCATTACATGCATTTTAATCCTGATGATCATGGCTCATAATTGATGAAAATTAAAATCAAATACCTAAAATTATTAGTCTATTTCATTTTGACTTTCATTAAATGACTATTCTAACAGTACAGAGATACCATATATCTCTCAGTCTACTTCAGTGCTCCTCCCGCAGCTACGTGTGGACTTTCTAGCTGTTAAAAGGGAAAAATAGTAACACACATGAACACAAATCAATACATAGATGAAAAATCACATCCAGAGGTATTAGAGCATTTCACAAACTGCTGTGAGATGTTGCTGCCTGACACGAGCCTGCACGCTTGCTGGGAGATGACGGTGGTGCTGACTCACTGGCTGTGGGTAATCTGTTAGTGGGTGTAACATCAGCAGTCGAGTGTTTGTGGGCTAGCTTGCATTGAAGTGGCTCTAATCCTGAAATCTGTATCTGATCCCTGATAATCCTGTCTGCATTCGTGACATGTTACTGGCTGTGATGCTTCATCACTGGAAGCAGAAAACAAGGCTGCTCGTTTCCCTGAAACGACTCTTTTTGTAAACTTTTTTAAACATATTTGTGCGGCTCATGCAGAAGAAAATCCTGTGACCCTGCAGAAGCTGTGTGTGCCAGTTGTATTCTCTAGAAAAAATGTGTGAATGAGGAAGCATCAGAGATGTGGTAGGTAATTTACATAAATAAAGTTTTAACTGTAATTTTATGTCCAGTCACACCCCCCCCCCCCACACACACACACACACACACCACTCATTTCAGCTGCCACAGTTAGTTTAACTTGCTCAGTGTAATATTCATCTAACAGAAAGAAAATTTCCAACCATAGTCATGTTTCTATTTGTCTACACAGTACAGGGTGTATCAAAAAGAACCTGTCACGGTCCTGGGTCGGTTCGACCCAGCATTTTGTGTTTCTTATGTTTTGGTTTCGTTTTGCATTAGTTCTTCTCTGGGGATGCTGTTTTGATATTAATTACGTTCTGTTTCGTTAGCTGTCTGATGATGATGATGATGGTGATTATCATTGTTTGAGTTCTGTGTTATATATATTCTGCTTTAGTCTGTGTCTTTGCCTGTATATGATGTCACCCCGTCTGTTTATGAATCTGTTTAGTTCAGCGTCCTGTCTGGTTCCCCGTGTCTGAGTTTCCTGTTTTATTGTGAAGGTCGGTGTCTTATGTGAGTGTGCTCAGTTTACGTTTCCCCTGTCCCGTCTGCTCTGAGTTCTCCCAGCTGTGTTGCCCTCCTGTTTCTCATCCCCTGATTACCGGTGTGTGTATTTAAGCCCTGTGTGTTCTCCTGCCTGTTGCCGGTTCGTCTGTGTTACTCCGTGTCAGTCTGCGTTACTGTGTTCCTCGGTGTCCTGTTTCTCGTCTGCGTCTCTCTGCCTCTCACCCCGTTCGTATGTTCTCAGGTTTGTCATTTAGCTTTCCCAGTTTAGGTCTTTAGTTTTGTCTTCTCTCTTGCCTGTTTTGCCACCTCACCTCTGTGTAAATAAAACTTCACTAGCATTTCATCTCCTGCTTGCATCTTGGGTCCTCTTTCCTCCAACACCACACGGCTCGCCTCGGCAGCCGTGACAGTACGAACCGGCCACTATGGACCCAGCAGCATTCAACCCGCCCGAGGAGCTCCGGGAGGATATTATTTATTCTGTGGACCGTTTAATTAATTTATGGCTGGGGCATGAGGAGAAGGGATTCCGCCAAGCCATAACTAATAGATTGGAGCAACTGGTTTCCGGTCTCCCCTGGCTGTTCAGCTCACTCCACCCACTTGTTCAGAATTTCCTTCTGAACGAGCTGCACCTTCACCCCCCTACCGCTCGTTTGCTCAGCCCAACGGAGGATATGCAGTCCGGACTGCCGGATGCGGAGTTACCCGGCCCGTTGGAGCGTTCTCCGAGAAGGAAGCAACGTCCGCGTCGTAGGCGCCTCACCCCACAGCCGGATGGTGGGACTTCAGAACTGCCGGCTGTGGTGAGTGAAAAAGACACTCTTTCTGTTTCACCAGACTTTGGGACTGTTAATTCTGGGGCTGTGTTTATTCAGTTAGCCGCCCGGCCCGAGGCTCAGTTAGCCGCCCGGCCCGAGGCTCAGTTAGCCGCCCGGCCCGAGGCTCAGTTAGCCGCCCGGCCCGAGGCTCAGTTAGCCGCCCGGCCCGAGGCTCAGTCGCCACCCCCCACCACATTCAGTCTCACAATCCATAGCTCAATTACAGCCACAGCCGGACTTATTACAAACCATGTTACAAGCCATAGCCCAGTCTGTAGCTCGGTTGGCAGAAGAATCATTAGCCCAATCATCAGTTCAGCCTCCTGTTCAGCAGCCACTAGCCCTGCTTCCTGTGTCACCTGCTCCTCCAGTACAACAAGCTAAATCCATTCTATCCGAAGGGAATCCTTTGTCATCCGTCCATTGTAAGCAGAGAGACAAACAAATAAATAACAGAATCATCCATCAACAGCTGGCCTGTTTAGAGACTGTTACTCGCCCCAGGGCCTCCCCAGAGGCTGAGTTTCTGCCCTCAGCCGACTCTGGACCCCTGAAGGCCAAGACGCCAGCTAAGACTTGCACCGTGCCAGCGCTGCCTGGGCAAAGCCAGTGCCCTGCGCAGTGTCGGTTACCGGCGTCACTGCCAGAGGCCCGTGTGCCTGCTGGTTCTGATCTGTTCCTGCCAGAGGCCCGTGTGCCTGCTGGTTCTGATCTGTTCCTGCCAGAGGCCCGTGTGCCTGCTGGTTCTGATCTGCTCCTGCCAGAGGCCCGTGTGCCTGCTGGTTCTGTTCCGTCCCTGCCAGAGGCCCGTGTGCCTGCTGGTCCTGTTCCGTCCCTGCCAGAGGCCCGTGTGCCTGCTGGTTCTGACCTGTTCCTGCCAGAGGTCCCCGCACCTGCTGGTTCTGACCTGTTCCTGCCAGAGGCCCGTGTGCCTGCTGGTCCTGTTCCGTCCCTGCCAGAGGTCCCCGCGCCTGCTGGTTCTGACCTGTTCCTGCCAGAGGTCCCCGCACCTGCTGGTTCTGACCTGTTCCTGCCAGGGGCCCGTGTGCCCGCTGGTTCTGACCTGTCCCTGCCAGAGGCCCGTGCGCCTGCTGGTTCTGCTCTGTGTTATCCAGAGGCCCACGTGCCTGCTGGTTCAGCCCTGCGTGTGTTAGGGGCCCCTGTGCCCACTGGTTTATGGACTGTTTTTGCTGGGGGGCCCGAGGAGCCCGTCCAGCCACCTGCCTCGTCTGCTGGGGGGCCCGAGGAGCCCGTCCAGCCACCTGCCTCGTCTGCTGGGGGGCCCGAGGAGCCCGTCCAGCCACCTGCCTCGTCTGCTGGGGGGCCCGAGGAGCCCGTCCAGCCACCTGCCTCGTCTGCTGGGGGACCCGAGGGGCCCGTCCAGCCACTAGCTGCTCCACCAGCAGCCTCATCCACGCCTACTGCAGCGCCTCTGTCGCCTGCTTCCACGCCGCCGCCAGCTGCAGCCTCAGGGTCGTCATCCTCGCCAGCTGCAGCCTCAGGGTCGTCATCCTCGCCAGCTGCAGCCTCAGGGTCGTCATCCTCGCCGCCGGCTGCAGCCTCAGGGTCGTCATCCTCGCCGCCGGCTGCAGCCTCAGGGTCGTCATCCTCGCCGCCGGCTGCAGCCTCAGGGTCGTCATCCTCGCCGCCGGCTGCAGCCTCAGGGTCGTCATCCTCGCCGCCGGCTGCAGCCTCAGGGTCGTCATCCTCGCCGCCGGCTGCAGCCTCAGGGTCGTCATCCTCGCCGCCGGCTGCAGCCTCAGGGTCGTCATCCTCGCCGCCGGCTGCAGCAGCCTCCTCATCTGCTTCCGCGCCGCCGGCTGCAGCAGCCTCCTCATCTGCTTCCGCGCCGCCGGCTGCAGCAGCCTCCTCATCTGCTTCCGCGCCGCCGGCTGCAGCAGCCTCCTCATCTGCTTCCGCTCCGCCGGCTGCAGCAGCCTCTGCGTCATCTGGCCCAGCTTCAGCTTCACCCACGCCGCCGCCTGGTCCAGCCTCCTCATCGGCTTCATCGTCAGCTGGTCCAGCTCCGGCTTCATCATCAGCTGCCTCGCCTGGTCCAGCCTCCGCCTCAGCACCGCCTGCAGCATCCACATCACCGCCTTCAACAGCCCCGCTGTCGTCAGGTTCCGCCTCTGTGTCTTCATCAACGCCTGCAGCAGCCCCCTCATCATCCACGCCAGCCGCAGCCTCCGAGTCTTCGTCCACGACGGCTGCAGCCTCTGCTTCTGCTTCATCGGCCTCGTCTGGCCCAGCTTCATCTCCGCCCTCGTCTGGCCAAGCCCCCGTCTCAGCTTCACCCACGCCGTCGTCTGGTCCAGCCTCCGTCTCAGCTTCACCTGGTCCAGCTCCCGCATCAGCTGCCTCATCCTCGTCAGATCCCCAACGGCCGCCTCCACATCGTCGGTCATCTGTCAGGCCGCTTGTTGGGCCTCTTCTCCGCTGGGGACATCCTCCTAAACGCCGCCACTGCCTTCCGCGTGGCCGGCCTCCGGACTGGAATTGCCGCCGCCGTTGCCATCCGCACGGTCGGCCCCCTGAACTGCTTTCTCGCCGCCGCCGTTGCCGCCCACACGGTCGGCCCCCTGATCTGCTTTCTCGCCGCCGCCGTTGCCGTCCGCACGGTCGGCCTCCTGAACTGCTTTCTCGCCGCCGCCGTTGCCGTCCGCACGGTCGGCCCCCTGAACTGTCTCCTCGCCACTGCCTACTGCGTGGCTCGCCTTCGGACCTGCCCCGCTACCGCTGCTTTTCGCATGGTCGGCCTCCGGAACTGAACTGTTTTGGCCTCCGGTGCTGTCGGCCTCCGGGTCGGCCCCCTGAACTTGGCCGTCTGGGCCTTTTTGGACTCTGTCCCTCCGTCCTGGGCCCCCACCGCCCGCCCTGGTCGGGTCGTTTTCTGTTCTTTGGTTTTTTGGGGGGGGGTTTGGGCGGTTTGTGTTTCTGTTGGGCTGTCTGGAGCCAGCCCTTGAGGGGGGGGTCCTGTCACGGTCCTGGGTCGGTTCGACCCAGCATTTTGTGTTTCTTATGTTTTGGTTTCGTTTTGCATTAGTTCTTCTCTGGGGATGCTGTTTTGATATTAATTACGTTCTGTTTCGTTAGCTGTCTGATGATGATGATGATGGTGATTATCATTGTTTGAGTTCTGTGTTATATATATTCTGCTTTAGTCTGTGTCTTTGCCTGTATATGATGTCACCCCGTCTGTTTATGAATCTGTTTAGTTCAGCGTCCTGTCTGGTTCCCCGTGTCTGAGTTTCCTGTTTTATTGTGAAGGTCGGTGTCTTATGTGAGTGTGCTCAGTTTACGTTTCCCCTGTCCCGTCTGCTCTGAGTTCTCCCAGCTGTGTTGCCCTCCTGTTTCTCATCCCCTGATTACCGGTGTGTGTATTTAAGCCCTGTGTGTTCTCCTGCCTGTTGCCGGTTCGTCTGTGTTACTCCGTGTCAGTCTGCGTTACTGTGTTCCTCGGTGTCCTGTTTCTCGTCTGCGTCTCTCTGCCTCTCACCCCGTTCGTATGTTCTCAGGTTTGTCATTTAGCTTTCCCAGTTTAGGTCTTTAGTTTTGTCTTCTCTCTTGCCTGTTTTGCCACCTCACCTCTGTGTAAATAAAACTTCACTAGCATTTCATCTCCTGCTTGCATCTTGGGTCCTCTTTCCTCCAACACCACACGGCTCGCCTCGGCAGCCGTGACAGAACCATCTGATTTCAAAAGGCCAAGTTTTATTTATATAGCACCAAATCATAAGAGCAGTCACCTCGAGGCGCTTTATACTGTGAGGTAAACACCCTACAATAATACATCAAACTCCTAACAATGAGACAAACTCTATGAGCAAACACTTTGGCGACAGTGGGAAGGAAAAACTCCCTTTTAACAGGAAGAAACCTCCTGCAGAACCAGGCTCAGGGAGGGGCGGGGCCATCTGCTGCGACTGGTTCAGGATGATGGGAGGAAGACAGGACAAAGACATGCTGTGGAAGAGATCCAGAGATGAATAATAACTAATAATTAAATGCAGAGAGGTCTATTAACACATAGTGAGTGAAGAAGAAACACCCAGTGCATCATGGGAATCCCCCGGCAGCCTACACCTACTGCAGCATAACTCCTTTAAAACACATGATTGAATATAAAGTTCTACATACATAAGTTAGAATGTTCACAAGTCAATGTTTCCCCCTCAAGACGGGCAGCGTATTTCCATATGACGGTGAAACTCCTCCCATATTTGCAGACATGTCTGTAACCACTGCTGTGGTTATGCTATCCACCGGCCAACAGGTGAAACTCACAAATCCGCTCTTTCTACCAGTACGTAGCTGATGAACAGCTGCAGAGTTAAAGGACTTTGACACTGGATGACTCTTTTTGATACAAAGAACTGCCGCTTTTTACGCATGAAGCATGTCGAAGTTGGTCGGTTTGAACAGTAAGACTTGCAGGATTTCGATGGTAACCCTGATATCCAGAACAAAGACGTATCACTGCTGTCACAATGTGAGGTCCACACCCAAATTGCAAAGGCCAAAGACAAACATGAGCCTAAAATCCAGAATTGGATGTAAACACAAATCCCAGCAATAGCATACAAAGGCACAAGCACACAGTGCACAACACATGGGAGACACAAACAGCTGGTTACAGGAATCAGGTTCCAGGGCTGGACAGGGTTTTTCTCCCTGTTCGCTCTCACACACCTTCTCCTTTCGGGTAAGTCCTATCTTGAGCTACTGTTCCTGCTCCTCAGCTGACACACCTGTACCTCATCAGTCCAGCTGAAGATTCCGTTCTTCAGCGGACAGCTGCTACATATCGAGAGCCTCAGTGAACTTCCTGTGCTAATGTTTTTTTCTCTCTTCGCAGGTCTGGTGCTCTTTCTGTTAAAGAAAGGAATTGTTTTTATTTATCGGGAATCTCACCTGCCTGTCCACCCAGGAAAAAGTAAAAGTAAGAAGACAGAAGTAATTATTATATAAAAATCTTCAGTATTTAACTGCCAACAAGACAAAAACACAAGTCTGCTCTGATGTGATCAAACCTGAGGACCAAGATAAACCTGAGTGCATGTAAAGAAATAAACCTTTAAACTGCAGGCTGTGTTTGGATCCTGCTTCAGGACCGCTGTATTAATTGCATCAGTCATGACAACAGGAAACGAGACAGATGAGGAAGTGAAACTAAATGCAAGCATAAGACAAATACCTATTAAAATAAAAGAGGAAATGAATAACAGCATAGCTGAGGCACAGAAACATGAATGGAGGGGAACCCAGAGACAGGCGGAAACATCAACAAATACTGGACACAAACTTAAAACACAGTAACACAATCCAGACACCTGAACTACATCCAGGAGACAAAGTTGTACCAGTTTAGCTGAAATAGAAAATTAGTGCAGGGAACTGGCACAGAAAGCATGGATCACAGTTTTCTGGCTCATGAAGCCGTTTGTCCTGTTACAGATTTATTTTGTGAAAATTGGAAGTTTACAAGACTTTAAATAGAATTTGTGTTGGATATGCATGTGTGGAAAAGAGCGCATACGTTTTGAGACTGGCAGCATATAAGCGAAAATTATTATTATAATAATATGATCATACTTAAGATGGTTACTCGTGTTTAATCTGGCTTCCCTACACTGAAAAAAAGAGCATGTTGGATTTACTTAATTCATTAGTGGACATAGGTTGTACACGATTGTTTTGCTTTGGCAGAAACTTAAACAACTTAGTTAAATGAACACAACTTATTCATATTCATAAACCTGTGCATTTTGTGTTGATGAAAAATGACTGAAACATGTTTAGATGAAGTAAGTTGAGCTCTTGGAATATTTCAATCCTTCACAATGTTGTCATTTTATTCCAACACTATTCAATAACCTTTAGCCCAGTACTACCTGGTCACTTAAAATACTACATGTTTTCTTCATATTACATAATGTTCAACAAAGTCTAGTGTCTGGTGGGGGCTGGGGCATAACCATGAAGTGATACAGGGCACACCCTGGACAGCTCACCAGCACAGTTTGCATTCATTTTCATGGGCAGGTCGGAATCACCAGTTAACCTAACTCTAGCGCCTTCTTGCTGTGAGGCAACAGCACTATCTACTACGCCATCAATAGAGGCTTAACAAAGGTAAGAAAGCTATGATTTCAAGGCTTGATGCAAAATGTTCCGTATGTTTTTGTCCTTGACAGGTTAAACCACAATAAATAGAGATAGCGTACACGTGGTGTGTGTGTAGTTGTCTGCCTCTTATAACTCCAGTGATTTTCCTACAGTTTGAAATCTCATGTGATCTTGTGAATTTCATGAGTCCAGCAGCTAACCACTCCTGTATCACGGCATCTCAACAAGAACAAATTAAGTTGTTGAATTTCCTACAGCTCCTACATGATTGATTTAAGTTCACCTTAGAAACGTGAAATCATTTTGTTCAAATTACAAGTTAGACTTTTGTAAATGTAACAACCATCCAATTTCCTTTTATCGGTATGCTGAAAAAAGTAAAGGCGGCTGCTCGGCTTGACTGAGATGGATGCCTTCCTCAAACCACGATCCAAAGTGCGTGACATGAAATGCTGTGCGGTGTCGCGAGATTTAACATTACTGATTTACTTTACACAAACATGATGTATTTAATATTTAACAATTTAACATACCCTCTCTGCATATCCTGTAGTTTCTACACTATATAGTTACACTTAACTTTAAAGCATGAGGCACTTGTGTTGAATGCACACAAGATGCTTACATAAATCCAAGAGATGGCCAATCCCTTTTTTCAGTGTTCACTGGGAGCCGTTCGGTTTAAGAATTGATTTGACGATTTTCAATACTTTCCACAGTATTTTCTGCACTTCTGTGATCTTTGAACAAACTTCCATCTGTTGAGCAGATGGCTCGGATTACAAACATAGAGGAGATCGCGCCTTTGCAGTAACTGCTCCTAAACTATGGAACAAACTGCCTCTTAGCATCAGGACCAGCAATGTTTTAAACCTGTTTTTATCCTGTGGCCTTTAAACCAGCCTGCGCGCTGACTTTTTTCTACTTTTGACTTATTTTGCTTTTATCCCTGATTTTTCTTTAAATGTCAGGTTCTGTTGTTTTATATTGCTGCTGACTTAATTTTCTACAGCTATAGTTCGTCTACTTTTGTTTATTTTACCTTTTGTGTTCTTTTCAGTTTTATTTTCCTAACATCTAACATTTGACTTTTTGCACACGGCTGAGTGAAGAATCTATAAAACATTTGAATCCAGTGTTTATTAAAGTTAGATGTCAGTAGACTGCAGATTACAGTCAACTGAATTCTGTTTTCCTTCTCCTCCTAATTCAGGACATCCTGAATTTTTCTAATGGTATCGCTGCTGTTTGCCACTGTTAGCCTCTGTTAGCCGCCGTTAGCAAGTGTTGGGAAACTGAAACTTTGAAGTGGTTCTAGCATTGCTGGATGTGAGAATGCAATGCAACTGTTTATCAGAGAGAAAGTATGATTTTTGAGCCAAATATTAGTTGGTATAGTGTTAGCTAATAGTGTTAGCTGTTGTTGTTGTTTTGCCACTATTGCCAGCTGCCCAGAGATGGGAGTGTCACATGTCTAACCTCCTTCAGTTCAGGGGATGAGGCTCCAGGTGAGGAGGAAGAGGAGAACATTTTATTAGGAAGCTACTGCACCTTAAAACCAGAGTTTTGCTGACATATGACCCAATTTTAACCCTGGAGAACCCATGGGGTCAAATTTGACCCCATGGGTTCCCTAGAAAACCAATGGGGTCGGCTCCGACCCCATTGGTTCTCCAGGGTTAATATTAGACAAAGCAACATACCAAGTAAACACAAAACATGTTTTTTAAATGATGGTTTAATTTAATAGTTTCAGTGCAACACCCACATCAGGTTACTGCCAGAGCTCCTGAATAAAAGAAATCACTTAAATTGAAGCTGTCTGACAAAGTAAAGCAGGCTTAAAGATCTCAAAAAGCAACATGTCATTAGACTCAAAGTCACTGACATCTATCAGCCTACAAAGGGTTACAGAGCCATTTCTAAGGCTTTGGACTCAAGTGAACTACAGTGAGAGCCATTATTTGTGTAACACCCGTCCCACGTTCTATTGAGAGGGGCCCTGGGTTCCTGTTGTTACTTTCCTACTGATACTCCCCTTTTAATGCTTATGGTATAAAATATGCAATAAAACTACATTATATGGAAATAAACCACACACAAGCAGGTCAATTATAAAGTTAACGCCACTTTAGTGAATGATTAATTAACAACACAAAAGAAAATAAGTACAATTAATAAAGTTTGTTAAACAATGGTAAGGTATCTACCTCAACAGAAACAAAATATTCAAATAATATTGTGGGCCCACACGCACTCTCACCAACACACACACACCTCCAGTACTACAGTCTTTCTGCTAGCAACCCCTCGTTGCAGGCCTGAGTCGTGGCTCGGGTGCGTTGGGACCTAAAACAATGTGGTAGCAGCACTCACAGTCGTCCTCTCCACGTGCTTCCACGTGAACACATAGCCTCCTGCAGAGTGCACACGGCTCCCCACTCACTCCCACCCCCTCTACCTAAGATTACTTCAGGGTTCACTGGAGCTGTAGTACATATCAATATCATATCAAAAACAATGACATAAACCTCAAAATACAAATAAAAAGGTTGTGCATTTAACTGACACACATCACATACCTTACAGGCGTTTGTATACATTATTGAACACAGTGAACATTTGCATTTAACTATCAATATAAATGAACTATTTAAATAATGACCTATTTATATAGCCAGGACTACACTTGGAACAGCGCAAAACCTTCCCAGGAGCGTCCGTCCAACCAAAATTACTCCAAGAACGTGTCTTCAACTCATCCAGGAGGTCACAGATGAACCCAGAACAACATATAAAGAACCGCAGGCCTTACTTATGTCAGTTAAGGTCAGAGTTCATGATTCATCCATGGGAGAGCGCCAAGGAGAAAACCACTGCTGACCAGAAAGATCACCAAAACTTTGGCAGAAATATTCTGTGGACGTCACACCACCAATCAACCATAGTGGTGGTTGTGTGATGGTCTTTACATTGCAGCCCGTCCAGACATGAAATGATCTTCTCTGTTAAACTGGCATCATCCAAGGGTCCTGCTCCGTGGTGTTCAAGGAAGCTCTCCTGAACCACACCATCATAATAATATCTTACAACTAGAGACAGTTTTTATGTCCTTTGTCTCATCTGCCAAATAGAAAAATGTTCACTTTCTTTCTTTGTCAGCTGAACATCCCAGAATCTCATTTTGAGGGACCTCGTGACAGTCGTCTTTTCACTAAGGCATCATGTTTGCTCATAAGATCTAAGGTCTTGAGGACATTTCCCTGTTTTTTTTTGGGGGGGGGGGGGGGGGGGGGGGGGGGTTCTGTTTCATTGTGGCCGCATTGAGAAATGTTCTGAGTTGCTGTGAAAAGCAAAATTTCAGCCAGAGTTTTACTGTTAGTGTGATTTAAATAACTTGTTTTTATTAACATCTCCCATCAATCTTAGCACACATGCATCTTTCCTTGCCATATTTTGCGCTCACTTCAAGCTGTCATGGCATTCACGCGTGCATCTGGCTTGGCATGTGCGTTGAACCCACTGTCTGACGTGAATAAACTATTTTTTTGTCTGCAGGCAAAGCAATAGACTGCATCTCTTGACAGAGACTTGTTATTGTCCC